>NC_083420.1:34303128-34626134 GCF_020745735.1 Hemiscyllium ocellatum | reverse complement strand
AGTAACTTACCTTCTGACTCCCAAGAGTCTATCCATCACCTACAAGACACAAGTGGAATACTGCTGAAAATGTGTTGCTGGTTAAAGCGCAGCAGGTCAGGCAGCATCCAAGGAACAGGAAATTCGACGTTTCGGGCATAAGCCCTTCATCGATTCCTGATGAAGGGCTCTGGCCCGAAACGTCGAATTTCCTGCTCCTTGGATGCTGCCTGACCTGCTGCGCTTTAACCAGCAACACATTTTCAGCTCTGATCTCCAGCATCTGCAGACCTCACTTTTTACTACAAGTGGAATACCCCCGGTTGCCTGGATCGGCGCATATACCAAACAAACTACAGTGGTTCAAGAAGGCAGTTCACCACTACCTTACCCAGGGCAATTAAGAATTAACAAAAATACTGGTCAACCAGTGATGCCCACATACCACGACCGGATAAAAGAACAAACCCCCAGAAGTGCTGATATTTTGGCTTCCACTCTCAGTAACCTCATATTTTCCTCTGCTGAAATCCATTTGCCATCATGTTTTTAATGCTATTCTTTCATATGCACTGCTTCTAATGCTGCTTTTAACTTTACATCAAAGGCAGATTTGAATGTGTGGCTTATTTTGCTAGGTGGCAAGAATATGGTGCACAGTGATAACAATGGCATGTATTCACCCCCCACCACGTTTCAGTTGTGATAGTTGAGGAGGTCTGCCTCTTTGTGTTGCTTATGGAGCACAGTACCTCAAGCTGCACGTAACCATTTGTCTGTCTCTCTCTAATGGAGTATCGATGCCTTTAGTCCTTTGTGGATTATGGTGAATTGCCTATCTGATATGGTGAACAGTTGAAGCCCCAACACTATTGTTTATGAGACATCATGGATCACATCCCTAAGCTCTGGCTCTAGCAGCAGAGAGAATTTCCTAACCAGCTCAAGCCTGGGCTTCAACTTTAGCTAACGGCTCCTTACAAGGGTCTTTGTCACATGCTCCTAGAAATCAATATAAGTGGTATGCATAAACATTTTCTTGTCTTTTACTTCAGCCACTTCTTCAAATCATTTTGAAATGCATGTTCTCACTCTTTAATAGCCTGAAGGTTATTGTTTCTGCCATCACTCAATCAAAATTCCAGTGAAGGTTTGGTCTAGATTATGTTATTAACCACTGGAAGTCGGGTCTTAAACCCACAATCTGCTAACTCAGAGGCAGGAATTCCTCCAACTGAGTGAAGTTGACATAGTCAAAGAAAGGCATTCCTTTGTGAAGCACCCATTACAACCTTAGAATGCCCAAAGTGCTTTACGATTGATTTAAGTACTTTGCAGCTGACACAAGACCTAAAAAGAATGAAACATTCACTGAGAAAGCAAAATGAGGGAACTAGAGATGAGATTTGCCTGACTAAGCAAACTTTTAACTAAGCTTCGTTTTAAAATTCACCCAGCCGATTTGAAGTGATGACGTGTTTTACAAACTGAGGGATTCTGCAAAGACATAACTCCTTTGTGAAAATGAATGTCAGGACATATTGCTGAAACACCAGAACTGGGCACATCAAAGCACTGAGAGGTGAAAAGGGTGTCCCAGTTGTGTGGGTTTCTAATTAGGTATCAGCGAACCTCAGTAGAGGCAGTTTCTCTCTCAGCAATGCCCCTGGGATAGTGACCTTTCACTCGAATGTGAATGATGCATTTCTGCGGTCTGCTCTCTGTCACATTGTCATGACATATGTCATTTAGCCATTCTCTCAAGTGCCCAATCTATCTTCCCTTCAGAGGTTCTGCTTGAATTTGCCAGATAAATTTTGTTTTCACATTTCTTGCCCAGTATTTACCTTAATTAACTCTTACATACTGAACTGGCAATTGCACAAAAGTAACAGGAAGAAGACACAAGCTGGAATATAATAAAGCAAACTGTCCTCTGTTTATTGTGAGCCATACACAGCATGCTGTACATAATACTGTCTATTGGTCACAACAACATGTTGCGAAGGGGTCTAACGGTCAGGGAGAGAAAGCAGATAGGGTAGAGAAGGAGTGTTGAACACTCAACCGCTTGGGAATAAAGTGGACCTACTGCTAAAAGAAAAATAGGAATATTTTCTATCTGGAAGAAGATATTGCTGAACTATTAATCGTCCTTACAAATCAAAGCTATTTATTGCTGGATGAGTGCACTGTGTGATGTAAGAATGAGATTTTTATTGATGGTTCGTAATTGGATCACCTGATAAAAATCATATGGGCTCTGTAATGTACTCACAATCTCGTAGTCCATGAGATTATCATCCAGGTAATACTGGCAGGGAGACTTGCTGCTGCTTGGGAGGATGGCATTAGTAAGTTTGGGGGTGGTGGTGGTGAGGAGTGTGGAATGACACCCATGGAGATAGTGAGGAAAGAGATTAATCTGACACTGGTTCCTTTGGGAAAAGGAGCGAATGTAACAGTCAGGGCAGGCAGGAACAAAGGAGAGAACAAGATATGAAACTGCATTTACTTCAATAAAAGAGGCCTAACAGGGAAGGCAGATGAACTCAGGGCATGGTTAGGAACATGGGACTGGGATATCATAGCAATTACAGAAATGTGGCTCAGGGATGGACAGGACTGGCAGCTTAATGTTCCAGGATACAAATGCTACAAGAAGGATAGAAAGGGAGGCAAGACAGGAGGGAGAGTGGCATTTTTGATAAGGGATAGCATTACAGCTGTGCTGAGGGAGGATATTCCCGGAAATACATCCAGGGAAATTATTTGGGTGGAACTGAGAAATAAGAAAGGGATGATCACTTTATTGGGATTGTATTATAGACCCCCTAATAGTCAGAGGGAAATTGAGAAACAAACTTGTAAGGAGATCTCACCTATCTGTAAGAATAATAGGGTAGTTATGGTAGGGGATTTTAACTTTCAAAACATAGACTGGGACTGCCATAGTGTTAAGGGTTTAGATGGAGAGGAATTTGTTAAAAGTGTACAAAACATTTTCTGATTCAGTATGTGGATGTACCTACTAGAGAAGATGCAAAACTTTACCTACTCTTGGGAAATAAAGCAGGGCAGGTGACTGAGGTGTAAGTGGGGGAGCACTTTGGGGCCAGCGACCATAATTCTATTAATTGTATTAGTTTTAAAATAGTGATGGAAAAGGATAGACCAGATCTAAAAGTTGAAGTTCTAAATTCGAGAAAGGCCAATTTTGACAGTATTAGGCAAGAACTTTCGAAAGCTGATTGGGGGCAGATGTTCGCAGGTAAAATGGGAAGCCTTCAGAAATGGGATAACGAGAATCCAAAGAAAGTATATTCCTGTCAGGGTGAAAGGGAAGGCTGGTAGGTATAGGGAATGCTGGATGACTAAAGAAATTGAGGGTTTGGTTAAGAAAAAGAAGGAAGCATATGTCAGGTATACACAGGATAGATCGAGTGAACCCTTAGAAGAGGAGAAAGGCAGTAGGATTATACTTAAGGGGGGAAATCCAGAGGACCAAAAGGGGGCATGAGATAACTTTAGCAAATAGGGTTAAGAAGAATCCAAAAGGTTTTTACAAAAACATTGAGGACAAAAGGATAACGAGGGAGAGAATAGGACCCCTCAAAGATTAGCAAGACAGCCTATGTGTGGAGCTGCAGAAGATAGGGGAGACACTAAATGAATCTTTTGCATCAGTGTTTACTGTGGAGAAGGACATGGAAGATGTAGACTGGGGGAAATAGAAGATGACATCTTGAAAAATGTCCATATTACAGAGGAGGAAATGCTGGATGTCTTGAAATGGGTAAAGGTGGATAAACGCTGAAAATGTGTAGCTGGAAAAGTGCAGCAGGTCAGGCATGAGCCCTTCTTCAGGAAAGCGGATAAGGTGGATAAACCCCAGGACCTGATCAGGTGTACCCGAGAACTCTGTGGGGAGCTAGGGAAGTGATTGCTGGGTCCTTTGCTGAGGTATATGTAACATCAATAGTCACAGGTGATGTGCCAGAAGACAGGAGGTTGACTAACATGGTGCCACTATTTAAGGACAAGCCAGGGAACTATAGACCAGTGAGCCTGATGTCAGTGATAAGCAAGTTATTGGAGGGAATCCTGAGGGACAGGATGTCCACGTATTTGGAAAGGCAAGGACTGATTCGGGATAGTCAGCATGGCTTTGTGCATGGGAAATCATGTCTCACAAACTTGATTGAGTTTTTTTGACAAAGTAACAAAGAGGATTGATGAGGGCAGAGATGTAGACATAATCTATATGGACTTCAGTATGGTACTTGATAAGGTTCCCCATGGGAGACTGATTAGCAAGGTTACATCTCATGGAATACAGGGAGAACGAGCCATTTGGACATAGAACTGGCTCAAAGGGTGGTGGTGGAGGGTTGTTTTTCAGACTGGAAACTGTGACTAGTAGAGTGCCACAAGCGTTGGTGCTGGGTCCACTGCTTTTCATCATTTATATAAATGATTCCGATGTGAACATAGGAGGTGCAGTTAGTAAGTTTGCAGATGACACCAAAATTTGAGGTGTGGTGGACAGCGAAGAGGGTTACCTCAGACTACTGTGCCAATGACAGCATGAATGGTAATGATTACACTGGTGGCCATTGGGTTGTCTTCTACGCATTGTGCCAAGTTGATGGTCAAGTACCTGGGAAGAATACCTCGTCTATAAAATCCAGAGATTCCAAACAGCAATCCATTGAGTGAGCCACTCTCAGCATAGATTTCATTCAGTGACCCACTTTTACATAACAGGTATTACAGAAAAATAATAACAATGTTTTTTCATCACACTTTCAACATCAGAACAAGTTCTACAGCATTACCAAAATAAGACTGACGCTAAGTTACCTAAATGTTTGAGTGGGTAACTGAAACTATAAAAGAGTAAATCTGAAAGGAGAAAAGAATGAGAGAGATTCGGGAGGGAATACCAAAGCTTAAAGTCTTGGCAACTGAAGGAACAACCACCAATGGTGACTTAGTTAAAATCAGGAATGCAAGAGTATACATTTCTCTATTTTTTTTATTCTTGAAAGCCATTGGAGAAGGATGGAACTGGAGCCAATCTTTACATTTTTAAAAAATCTATTTATTCACAGAGGTACATATTGTAAACTTACACCTCCTCATCTAAAAAGCACAGTATCAGTCTGCATCTATTTCATGGTACTGTCACTGGATCAGCAATTAGAAACTCGAAACTAAGGTTCTGGGGACATTGGTTCAAATCCCACCGTGGCAGATGGCAAAATTTGAATTCAATAAAAATATGGAATAAAAACTAACCAACCCAACTCTGTTGATTGTCTTAAGAACCCATGTGATTCAATAATATTCTTTAGGGAAGGGATTCTACCATCTTCTTCTTCTGAAATTAAGGATGTACAATACATTCTGGCCTAGTCCACAATATCTACATCCCATGAATGAATACAAAATGTACATGTAAATGAATCTACCCACTGCCTGCATACAATTAGACACAGTTACTAGACTGAAAGGCAGGTTGGACAAGACCATGGATAGATTTGAAAACAAAATGGGATTTTAAAACATGGTTAGCTGGGAGCTACTGCAGGTCAGCAATCACAGAATTGGTGGTAACAGACTTGGTATGAACAGAGATTTCAATGAGTTTAGTTTATCAATGGTGGAAGATGAGTGTCTAACCAGCAGTGCACTGAAATGGTCAAGTTGAAAGGTGAAGATTTCAGAAGGAGGTACGGTCAGGCAAGGACAGAATTAGGAATGCAGGACTTAGGTACAGGATTGGGTTATTTAACCCTTTGAACCTGTACCGTCTTTCAGCAGGATCATAGCAGATATCATTGTGGTTTCCTGTCTGCCCTCCATTATCTGTCAAAAATCGAATCCTGCCTTCAATAAGTTTAGTGACAGGATTGCCGCTGTATTCACAGATTAACTGCACTCAGAGAGAGAAAAATACAAACCCTCTTTTTAAAAAGGAGAGCTCTTATTAAACTCTGTCTCCTTGTTCTAACTTCCTCAACAAATGAAGTATCCTCCTGGTAGCCATCTGATAAAAGTGTTACTGAATCTTATATGTTTCTTGGAGATCACCTCTCATCCTTATAAACTCCAACAGGTACAAGCTCAGTGTAACCAGCCTTTCCTCACACAAGAACCCCTCATCCTAGGAATCTCTAAAACTCCTTCTAATATGACTTTTTAAAAAAGGTTAGATTCCCTACAATGTGGAAATAGGCCATTTGCCCAACAAGTCCACACTAACCCTCTGAAGAGTAACCTACCCAGATCCATTCCCCTACCCTTATATTTCCCCCTGACTAATGCACCTAACACTATGGGCAATTTAGCATGGCCAGTTCACCTGACCTGCACTTCTTTGGATTGTGGGAGGAAACCAGAGCACACCCACACAGACACAGGGAGAACGTGAAAACTCCACACAGTCGCCTGAGGCTGGAATCAAACTCGGGTCCCTGGCGCTGTGAGGCAGCAGTGCTAACCACTGAGTCACCATGCTATCCACTGTTTGAGGAGATCAAAACCGTTTACAGTACTTCAGATACAGTCTGACTGAGGCCCTGGATAGCTATGGTAAAACCTGCCCTACTTTTACACAGTGTTCCCATGCAAGAAGAGTCACCATTTCATATATCAAGAAGACAGAAGTACC
Organism: Hemiscyllium ocellatum; assembly: GCF_020745735.1. Lineage (NCBI taxonomy): Eukaryota > Metazoa > Chordata > Chondrichthyes > Orectolobiformes > Hemiscylliidae > Hemiscyllium > Hemiscyllium ocellatum. Next base: position 34,619,479 of record NC_083420.1, on the reverse strand, counting down.
TGCTTGCTAACTTTTTATGATTCTTGTACCAGCCCACTCAGATCCCACTGTACCTCAGAGTGCTGCAATTTCTCTCCATTTAAATAGTATACCACTGTTCTGTTCTAGTAAAAAGTGAGGTCTGCAGATGCTGGAGATCAGAGTTGAAAATGTGTTGCTGGTTAAAGCACAGCAGGTTAGGCAGCATCCAAGGAACAGGAAATTCGACGTTTCGGGCCAGAGCCCTTCATCAGGAATCTGCCTGCCAAAGTGAACAAGTTCACATTATTCCATGTTATATTCTATCTGCTAACTTTTTCCTATCGAACCTATCTATATTCTTTTGCAGACTCTGTCCCTCTTTTTGATAACTTTCTTTCCCACCTGTCTTGATGTGATCAGCAACTTTAGCCTCTACATTTGCCCGTACATCGACATTATTGATATAGAGTGTAAATAGTCAAGGCTCCAACACTGATCCCTGTGGCAGTCTACTAGTTCAGTTACTGAAAATGACCCAATTATCATTATTTCAGATCCATTTATCCTGACGTTCTGAAGAATAGTTGTATTAGATTTAAAACATTCACCCTGCGTTTCTCCCTCCACAGATGCTTTCAGGCCTGTTAACTTCCTCCAGCATTCCCTGTGTTTGTTTCAGGTCTGCTGCTTCCTGATGTCAATAACACTGCTTTACTGTATTGGGTGGAGAGGTTATGTTCTGTTGAAGGAATGCAATGATTGTGGAAATTGCAAGTTCATAGATTTCCCAAACACAATGGGTTTATCAATTTCTATATCCATGTTTCATCTCCACCTTTTTGATTGACAGACCACTTTACAAGATTGGTTTTTCATTGAATATTACATTCATCTTCATAAAATGATTGATCCATCTATTTCAGAAAGAATGGCCATTTTAAAGATTTTAGCGTGTTATCTTTCTCAAATCTCAAAGTGGTGGAACCCTCAAACGTATTAGCTTTATTCTGATCCGTCTTCTCAGGGTGTGGAAGTAGCCCTTTTGCCAGTCTATTCCACATACTGTGGATGTGTATCCATTGTGTAATACTGCATAATTGAAAGACTCTGCCAACAACACATTCATTACACACATTCATTTATGACCAAAGCAATGCCGTCCCTTTGATCTACATTTCCATCTGCATCCTCTGAATCTTCCATTTCAGGTTTTGTTTCAAATACACTTTTCTATCATTTGGGACAGTCCATGGTATAATTATACTTTGAACCACTCCTGAAACATTGACTGACTACACCCTAGGCACTTCTAAGGTTTGTGCTCTTACTGTAAGTCTCCCACGCTCTTTGGTTCTCAGAACTGTCAAAAACATTTCTACCGTCATTTCTCCTCATCAAAATTCTTCTTTTGTACTGTGCCTGAGACTTGGATGTAGCTGCTCTCACCATCCCCTTAACATCATGTCTTCCATTTTCTTTCAAATGGCTGATTTCTCTCATTTGCCATGGACACTGATGGAACTAATACTTCTAAGGAAATTTTTTAGTGCTTCAAGCATTCATTCTAGCAGTATATATTTATCTGCAAATTTGACTCACATCAATATTAAAAGTTTATCTAAAGCTGATATTTAGCACAATGTTATAAACTTAAATGCCACGGGTTAGGGGGCTTCCAGTTGGAATTTCTGCAGTCTTACATACGACTTACTGAATTCCATTGTGCACTCTTCTAAGGAACAATCATCACTCATTCTGAATTTATCAAATGCCTCCTAAGCAGTTAGTAAATCTTACTTTTGATATTTTTATCCATGAAGGTTAATAATTTGTCCAAACCTTCATCCATGTTCAAATCATCAGTCTCCAATTCGGAAAAGCTTTGCTTCTGTTCCTGCAAGAAAAGCTGTCAATATTGTACCTTGGTTCCTATACAGGAAATGATGAATGCAGATCCCACTGGGTTTCTTAATGTTTCCGCGAGTTGGTAGGTTCATAATCAGAAAACAAACCTGGGTCATTACACCCTGATACTGTAGATTTTGATTCAGCCACTGACTCAATATTTGGTTAGAATGATAAGTAGCTGTCAATATTTTAGTTACAAACACCCAACCATCTCCAGTTACCCCTGTTAAACATCAATGGTTACATGGTGGTCAGACGTTTCTGATCAGAGCTTTATTCCAATTCACACAATATCGATTCCAATGCCACTGATTATTTGTTTCCAAAATGTATAACCCCAGTCAACATCTGATTCCTGATGAAGGGCTTTTGCCCGAAACGTCGAATTCCCTGTTCCTTGGATGCTGCCTGACCTGCTGCGTTTTAACCAGCAACACATTTTCAGATCTTGCCCAATCACTCTCAATTAACATCTCATCATCATCCATTTCCTGCTTCTTCTTGTCCTCAGATCTCCCTGTCAGACCCTACTCAATAATAACAGTGAAGACTATCCCACCTGTGAATCTAAACCGACTCGACCCACTCCATGTGCCATGAATTAATCTCTCTTATCTGATCTCATGGCTCAGGTCATAATCCAGAGATTATCACCTTTGATGTTCTGTTTCTAAATGTAACTCCTAGCTGCTGATAACCCACAAAGGCAACCTCTTCCCTAGACCAATTTATTTCATAGGCCCCACATGTACTACAATAACTGGATCCTTCAACTCACAATGCGAGCTCTTAACCAGCACAGAGCATATATCCTGAACACTCACACTAACAGGCAACACAGTCTTCTAGACCCTCTGTCCAGGCTAGTGAAAACTGTGTATTCCTCTGACTGTACCGTCTCCCACTGGCGCTGCATGCCTACTCACTTCCCCCATTTGAAGGTATCCCTGCACCATGATACTGTGTTAAGTTCGATCATCCTCCTTATATCTCCCATTGCTATCCATTGAGACTGAGAAAAGTCTTCATCGGGGGGTATAATTGCAAAGGCTGAGGCTTCTCCATTCTTAATTCCCTTAACAGCCTGTGAACATATTAAGGAACAAAGTAGTCAAGTGACTTCCCCAAACTCCACCCTCTGAGACTTCGCTGTCTCAGCAGCTCAGCTTCCAAATCAATGCTTCTGAGCAGAGTCAAGATGCAGACACTTAATCCAAACATTATATTTTCATTCGGTCACACTGGCATTCAGACTTTCACTCATTTTGCAGGTGCAACACATCACTACACCGGCTGTGTTAGTTTGATGTTCATTAATTTATTATTTTTCTTCACTACTTGTTCCAGGGACTCACAGCTCACACTGTTCCAGGGCTCACTGCTCACACTGATCCAGGGGCTCACTCCTCACAGTGTTCAAGGGGCTCACTGCTCACACTATTCCAGGGGCTCACTGGTCACACTGTTCCAGGGACACACTGCTCACACTGTTCCAGGGGCTCACAGCTCACACAGTTACAGGGCTCACTGCTCACACTGTTCCAGGGGCTCACTGGTCACACTGTTCCAGGGACACACTGGTCACACTGTTCCAGGGGCTCACAGCTCACACAGTTACAGGGCTCACTGCTCACACTGTTCCAGGGACACACTGCTCACACTGTTCCAGGGACACACTCCTCACAGTGTTCAAGGGGCTCACTGCTCACACTGTTCCAGGGGCTGACTGCTCACACTGATTCAGGGCTCACTGCTCACACTGTTCCAGGGACTCATTGGTCACACTGTTCCAGGGACACACTCCTCACAGTGTTCAAGGGGCTCACTGCTCACACTGTTCCAGGGGCTGACTGCTCACACTGATTCAGGACTCACTGCTCACACTGTTCCAGGGACTCACTGCTCACACTTTTCCAAGGGCTCACTGCTCGCACTGTTCCAGGGACACACTGCTCACACTGATTCAGGACTCACTGCTCACACTGTTCCAGGGACTCACTGCTCACACTGTTCCAGGACACATTGGTCACACTGTTCCAGGGACCCACTCCTCACAGTGTTCAAGGGACTCATTGCTCACACTGTCCCAGGGACTCACTGCTCACACTGTTCCAGGGCTCACTGCTCACACTGTTCCAGGGGCTCACTGGTCACACTGTTCCAGGGGCTCACTGCTCACACTGTTCAAGGGGCTCACTTCTCACACTGTTCCAACGACTCACTGCTCACACTGTTCTAGGACACATTGGTCACACTGTTCCAGGGACACACTCCTCACAGTGTTCAAGGGACTCACTGCTCACACTGTTCTAGGGCTCACTGCTCACACTATTCCAGGAGCTCAGTGGTCACACTGTTCCAAGGACTCACTGCTCACACTGTTCCAGGGACTCACTGCTCACACTGTTCCAGGACACATTGGTCACACTGTTCCAGGGACACACTTCTCACAGTGTTCAAGGGGCTCACTGCTCACAATGTTCCAGGGGCTCACTGGTCACACTGTTCCAGGGACACACTGCTCACACTGTTCCAGGGGCTCACTGCTCACACTGTTCCAGGGAAACACTGCTCACACTGTTCCAGGGACACAATGCTCACAGTGTTCCAGGGGCTCACTGCTCACACTGTTCCAGGGGCTCACTGCTCACACTGTTCCAGGGACACACTGCTCACACTGTTCCAGGGACACAATGCTCACACTGTTCCAGGGGCTGACTGCTCACACTGTTCCAGGGACACACTGCTCACACTGTTCCAGGGACTCACTGCTCATACTGTTCCAGGTACACACTGCTCACACTGTTCCAGGGACACACTGCTCACACTGTTCCAGGGACACACTGCTCACACTGTTCCAGGGGCTCACTGCTCACACTGTTCCAGGGACACACTGCTCACACTGTTTCAGGGACTCTTTGCTCACACTGTTCAAGGGGCTGACTGCTCACACTGTTCTAGGGGTTCACTGCTCACACTGTTCCAGGGGCTCACTGCTCACACTGTTCCAGGGACACACTGCTCACACTGTTCCAGGGGCTCACTGCTCACACTGTTCCAGGGCTCAATGCTAACACTGTTCCAGGGGCTCACTGCTCACACTGTTCAAGGGACACAATGCTCACACTGTTCCAGGGACTCATTGCTCACACTGTTCCAGGGACACACTTCTCACACTGTTCCAGGGACACAATGCTCACACTGTTCCAGGGACTCATTGCTCACACTGTTCCAGGGACACAATGGTCACAATGTTCCAGGGACTAATTGCTCACACTGTTCCAGGGACACAATGGTCACACTGTTCCAGGGACACACTTCTCACAGTGTTCAAGGGGCTCACTGCTCACACTGTTCCAGGGGCTCGCTGGACACACTGTTCCAGGGACACACTGCTCACACTGTTCCAGGGACACACTGCTCACACTGTTCCAGGGGCTCACTGCTCACACTGTTCCAGGGAAACACTGCTTACACTGTTCCAGGGGCTCACAGCTCACACTGTTCCAGGACTCATTGGTCACACTGTTCCAGGGACACACTTCTCACAGTGTTCAAGGGGCTCACTGCTCACACTGTTCCAGGGGCTCACTGGTCACACTGTTCCAGGGACACACTGCTCACACTGTTCCAGGGACACACTGCTCACACTATTCCAGGGACACACTTCTCACACTGTTCCAGGGGCTCACTGCTCACACTATTCCAGGGACACACTTCTCACACTGTTCCAGGGACTCACTGCTCATACTGTTCCAGGTACACACTGCTCACACTGTTCCAGGGAAACACTGCTCACACTGTTCCAGGGACACACTGCACACACTGTTCCAGGGACACACTGCTCACACTGTTCCAGGGGCTCACTGCTCACACTGTTCCAGGGGCTCACAGCTCATACTGTTCAAGGGACTCACTGCTCACACTGTTCCAGGGACACACTTCTCACAGTGTTCAAGGGGCTCACTGCTCACACTGTTCCAGGGGCTCACTGGTCACACTGTTCCAGTGACACACTGCTCACACTGTTCCAGGGGCTCATTCCTCACACTGTTCCAGTGACACACTGCTCACACTGTTCCAGGGACACACTGCTCACACTGCTCCAGGGACACACTGCTCACACTGTTCCAGGGGCTCACTGCTCACACTGTTCACGGGACACACTGCTCACACTGTTCCAGGGACACACTGCTCACACTGTTCCAGGGACACAATGCTCACACTGTTCCAGGGACACACTGCTCACACTGTTCAAGGGACTCACTGCTCACACTGTTCCAGGGACATGCTGCCCACACTGTTCCAGGGGCTCACTGCTCACACTGTTCCAGGGGCTGACTGCTCACACTGTTCTAGGGGCTCACTGCTCACACTGTTCCAGGGGCTCAGTGCTCACACTTTTCCAAGGGCTCACTGCTCGCACTGTTCCAGGGACTCACTGCTCGCACTGTTCCAGGGACACACTGCTCACACTGATTCAGGACTCACTGCTCACACTGTTCCAGGGACTCACTGCTCACACTGTTCCAGGGACACACTCCTCACAGTGTACAAGGGACTCATTGCTCACACTGTCCCAGGGGCTCACTGCTCACACTGTTCCAGGGCTCACTGCTCACACTGTTCCAGGGGCTCACTGCTCACACTGTTCCAGGGACACACTGCTCACACTGTTCCAGGGACACACTGCTCACACTGTTCCAGGGACACAATGCTCACACTGTTCCAGGGGCTCACTGCTCACACTGTTCCAGGACTCATTGGTCAGACTGTTCCAGGGACATACTTCTCACACTGTTCCAGGGACTCACTGCTCATACTGTTCCAGGTACACACTGCTCACACTGTTCCAGGGAAACACTGCTCACACTGTTCCAGGAACACACTGCTCACACTGTTCCAGGGACACACTGCTCACACTGTTCCAGGGGCTCACTGCTCACACTGTTCCAGGGAAACACTGCTCACACTGTTCCCGGGGCTCACTGCTCACACTGTTCCAGGACTCATTGGTCACACTGTTCCAGGGACACACTTCTCACAGTGTTCAAGGGGCTCACTGCTCACACTGTTCCAGGGGCTCACTGGTCACACTGTTCCAGGGACACACTGCACACACTGTTCCAGGGAAACACTGCTCACACTGTTCCAGGGGCTCACTGCTCACACTGTTCCAGTGACACACTGCTCACACTGTTCCAGGGGCTCATTCCTCACACTGTTCCAGTGACACACTGCTCACACTGTTCCAGGGACACACTGCTCACACTGCTCCAGGGACACACTGCTCACACTGTTCCAGGGGCTCACTGCTCACACTGTTCACGGGACACACTGCTCACACTGTTCCAGGGACACACTGCTCACACTGTTCCAGGGACACAATGCTCACACTGTTCCAGGGACATGCTGCCCACGCTGTTCCAGGGGCTCACTGCTCACACTGTTCCAGGGGCTGACTGCTCACACTGTTCTAGGGGCTCACTGCTCACACTGTTCCAGGGGCTCAGTGCTCACACTTTTCCAAGGGCTCACTGCTCGCACTGTTCCAGGGACACACTGCTCACACTGATTCAGGACTCACTGCTCACACTGTTCCAGGGACTCACTGCTCACACTGTTCCAGGGACACACTCCTCACAGTGTACAAGGGACTCATTGCTCACACTGTCCCAGGGGCTCACTGCTCACACTGTTCCAGGGCTCACTGCTCACACTGTTCCAGGGGCTCACTGGTCACACTGTTCCAGGGGCTCACTGCTCACACTTTTCCAGGGGCTCACTGCTCACACTGTTCCAGCGACTCACTGCTCACACTGTTCTAGGACACATTGGTCACACTGTTCCAGGGACACACTCCTCACAGTGTTCAAGGGACTCACTGCTCACACTGTTCTAGGGCTCACTGCTCACACTATTCCAGGAGCTCAGTGGTCACACTGTTCCAGGGGCTCAGTAGTCACACTGTTCCAGGGACATACTGCCCACACTGTTCCAGGGGCTCACTGCTCACACTGTTCCAGGACTCATTGGCCACACTGTTCCAGGGACACACTTCTCACAGTGTTCAAGGGGCTCACTGCTCACAATGTTCCAGGGGCTCACTGGTCACACTGTTCCAGGGACACACTGCTCACACTGTTCAAGGGACTCACTGCTCATACTGTTCCAGGTACACACTGCTCACACTGTTCAAGGGGCTCACTGCTCACACTGTTCCAGGAACATACTGCCCACACTGTTCTAGGGGCTCACTGCTCACACTGTTCCAGGGACACACTGCTCACACTGTTCCAGGGGCTCACTGCTCACACTGTTCCAGGGACACACTGGTCACACTGTTCCAGGGACACACTGCTCACACTGTTCCAGGGACTCACTGCTCATACTGTTCCAGGGCTCAATGCTAACACAGTTCCAGGGGCTCACTGCTCACATGTTTCCAGGGAAACACTTCTCGCACTGTTCTCGGGATTCACTGCCCACACTGTTCCAGGGACTCAATGTTCACACTGTTCAAGGGACTCACTGCTCACACTGTTGCACGGACTCACTGCTCACACTGTTCCAGGTACACTCTGCTCACACTTTTCCAGGGGCTCACTGCTCACACTGTTCCAGGGACACACTGCTCACACTGTTCAAGGGACACACTGCTCACACTGTTCCAGGGACTCACTGCTCACACTGTTCCAGGAACATACTGCCCACACTGTTCCAGGTACACACTGCTCACACTGTTCAAGGGACTCACTGCTCACACTGTTCCAGGAACATACTGCCCACACTGTTCTAGGGGCTCACTGCTCACACTGTTCCAGGACTCATTGGTCACACTGTTCCAGGGACACACTGCTCACACTGTTCCAGGGACACTCTGCTCACACTGCTCCAGCGGCTCAGTGCTCACAATGTTCCAGGGACACACTCCTCGCACTGCTCTCGGGATTCACGGCCCACACTGTTCCAGGGCTCACTGCTCACACTGTTCTAGGGACACACTGAACACACTGTTCCAGGAACTCATTGCTCACACTGTTCCAGGGACACACTGCTCACACTGGTCCAGTGGCTCACTGCTCACACTGTTCCAGGGACGCACTGCTCACAATGTTCCAGGGCTCACTGCTCACACTCTTCCAGGGACGGACTGCTCACACTGTTCCAGTGGCTCACTGCTCACACTGTTCCAGGGACACACTGCTCACACTGTTCCAGGGACACACTGCTCACACTGTTCCAGGGGTTCACAGCTCACACTGTTCCAGGGACTCACTGCTTATACTGTTCCAGGGACTCACTGCTCACACTGTTCCAGGGCTCACTGCTCACACTGTTCCAGGGCTCACTGCTCACACTATTCCAGGGACTCACTGCTTACACTGTTCCAGGAACACACTGCTCACACTGTTCCAGGGGTTCACTGCTCACACTGTTCCAGGGACTCACTGCTCATAATGTTCCAGGGACTCACTGCTCACACTGTTCCAGGTACACACTGCTCACACTGTTCCAGGGCTCAATGCTAACACAGTTCCAGGGGCTCACTGCTCACACTTTTCCAGGGAAACACTCCTCGCACTGTTCTCGGGTTTCACTGCTCACACTGTTCCAGGGATTCAATGCTCACACTGTTCAAGGGACTCACTGCTCACACTGTTCCAGGTACACACTGCTCAGACTTTTCCAGGGGCTCATTCCTCACACTGTTCCAGGGACACACTGCTCACACTGTTCAAGGGACACTCTGCTCACACTGTTCCAGGGACTCACTGCTCATACTGTTCCAGGGACACACTGCTCACACTGTTCCAGGTACACACTGCTCACACTGTTCAAGGGACTCACTGCTCACACTGTTCCAGGAACATACTGCCCACACTGTTCCAGGACTCATTGGTCACACTGTTCCAGGGATACACTGCTCACACTGTTCCAGGGGTTCACTGCTCACACTGTTCCAGGGACTCACTGCTCATAATGTTCCAGGGACTCACTGCTCACACTGTTCCAGGTACACACTGCTCACACTGTTCCAGGGCTCAATGCTAACACAGTTCCAGGGGCTCACTGCTCACACTTTTCCAGGGAAACACTCCTCGCACTGTTCTCGGGTTTCACTGCTCACACTGTTCCAGGGATTCAATGCTCACACTGTTCAAGGGACTCACTGCTCACACTGTTCCAGGTACACACTGCTCAGACTTTTCCAGGGGCTCATTCCTCACACTGTTCCAGGGACACACTGCTCACACTGTTCAAGGGACACTCTGCTCACACTGTTCCAGGGACTCACTGCTCATACTGTTCCAGGGACACACTGCTCACACTGTTCCAGGTACACACTGCTCACACTGTTCAAGGGACTCACTGCTCACACTGTTCCAGGAACATACTGCCCACACTGTTCCAGGACTCATTGGTCACACTGTTCCAGGGATACACTGCTCACACTGTTCCAGGGACACTCTGCTCACACTGCTCCAGCGGCTCAGTGCTCACAATGTTCCAGGGACACACTCCTCGCACTGCTCTCGGGATTCACTGCCCACACTGTTCCAGGGATGCACTGCTCACACTGTTCCAGTGGCTCACTGCTCACACTGTTCCAGGGACACACTGCTCACACTGTTCCAGGGGCTCACTGCTCACACTGTTCCAGGGACACACTGCTCACACTGTTCCAGGGACACACTGCTCACACTGTTCCAGGGACACACTGCTCACACTGTTCCAGGGACTTACTGCTCACACTGTTCCAGGGACACACTGCTCACACTGTTCCAGGGCTCAATGCTCACAATGTTCCAGGGCTCACTGCTCACACTGTTCCAGGGGCTCACTGCTCACACTGTTCCAGTGACACACTGCTTACACTGTTCAAGGGACACACTGTTCACACTGTTCCAGGGGCACACTGCTCACACTCTTCCAGCGCTCACTGCTCACACTGTTCCAGGGACACAATGTTCACACTGTTCCAGGGGCACACTGCTCACACTCTTCCAGCGCTCACTGCTCACAATGTTCCAGGGACACAATGTTCACACTGTTCCAGGGACACACTGCTCACACTCTTCCAGCGCTCACTGCTCACAATGTTCCAGGGACACAATGTTCACACTGTTCCAGGGACACACTGCTCACAACGTTCCAGGGACACACTCCTCGCACTGTTCTCGGGATTCACTGCCCACACTGTTCCAGGGACTCACTGCTCACACTGTTCCAGGAGCTCATTGCTCTGACTGTTCAAGGGACACACTGCTCACACTGTTCATGGGACTCACTGCTCACACTGTTCCAGGGACTCACTGCTCACACTGTTCCAGGAGCTCACTGCTCACACTGTTCCAGGGACACACTGCTCACACTGTTCAAGGGACTCACTGCTCACACTGTTCCAGGAACATACTGCCCACACTGTTCTAGGGGCTCACTGCTCACACTGTTCCAGGGACACACTGCTCACACTGTTCCAGGGGCTCACTGCTCACACTGTTCCAGGGACACACTGGTCACACTGTTCCAGGGACACACTGCTCACACTGTTCCAGGGACTCACTGCTCATAGTGTTCCAGGGCTCAATGCTAACACAGTTCCAGGGGCTCACTGCTCACATGTTTCCAGGGAAACACTTCTCGCACTGTTCTCGGGATTCACTGCCCACACTGTTCCAGGGACTCAATGTTCACACTGTTGCACGGACTCACTGCTCACACTGTTCCAGGTACACTCTGCTCACACTTTTCCAGGGGCTCACTGCTCACACTGTTCCAGGGACACACTGCTCACACTGTTCAAGGGACACACTGCTCACACTGTTCCAGGGACTCACTGCTCATACTGTTCCAGGTACACACTGCTCACACTGTTCAAGGGACTCACTGCTCACACTGTTCCAGGAACATACTGCCCACACTGTTCTAGGGGCTCACTGCTCACACTGTTCCAGGACTCATTGGTCACACTGTTCCAGGGACACACTGCTCACACTGTTCCAGGGACACACTGCTCACACTGTTCCAGGGACACTCTGCTCACACTGCTCCAGGGACACAATGCTCACACTGTTCCAGGGGCTCACTGCTCACACTGTTCCAGGACTCATTGGTCAGACTGTTCCAGGGACATACTTCTCACACTGTTCCAGGGACTCACTGCTCATACTGTTCCAGGTACACACTGCTCACACTGTTCCAGGGAAACACTGCTCACACTGTTCCAGGAACACACTGCTCACACTGTTCCAGGGACACACTGCTCACACTGTTCCAGGGGCTCACTGCTCACACTGTTCCAGGGAAACACTGCTCACACTGTTCCCGGGGCTCACTGCTCACACTGTTCCAGGACTCATTGGTCACACTGTTCCAGGGACACACTTCTCACAGTGTTCAAGGGGCTCACTGCTCACACTGTTCCAGGGGCTCACTGGTCACACTGTTCCAGGGACACACTGCACACACTGTTCCAGGGAAACACTGCTCACACTGTTCCAGGGGCTCACTGCTCACACTGTTCCAGTGACACACTGCTCACACTGTTCCAGGGGCTCATTCCTCACACTGTTCCAGTGACACACTGCTCACACTGTTCCAGGGACACACTGCTCACACTGCTCCAGGGACACACTGCTCACACTGTTCCAGGGGCTCACTGCTCACACTGTTCACGGGACACACTGCTCACACTGTTCCAGGGACACACTGCTCACACTGTTCCAGGGACACAATGCTCACACTGTTCCAGGGACATGCTGCCCACGCTGTTCCAGGGGCTCACTGCTCACACTGTTCCAGGGGCTGACTGCTCACACTGTTCTAGGGGCTCACTGCTCACACTGTTCCAGGGGCTCAGTGCTCACACTTTTCCAAGGGCTCACTGCTCGCACTGTTCCAGGGACACACTGCTCACACTGATTCAGGACTCACTGCTCACACTGTTCCAGGGACTCACTGCTCACACTGTTCCAGGGACACACTCCTCACAGTGTACAAGGGACTCATTGCTCACACTGTCCCAGGGGCTCACTGCTCACACTGTTCCAGGGCTCACTGCTCACACTGTTCCAGGGGCTCACTGGTCACACTGTTCCAGGGGCTCACTGCTCACACTTTTCCAGGGGCTCACTGCTCACACTGTTCCAGCGACTCACTGCTCACACTGTTCTAGGACACATTGGTCACACTGTTCCAGGGACACACTCCTCACAGTGTTCAAGGGACTCACTGCTCACACTGTTCTAGGGCTCACTGCTCACACTATTCCAGGAGCTCAGTGGTCACACTGTTCCAGGGGCTCAGTAGTCACACTGTTCCAGGGACATACTGCCCACACTGTTCCAGGGGCTCACTGCTCACACTGTTCCAGGACTCATTGGCCACACTGTTCCAGGGACACACTTCTCACAGTGTTCAAGGGGCTCACTGCTCACAATGTTCCAGGGGCTCACTGGTCACACTGTTCCAGGGACACACTGCTCACACTGTTCAAGGGACTCACTGCTCATACTGTTCCAGGTACACACTGCTCACACTGTTCAAGGGGCTCACTGCTCACACTGTTCCAGGAACATACTGCCCACACTGTTCTAGGGGCTCACTGCTCACACTGTTCCAGGGACACACTGCTCACACTGTTCCAGGGGCTCACTGCTCACACTGTTCCAGGGACACACTGGTCACACTGTTCCAGGGACACACTGCTCACACTGTTCCAGGGACTCACTGCTCATACTGTTCCAGGGCTCAATGCTAACACAGTTCCAGGGGCTCACTGCTCACATGTTTCCAGGGAAACACTTCTCGCACTGTTCTCGGGATTCACTGCCCACACTGTTCCAGGGACTCAATGTTCACACTGTTCAAGGGACTCACTGCTCACACTGTTGCACGGACTCACTGCTCACACTGTTCCAGGTACACTCTGCTCACACTTTTCCAGGGGCTCACTGCTCACACTGTTCCAGGGACACACTGCTCACACTGTTCAAGGGACACACTGCTCACACTGTTCCAGGGACTCACTGCTCACACTGTTCCAGGAACATACTGCCCACACTGTTCCAGGTACACACTGCTCACACTGTTCAAGGGACTCACTGCTCACACTGTTCCAGGAACATACTGCCCACACTGTTCTAGGGGCTCACTGCTCACACTGTTCCAGGACTCATTGGTCACACTGTTCCAGGGACACACTGCTCACACTGTTCCAGGGACACTCTGCTCACACTGCTCCAGCGGCTCAGTGCTCACAATGTTCCAGGGACACACTCCTCGCACTGCTCTCGGGATTCACGGCCCACACTGTTCCAGGGCTCACTGCTCACACTGTTCTAGGGACACACTGAACACACTGTTCCAGGAACTCATTGCTCACACTGTTCCAGGGACACACTGCTCACACTGGTCCAGTGGCTCACTGCTCACACTGTTCCAGGGACGCACTGCTCACAATGTTCCAGGGCTCACTGCTCACACTCTTCCAGGGACGGACTGCTCACACTGTTCCAGTGGCTCACTGCTCACACTGTTCCAGGGACACACTGCTCACACTGTTCCAGGGACACACTGCTCACACTGTTCCAGGGGTTCACAGCTCACACTGTTCCAGGGACTCACTGCTTATACTGTTCCAGGGACTCACTGCTCACACTGTTCCAGGGCTCACTGCTCACACTGTTCCAGGGCTCACTGCTCACACTATTCCAGGGACTCACTGCTTACACTGTTCCAGGAACACACTGCTCACACTGTTCCAGGGGTTCACTGCTCACACTGTTCCAGGGACTCACTGCTCATAATGTTCCAGGGACTCACTGCTCACACTGTTCCAGGTACACACTGCTCACACTGTTCCAGGGCTCAATGCTAACACAGTTCCAGGGGCTCACTGCTCACACTTTTCCAGGGAAACACTCCTCGCACTGTTCTCGGGTTTCACTGCTCACACTGTTCCAGGGATTCAATGCTCACACTGTTCAAGGGACTCACTGCTCACACTGTTCCAGGTACACACTGCTCAGACTTTTCCAGGGGCTCATTCCTCACACTGTTCCAGGGACACACTGCTCACACTGTTCAAGGGACACTCTGCTCACACTGTTCCAGGGACTCACTGCTCATACTGTTCCAGGGACACACTGCTCACACTGTTCCAGGTACACACTGCTCACACTGTTCAAGGGACTCACTGCTCACACTGTTCCAGGAACATACTGCCCACACTGTTCCAGGACTCATTGGTCACACTGTTCCAGGGATACACTGCTCACACTGTTCCAGGGGTTCACTGCTCACACTGTTCCAGGGACTCACTGCTCATAATGTTCCAGGGACTCACTGCTCACACTGTTCCAGGTACACACTGCTCACACTGTTCCAGGGCTCAATGCTAACACAGTTCCAGGGGCTCACTGCTCACACTTTTCCAGGGAAACACTCCTCGCACTGTTCTCGGGTTTCACTGCTCACACTGTTCCAGGGATTCAATGCTCACACTGTTCAAGGGACTCACTGCTCACACTGTTCCAGGTACACACTGCTCAGACTTTTCCAGGGGCTCATTCCTCACACTGTTCCAGGGACACACTGCTCACACTGTTCAAGGGACACTCTGCTCACACTGTTCCAGGGACTCACTGCTCATACTGTTCCAGGGACACACTGCTCACACTGTTCCAGGTACACACTGCTCACACTGTTCAAGGGACTCACTGCTCACACTGTTCCAGGAACATACTGCCCACACTGTTCCAGGACTCATTGGTCACACTGTTCCAGGGATACACTGCTCACACTGTTCCAGGGACACTCTGCTCACACTGCTCCAGCGGCTCAGTGCTCACAATGTTCCAGGGACACACTCCTCGCACTGCTCTCGGGATTCACTGCCCACACTGTTCCAGGGATGCACTGCTCACACTGTTCCAGTGGCTCACTGCTCACACTGTTCCAGGGACACACTGCTCACACTGTTCCAGGGGCTCACTGCTCACACTGTTCCAGGGACACACTGCTCACACTGTTCCAGGGACACACTGCTCACACTGTTCCAGGGACACACTGCTCACACTGTTCCAGGGACTTACTGCTCACACTGTTCCAGGGACACACTGCTCACACTGTTCCAGGGCTCAATGCTCACAATGTTCCAGGGCTCACTGCTCACACTGTTCCAGGGGCTCACTGCTCACACTGTTCCAGTGACACACTGCTTACACTGTTCAAGGGACACACTGTTCACACTGTTCCAGGGGCACACTGCTCACACTCTTCCAGCGCTCACTGCTCACACTGTTCCAGGGACACAATGTTCACACTGTTCCAGGGGCACACTGCTCACACTCTTCCAGCGCTCACTGCTCACAATGTTCCAGGGACACAATGTTCACACTGTTCCAGGGACACACTGCTCACACTCTTCCAGCGCTCACTGCTCACAATGTTCCAGGGACACAATGTTCACACTGTTCCAGGGACACACTGCTCACAACGTTCCAGGGACACACTCCTCGCACTGTTCTCGGGATTCACTGCCCACACTGTTCCAGGGACTCACTGCTCACACTGTTCCAGGAGCTCATTGCTCTGACTGTTCAAGGGACACACTGCTCACACTGTTCATGGGACTCACTGCTCACACTGTTCCAGGGACTCACTGCTCACACTGTTCCAGGAGCTCACTGCTCACACTGTTCCAGGGACACACTGCTCACACTGTTCAAGGGACTCACTGCTCACACTGTTCCAGGAACATACTGCCCACACTGTTCTAGGGGCTCACTGCTCACACTGTTCCAGGGACACACTGCTCACACTGTTCCAGGGGCTCACTGCTCACACTGTTCCAGGGACACACTGGTCACACTGTTCCAGGGACACACTGCTCACACTGTTCCAGGGACTCACTGCTCATAGTGTTCCAGGGCTCAATGCTAACACAGTTCCAGGGGCTCACTGCTCACATGTTTCCAGGGAAACACTTCTCGCACTGTTCTCGGGATTCACTGCCCACACTGTTCCAGGGACTCAATGTTCACACTGTTGCACGGACTCACTGCTCACACTGTTCCAGGTACACTCTGCTCACACTTTTCCAGGGGCTCACTGCTCACACTGTTCCAGGGACACACTGCTCACACTGTTCAAGGGACACACTGCTCACACTGTTCCAGGGACTCACTGCTCATACTGTTCCAGGTACACACTGCTCACACTGTTCAAGGGACTCACTGCTCACACTGTTCCAGGAACATACTGCCCACACTGTTCTAGGGGCTCACTGCTCACACTGTTCCAGGACTCATTGGTCACACTGTTCCAGGGACACACTGCTCACACTGTTCCAGGGACACACTGCTCACACTGTTCCAGGGACACTCTGCTCACACTGCTCCAGCGGCTCAGTGCTCACAATGTTCCAGGGACACACTCCTCGCACTGCTCTCGGGATTCACGGCCCACACTGTTCCAGGGCTCACTGCTCACACTGTTCTAGGGACACACTGAACACACTGTTCCAGGAACTCATTGCTCACACTGTTCCAGGGACACACTGCTCACACTGGTCCAGTGGCTCACTGCTCACACTGTTCCAGGGACGCACTGCTCACAATGTTCCAGGGCTCACTGCTCACACTCTTCCAGGGACGGACTGCTCACACTGTTCCAGTGGCTCACTGCTCACACTGTTCCAGGGACACACTGCTCACACTGTTCCAGGGACACACTGCTCACACTGTTCCAGGGGTTCACAGCTCACACTGTTCCAGGGACTCACTGCTTATACTGTTCCAGGGACTCACTGCTCACACTGTTCCAGGGCTCACTGCTCACACTGTTCCAGGGCTCACTGCTCACACTATTCCAGGGACTCACTGCTTACACTGTTCCAGGAACACACTGCTCACACTGTTCCAGGGGTTCACTGCTCACACTGTTCCAGGGACTCACTGCTCATAATGTTCCAGGGACTCACTGCTCACACTGTTCCAGGTACACACTGCTCACACTGTTCCAGGGACTCACTGCTCATACTGTTCCAGGGCTCAATGCTAACACAGTTCCAGGGGCTCACTGCTCACACTTTTCCAGGGAAACACTCCTCGCACTGTTCTCGGGTTTCACTGCTCACACTGTTCCAGGGATTCAATGCTCACACTGTTCAAGGGACTCACTGCTCACACTGTTCCAGGTACACACTGCTCAGACTTTTCCAGGGGCTCATTCCTCACACTGTTCCAGGGACACACTGCTCACACTGTTCAAGGGACACTCTGCTCACACTGTTCCAGGGACTCACTGCTCATACTGTTCCAGGGACACACTGCTCACACTGTTCCAGGTACACACTGCTCACACTGTTCCAGGGACACAATGCTCACACTGTTCAAGGGACACACTGCTCACACTGTTCCAGGGACACACTGCTCACACTGTTCCAGGGATACACTGCTCACACTGTTCCAGGGACACTCTGCTCACACTGCTCCAGCGGCTCAGTGCTCACAATGTTCCAGGGACACACTCCTCGCACTGCTCTCGGGATTCACTGCCCACACTGTTCCAGGGATGCACTGCTCACACTGTTCCAGTGGCTCACTGCTCACACTGTTCCAGGGACACACTGCTCACACTGTTCCAGGGGCTCACTGCTCACACTGTTCCAGGGACACACTGCTCACACTGTTCCAGGGACACACTACTCACACTGTTTCAGGGACAAACTCCTCACACTGTTCCAGGGACTCACTGCTCACACTGTTCCAGGGCTCACTGCTCACACTGTTCCAGGGCTCACTGCTCACACTATTCCAGGGACTCACTGCTTACACTGTTCCAGGAACACCCTGCTCACACTGTTCCAGGGGTTCACTGCTCACACTGTTCCAGGGACTCACTGCTCACACTGTTCCAGGGACACACTGCTCACACTGTTCCAGGGCTCAATGCTCACAATGTTCCAGGGCTCACTGCTCACACTGTTCCAGGGGCTCACTGCTCACACTGTTCCAGTGACACACTGCTTACACTGTTCAAGGGACACACTGTTCACACTGTTCCAGGGGCACACTGCTCACACTCTTCCAGCGCTCACTGCTCACACTGTTCCAGGGACACAATGTTCACACTGTTCCAGGGACACACTGCTCACACTCTTCCAGCGCTCACTGCTCACAATGTTCCAGGGACACAATGTTCACACTGTTCCAGGGACACACTGCTCACAACGTTCCAGGGACACACTCCTCGCACTGTTCTCGGGATTCACTGCCCACACTGTTCCAGGGACTCACTGCTCACACTGTTCCAGGAGCTCATTGCTCTGACTGTTCAAGGGACACACTGCTCACACTGTTCAAGGGACTCACTGCCCACACTGTTCCAGGGACTCACTGCTCACACTGTTCCAGGTACACACTGCTCACACTGTTCCAGGAGCTCATTGCTCTGACTGTTCAAGGGACACACTGCCCACACTGTTCCAGGGACTCACTGCTCACACTGTTCCAGGGACTCACTGCTCACACTGTTCCAGGAGCTCATTGCTCTGACTGTTCCAGGGACACACTGCTCACACTGTTCATGGGACTCACTGCTCACACTGTTCCAGGGACTCACTGCTCACACTGTTCCAGGAGCTCATTGCTCTGACTGTTCCAGGGACACACTGCTCACACTGTTCAAGGGACTCACTGCTCACACTGTTCCAGGGACTCATTGCTCACACTGTTCCAGGGACACACTGTTCACACCGTTCCAGGGACTCACTGCTCACACTGTTCCAGGGACTCACTGCTCACACTGTTCCAGGGGCTCACTGCTCACACTGTTCCAGGAGCTCATTGCTCTGACTGTTCCAGGGACGAACTGCTCACTCTGTTCCAGGGGCTCACTGCTCCAGGACTTGCTGCCGACATCCGCTGCTGCTCTAGGATTCATCTCCGTTACTAAGTGAAAAGAAGAAGAGAAAAAGGAGAACAAGAGAGGAAAGTGAAAGCATAGATTACCCTGTTGCAATCTTCTGAGTGCAGATCATCAAAGAACCAACTGATTTCTGATTGTAGAAGCAACCCTTCTCTTTCTCCCTGACAGTTTCCGTATACAATGTTGGACTGAACAGCCAGTTCACCTGTTTCCCTCAGTGGGTTGACTTCTGTAAGAGAAAGATATCCTGCCCCATTTTGTATTTCCCTGGAAATGCATCATTTACTTGAAAAGGCAAAGAATTAGAAATATAAGCTTTGTGAGAGAAGTGAGAGAAGAGAGATAAAAAGAAAGGGAATAGAAAAGAGACATAGTGATGGTAGATACAGACAGAAGTAATGTATTTGATTTCCTTATGCAATAACACTAACCATTTCATGTTTGTCAGATTGAGTAGTCTACCTCAGCACGTTGGATCATAAAGAGAAGAAACAAAATTCCGAGTTTGTTGGCAAATATTTAGGCTTTAGTGTCATGTTAACAGCGTACAGAGTGTGGAAAGGTGTTTACAAAGTGGAACTCTTGGTTGTAAGGTTTACTGGTGAAGACACTGTCAAGATGCAGCTGTCAGAATCAAATCCCTTTGTGGTTTTAGAGCAGAAACTCATCCTCATGCTCTCTTTCAGCTTTCTACTGTAGTTGTGCCTGGGCTATTTAACAGTGTTTGCACTGTCTGTCTTGTTTAGTCTTTCATATGTGATGATCACTCTGTACCTCTCTGTCGTTGACAGTGTACATGACATAGCACACATGTCATTTCAGCTTTTACCTGGATGAGACAGATCTCAAGTATTTTTGTCAAACATTTATCTTGCTATAGTTTCTCTAATTCTGCCATTATTTATGAGGTGTTAAAATGCTCAGAAAAGGAGTTGAAAGACTAGTGATCTGGAAACATAAGATAGTAACCCAAAGAATGAGTTCAAATCGTACTGTGGCAGCTTTAGAATATGAATTCAGTTTAAGATATGATGGAAATAAAATGACAGCATTTATTGTTACTGAAAACACATTCTGCCCTCTTGCAATCTCAGTGTCTAAGTGCCAACTTACAGCATCAGGTAAAGCAAGTTGGCTTGATACAAACTAATAACAAAAGTCATTAGCTGTTTTGATCCATGCTGCCCTAACAAATTGCAAATTCTTATACTTAATCTCGCTAAGCCAGCCACATCAACATGTCTCTCTCTCTCTGTACCCAATCTCTATAAAGTTGCTCTTCGATTCTCTGTCAAAACAGCATGAAAATTATATTCAGAGATGCCAAACGAAATAATTCTCCAACTCAAGACCCCAGGTCAATCAATCAGTCATCTAAAGACTGAACAGCTCTATGCAAACAGAATGGGACATAACCGAAGAATCATCAGGATTGTGAGACAAATCCATTCAGGTCTGTGTCCTGGACCAGTGATACTCAACTTTTTTTGACTTTCTTTCTTCCCCTGATAATATTTATGTCCGATTTGTTACTCTTTGTATGCGTATCTGCGTATCTTACTACAACTAGATTTTAGTGAGGTTTGAGAATATTTGTAGCTCAGGTTGAGGTTCTGGATGTAGGTTTGCTCGCTGAGCTGGAAGGTTCATTTCCAGACGTTTTGTCATCCTATTACATAACACCTTCAGTGGGCCTCAGGCGAAGCAGTGTTGAAAATTCCTGCTTTCCAGTTGTGTTTGGGTTTCTTTGGGTTGGTGATGTTATTTCCTGTGGTGAAGTCACTTCCTGTTCTTTTTCTCAGTGTGTGTTAGATGGGATCTAACTCGATGTCTAGATTAGAATGGTGCCAGAAAAGCACAGCTGGTCAGGCAGCATCCGAGGAGCAGGAAAATCGACGTTTCGGGCAAAAGCCCTTCATCTAACTTGATGTGTTGTTTGATAGAGTTCCAGTTGGAATGAACTTGAAAAATCCTATACAGACAACAAGCAAAACTAATGTCATTTACAAAATACCGTGCAAAGACTGTAACAAACACTACATCAGACAACAGGCAGAAAAATAGCCACCAGGATACATGAATACGAACTAGCCACAAAAGACATGACCCTCTCTCACTAGTTTCCTCACATACGGATGAGAAAGGACACCACTTCAAGTGGGACAATACAGCCATCCTAGGACAAGCCAAACAAATACAAACACGAGAATTCCTAGAAGCATGGCATTCCAACCGGAACTCTATTGACAAACACACCTAGTCAGACCCCATCTACCACTAACTAGAATTATCTAGGATAGCTTGTCGGCATGGACGAGTTGAACTGAAAGGTTTGTTTCCATTTTGAATATCTCTATGTGCCTATAACTAGTTTTTTTTTATATAAATGACTGAACTCTGATGTGTATTTTTTAACCTGAATCAGACAGTTAAATTGGACATTTTGGTAGCTTAGTAAAATTTTTAACAACTTGAGAAGCAGTAGGACATGGTCTCCCTGCTATATGAAGGATGTTGTGAAACTTGAAAGGTTTCAATAAAGATTTACAAAGATGTTGCCAGGATTGGAAAATTTGAGCTATAGGGAGAGGCTTAATAGACTGGGGCTATTTTCCTTGTAGCGTCTGAGGCTGAGGAGTGAGGAGTATGGTTAGGGTAAATAGACAAGGTCTTTTCCCCAGTGTGGGGACTCCAAAGTTACATGGAATAGGTTTAGGGTGAGAGGGGAAAGATATAAAAGAGGGATCTGTGGGACAACCTTTTCACACAGACGGTGGTGCATATATGCAGTGAGTTGCCAGAGGAAGTAGTGAAGGCTGGTACAATTACATTTAAAAGGCATCTGGATGGGTATATGAGTAGGAAGCATTTAGAGGGATATGTGAGAATGCTGGCAAAAGAGATTAGATTTATACAAGATATCTGGTTGGCATGGGTGAGTTGGACTCAAGGGTCTGTTTCTGTGCTGTGCATCTCTCTGATTCTATGACTCTATGACTCTGTGACACGATTACCAGTTCCCTGTTCCCAGCCAAGTTCTGACACTGCAGAAAATCTTAACATATTAGATGTAGCCTATGTAGGTGGTACTCAAAAAGTCTGCTTGAGATTGCAATCCCACCATAGGTTGGGATCGGGAATGAATTGCTACCAGTAAGTTATGTTCTTCCATGTGCTCCAATGTTACAATGAAACACTACAATGAAATTCCTGCTTTAATTTGATTTGATAGGATTGCTGGCAACATAGAGACATGTAAATATTGAATGTTAACAGTGGAATTTCCATGGTAAATGCTTCTGCTGCAGGTTCCAATGTAGTGTGGAATTCCAAATCTTTTGATATGCCCATCAACAGGGAGGCAATGGCCAAGTAGTATTATTACTGGGCTGTTAATTCAGGGACCCAGCTTATGCTCTGGGAGCTCAACTTCAAATCCCACCATGGCAGATGGTGCAATTTGAATTTAATTTTTTTTAAAAATCTGGAATTAGAGTCTAATGATGATATGAATCCATTACTGATTGTTGGAAAAACGCACCTGGTTCACTAACGCCCTTTTGGGAAGGAAACTACCCTCGGTACCTGGTCAGGTCTATATGTGACTCCAGACCCACGACAATGTGGTCGGCTCTTAACTGCCATCTGAACAGTTAGGGATGGGCAGTAAATGCTGCCAAGCCAGTGATGCCCACATCCCATGAGAGAATAAAAAATAAAGATATAAAGCCCTGTTGCTGACCAGAACGACATTAGTATCAATTGCACATGCGCGAACATCCTACATTTCAAAACCTATTTAATTGAATGTAAAGGGTTTGGGGGCGTTCATTTGACTAAACTGCTACATAAACGTAAATTTGGCTTCTTCATCATCATTAAAGGCAGATTATCTGGTTATAGACTTGTTGCCTTTTGTGGGATCTTGCTGTGTACATATTTGATGCCTCATTTCCAGCATTACAACAATTAGTCACCTGTACTTTATGAAAAGATCACTAAACAGTCGACTACAACTATTAGCCTGGCAAACAATCCCCTTGTCTATTATGGGAGATATAAGGCCAATGAAAGTCATGCCCTAATTAACTCAGTAAAGGCCACAAGCCTGAATCACTCTATCTGTGTGAACTAATCTCACAAAGCAATACATTACTGGAATCTCCTGCTGCACTACTTCAGATTTTCTCTTTGAAATTTTGGTGAACTAACATACACATGCCCGTGCTATTCGGAGTTGGCATAGTGATGTGGGATAAAAAAGGATATGTAAAATTTCTTTTATATTATAATCACTTCATGCTCATTACATGTTAAAGCAGAGTGTGAAAAAAAGCATAGCTCCTTGAACTCACTCAGGTTACAGTGGTGAAAGGATTTAGCTGCTCAGTGAGCTTCTCAGTAACATTCTGTTTAACTGGTCAGCTCTCATCCAGAATGCGTCTGATGTTTGACAATTGGACACTCGTCTTCATAAGTCGCAGTGATCTTGTTTCATCGTGTGGAGAAGGATGTGCCTGAATGGAACACGTACCATGTCTCATTGACACACAGGCAGAGGGAGATGGAGTCTGCAAGAAATGAACAGAAACACTACAATCAAGTTCAGTGAAGCTGACCTTTTCCTGATCACCTTTTATGTTATTATCGCTAACATTTTATTGACGGCGCAGAGTGAGGATAGCCCACGCCAGATCTCAAGGCTATAGATAGCTTGGCTGGATTCTGTTGCCAGGGACCGGCTCAAAGAACTGAAAGGCCTTCTCATGTGGCTAGAAGAATAAGAACATGCACGATTGAAATCGTGAGAAATGGAGGGGAGTTAAATGAAAGAACAAGAGATGTGAGAGGCTGAATAGGCTGGAGCTGTTTTTCCCTGCAGCGTTGGAGGCTGAGGGGTGACATCATAGAGGTTTATAAAATCATGAGGGACACAGATAGGGTAAATGGACAAAGTCTTTTCCCTGGGATTGGGGAATCTAGAACTGGACGGCATAAGTTTAGGGTGAGAGGGGAAGGATATAAAAGAGATCTCAGGGACAACGTCTTCACTCAGAGGCTGGTGTGTATATGGAATGAGCTGCCAGAGGAAGTGGTGGAGGCTGGTACAATTGCAACATTTAAAAGGCATGTCGATGAGGTATATGAATAGGAAGGGTTTGGAGGGATATGGACCAAGTGCTGGCAAATGGGACTAGATTAGGTTGAGGTATCTGGTCAGCATAGACGAGTTGGACTGAAGGGTCTGTTTCCGTGCTGTACATCTCTTTGATTCTATGACTCTATGTCAAAATGACATCAGGGATAGAGGTGGAACATGGATGCATACAAGACGAAAACTTCAGAAAATAATTGAATGTCAAAGAGAGAGAGGGGGAAAGAGGAAGAAAATGGTAACAAAATTGAAACAGGAATTTAGAGGGAAATTTGCCACATGGACAAAAACAAGTGGAAGAATAATGAGAAAGGAAGAAAGGAAAAACAGTTAAAGTGCAAGGTTCCTCCAATAATTGCAGTCCCTAATGTGGCACTGAGCCACACAGATTCAGAAAACCCCACTTCAATCATAGGCTTGGTTATGACAATCACGATATTCCTGGGAACCAATGAGCAACTATCTGTCAGATTTCCCATTCCTGGTGTAAGTGATAGAGTGGATTTATGGTCATGTGTCCCTAAGTACAATGAAAAGCTTTGTTTGCAAGCAGTTCAGGCAGATCATAGTAATCAAGGGCACACAGATCACAAGGTGACAAAAAACATGGACAGAATGAGGCATACAGTTAACATTACACAGGAGGTGTGCAAAGCAAGATCAGCAGTAATCAGATCAGTTTTGTTTGAAGTCCAATCATCAGTCTAACAATGGCAGGGAAGAAGCTGTTCTTGAACCTGTTGGTGCATGCGATCAAGCTTCGGTATCTATCGGGTGGGAGGGATCTTTGATGATATTGGCAGCCTTTCTGTGGCAACAAGAGGTGTACATGGAGTCCATGAATGGAAGGTTGGCTTCCGTGATCGTCTGAGCTTTCACACAGCCTTCAGTGATTCAGTAGACCCTGGGGGAAAACCCGAGTATGATTTCTGGATGAGTAAGTGTTAAATATTCCCCCAGTGTTGGCAGTGCAGTGTCTGACATAGAGTGTGATCTATTAGCTGAGGTAGGGCTGTTGGATTGGGGCATGGCATGAGCAACCACTTCAGGGGACGAGGAGTCGTAGAGTCATAGAGATGTACAGCATGGAAACAGACCCTGTGGTCCAACCCGTCCATGCCAACCAGATATCCCAACCCAATCTAGTCCCACCTGCCAGCACGTGGCTCATATCCCTCCAAACCCTTCCTATTCATATACCCATCCAAATGCCTTTTAAATGTTGCAATTGTACCAGCCTCCACCACATTCTCTGGCAGCTCATCCCATACACGTACCACCCTCTGCATGAAAACGTTGCCCCTTAGGTCTCTTTTATATCTTTCCCCTCTCACCCTAAACCTATGCCCGACCCCAGGGAAAAGACTTTGTCTATTTATCCTATCCATGCCCCTCATAATTTTGTAAACCTCTATAAGGTCACCCCTCAGCATCCGATGCTCCAGGGAAAACAGCCCCAGCCTGTTCAGCCTCTCCCTGTAGCTCAGATCCTCCAATCCTGGCAACATCCTTGTAAATCTTTTCTGAACCCTTTCAACTTTCACAACATCTTTCCAATAGGAAGGAGACCAGAATTGCACGCAATATTCCAACAGTGGCCTAACCAATGTCCTGTATAGCCGCAACATGACCTCCCAGCTCCTGTACTCAATACTCTGACCAATAAAGGAAAGCATACCAAATGCCTTTTTCACTATCCTATCTACCTGTGACTCCACATTCAAGGAGATATGAACCTGCACTCCAAGGTCTCTTTGTTCAGCAACACTCCCTAGGACCTTACTATTAAGTGTATAAGTCCTGCTAAGATTTGCTTTCCCAAAATGCAGCACCTCGCATTTATCTGAATTAAACTCCATCTGCCACTTCTCAGCCCATTGGCCCATCTGGTCCAGATCCTGTTGTAATCTGAGGTAACCCTCTTCGCTGTCCACTACCTCCAATTTTGGTGTCATCTGCAAACTTACTAACTGTACCTCTTATGCTCGCATCCAAATCATTTATGTAAATAATGAAAAGTAGAGGACCCAGCACCAATCCTTGAGGTACTCCACTGGTCACAGGCCTCCAGTCTGAAAAACAACCCTCCACCACCACCCTCTGTCTTCTACCTTTGAGCCAATTCTGTATCCAAATGGCTAGTTCTCCCTGTATTCCGTGAGATCTAGCCTTGCTAATCAGTCTCCCATGGGGAACCTTGTCGAACGTCTTACTGAAGTCCATATAGATCACATCTACTGCTCTGCACTCATCAGTCTTCTTTGTTACTTCTTTAAAAAACTCAATCAAGTTTGTGAGACATGATTTCCCACGCACAAAGCCATGTTGATTATCCCGAATCAGACCTTGTCTTTCGAAATACATGTACATTCTGTCCCTCAGGATTCCCTCCAACACCTTGCCCACCACTGAGGTCAGGCTCACCAGTCTATAGTTACCTGGCTTGTCTTTACCACCCTTCTCAAACAGTGGCACCACGTTTGCCAACCTCCAGTCTTCCGGCACCTCACCTGTGACTATCGATGATACAAATATCTCAGCAAGAGGCCCAGCAATCACTTCTCTAGCTTCCCACAGAGTTCTCGGGTACACCTGATCAGGTCCTGGGGATTTATCCACTTAACCGTTTCATGACATCCAGCATTTCCTCCTCTGTAATCTGGACATTTTGCAAGATGTCACCATCTATTTCCCTACAGTCTCTTCCATATTCTTTTCCACAGCAAATACTGATGCAAAATATTCATTTAGTATCTCCCTCATTTTCTGTGGTTCCACACAAAGGTCACCTTGTTGATCTTTGAAGGGCCCTATGCTCTCCCTAGTTTCCCTTTTGTCCTTAATATATTTGTAAAAACCCTTTGGATTCTCCTTAAGTCTACTTGCCAAAGTTATCTCATGTCCCCTTTTTGCCCTCCTGATTTCCCTACTTCCTTTATACTCTTCTCAGGATTAACTCGATCTATCCTGTCTATACCTGACATATGCTTCCTTCTTTTTCTTAACCAGACCCTCAATTTCTATAGTCATCCAGTATTCCCTACACCTATCAGCCTTTCCTTTCACCCTAACAAGACTATACTTTCTCTGGATTCTTGTTATCTCATTTCTGAAGGCTTCCCATTTTCCAGCCGTCCCTTTACCTGTGAACATCTGCCTCCAATCAGCTTTCAAAAGTTCTTGCCTAATACCATCAAAATTGGCCTTTCTCCAATTTAGAACTTCACCTTTTAGATCTGATCTATCCTTTTCCATCACGATTTTAAATCTAATAGAATTATGGTCGCTGGCCCCAAAGTGCTCCCCCACTGACACCTCAGTCACCTGCCCTGCCTTATTTCCCAAGAGTAGGTCAAGATTTGCACCTGCTCCAGTAGCTACATCCACATACTGAATCAGAAAATTGTCTTCTACATAATTAAGAAATTCCTCTCCATCTAAACCTTTAACACTATGGCAGTCCCAGTCGATGTTTGGAAAGTTAAAATCCCCTACCATAACTACCCTATTATTCTTACAGATAGCTGAGATCTCCTTACAAGTTTGTTTCTCAATTTCCCTCTGACTATTGGGGGGTCTATAATACAATCCCAATAAGGTGATCAGCCCTCACTTATTTCTGAGTTCCACCCAAATAACTTCCCTGGATGTATTTCCGGGACTATCCTCCCTCAGCACAAGTGTAATGCTTATCCCTTATCAAAAATGCCACTCCTTCTCCTCTCTTGCCTCCCTTTCTATCCTTCCTGGAGCATTTGTATCCTGGAACATTAAGCTGCCAGTCCTGTCCATCCCTGAGCCATGTTTCCGTAATTGCTATGATATCCCAGTCCCATGTTCCTAACCATGCCCTGAGTTCATCTGCCTTCCCTGTTAGACCCCTTGCATTGAAATAAATGCAGTTTAATTTATTAGTCCTGCCTTGTCCCTGCCTGCCCTGACTATTTGACTCGCTTCTGTTCTCAGCTGTACCTGTCTCAGATCGATCTCTTTCCTCACTCTCTCCCTGGGTCCCACCCCTCCCCCTTCCACCCCCCCATCCCCACCTCCTCCACTCACCTTACTAGTTTAATTCCTCCCAAGCAGTTCTAGCAAATTTCCCTGCCAGTGTATTAGTCCCCTTCCAATTTAAGTGCAATCCGTCCTTGTACATGTCACTTCTACCCCAAAAGAGATCCCAATGATCCAAAAATGTGAATCCTTCTCCCATATACCAGATCCTCAGCCATGCATTCATCTGCTCTATCCTCCTATTCCTGCCCTCACTAGCCCGTAGCACTGGGAGTAATCCAGATATTACTACCATTTAGGACCTATTTTTTATATTTCTGCCTAACTCTCTGTAATCTCCCTTCAGAATCTCAACCTTTTTCCTTCCTATATCGTTGGTTCCAATGTGGACAATGACCTCCTGCTGGTCCCTCTCCCCCGTGAGAACATTCTGCACCCTCTCTGAGACATCCTTGATCCTGGCACCAGAGAAACAACACACCATTCTGCTTTTTCTCTGCTGGCCACAGAAACGTCTGTCTGTACCTCGGACTACAGAATCCCCTAACACAATTGATCTCTTGGAAGCCGATGTACCCCTCGTTCCATTAGAGCCAGTCTCAATACCAGAAACTTGGCTGTTCGTGCTACATTCCCTTGAGAATCCATCACCCCCTACATTTTCCAAAACAGCATACCTGTTTGAAATGGATATATCCACAAAAGACTCCTGCACTAGCTGCCTACCTCTCTTACCCTTCTATGTGACTGTACCTGAGACTTCCCCCACTTCCTATAACTGCCATCCATCACATACTGTTGCTGTTGCAAATTCCTCATCGCTTCTATCTGTCTCTCCAACCGATCCATTCGATCTGATAAGATTCGCATCCAACAGCATTTATGGCAGATATAATCCGCAGTAACCCTTAAACTCTCTTTAAACTCCCACATCTGACAAGAAGTACATATCACTGCAAAGGCCATTTTTGCTCCTTCACAATCTACAGACCCAGAAAATAACACCGTCTTATTCCTCTACAAACACTGCCCCAGGTTAAATTAATAGCTATGGCTTATATTTTAAGTTTAATCAAGGGACTTATCTCCAAAAACATATAATCAAGAAAGAATCCACTGTACTCACTACTGCAGCCTTTCTCTTGGACAGACTTAAAACAATAATTAACTTATCTGATTCTGTGCTGTGAACTTCGCCCAACAGTTTCTTCAAGATTAGTGTAAATAAAAGAACAAAGTGGAGATGAACAGGGCAGAGTGAAAAACTGAACAAAATAAGAAATGTCCACCAACTTTCTCTGTAACCAGTGCTCAAAAATCTGCATGCTGCACTATTTCCAATAGATTTACATCAATCCCAGCTGTTTGTTATGGGCTATACTCAAGACACCTCCCCCTCTTAGAACCAGGACTACGTCCTTATCATACATCATATCTCATATATGATGGCAGAGAGGAAGTTCAGGGCAGAGGTGTACAGGTGGAATCTGGACATAATTGCTTGTTGTGCTTTAATTCAACAGCTAAAAGCTCATCCACTGGGTCTGCTCATTCCAAAGCTGTTCAGCAAGTTGTGTTAATCACAGAGTAATGGCTTCTTGCAGCCTCAAGCAATCACATTTGGCAACATGAATTGGAGCCACAGTTTCAAAAATGCACCACGTCATTCCTCCATCTTCATTACTTAAGAACTGTGTGTTTCATTGGAAAAGGAGCAGTTGGAAACACGTATTGGGGTTATTACAGTCTCAGACATCTGTGGCACCACTGGATAATGTTGACCATGTAGAGGATGTACATGCCAGCATACACATGTGGAATGTGCCTTATGTTTTTTTTGATAATGTCACCAAGAAAAGGAATGTAGTTAAGAAATAGGATGACACCAAGGATGGACTCTGGGGATTTAGGAAGGTAGCCAAAGAAGTCAGAACATATGAATGATTGAGACACTACCAAAAGCAATGGTATAAGAGCAGGAGAAAAGCTATTATGGATGACTCTCTCACTATGACTGAATATATGAGAAATGAACTTTGCAACACATTCCCACCCAGCAGAATGACATTCGAGAAGTGATGAGGGAATGACTTGACCAACCATGTCAAAAACTTGAGAAGGATGAAGAAAGATAGTGGAAGTTTGTCACATTTTCATTGGCTGCCATTTGTAATTTTAATACAAATTGTAGCAATACGATGGTGGGAATGGAATCCACAAGGAGAGAACTGAAATTCCAAAAGAGGATGGACACGGATGTGCGAGGCGACAACTCATTCGAGAGCAATGAGTTTGGAAATGGGGCATTGGGCAGGGGGATTGAAGGTTTTTGTGAGGAGACAGTAGGGTTGACCGATTTAAAAGAGAAGGGAACGATACTTGGGGCAAGGGGTCTGTTAATGATATGGGTTAACTATGGAATCAAAAAAGGAAAAGTTAGCATTTTAAGTGGGAATGGGATTAAGAGAGCGGGGAGGGGGTGTTCTTTTGGATATGGAGAACTCATGCAGGGCATTTGGGAATATTGGAGAGAATCCTAAGAAAGATGTAGGGCTAGGGCAGGGGGGGAAACCTTAGAGGAAACATCGTCAATTTGGAGTCTCCCAAGGGGCTTGCTATGAAAATTTCTATGGAGGGAGAGATTAAGGAAGAACACAAGCACAATGAACTCAGAGGAAAGAGACCATAATGAATTGCAACGGAGGTTAAATTCATCCAAAACAAAATGTCATTTACCACAGAGGTTGAGAAAGGAAAGCAGTGAGGATATTGCAGTGAAAATGTATTTTTCAGTACCTTGGTGGATAACTGAGAACTAGTTCTGAGGAAGGGTCATTGGACTCGAAATGTTAACTGTTTTCTCTCCACTGCTGCTGCCAGACCTGCTGAGTTTCTCCAGTACATTCTGTTTGTGTCTGATAGAGAAGGAGGATTTGAAATGAGAGGCAAGAAGGATAGAACAAATGAAGAAGCTGAAAGGAAGGAAGGGCCAGATTTAGTATGAAGGGCAATGTCACCTCCATAATGGTCTGTTCAGTGTGATTGGAGAATAGTACAACTGAGTGAAAAGATGCGATTCAGGAGGAAGATATCATTAGGCCTCAGCTAGGTTTCTGTCAAAACCATAATGCAATCATCACAATAAGCTTATGGTTGGTAAGGGCTTTGGTCACAAACTAATGGATACTCTGGAGGGAGATATGGAGAGGAGTTGTCATTTTTGATTCTACTTTATTGTAGCAGAGAGCAAACATTTTGATTCCATTCATTGTTGTGTATGGGGCTGGAAGGATCTGAAAGGGTTAATACTCGATCACATACAATAGACATCACCCATGGTGGTGATCTCATGAGGATTTGAATCAACATAATGGTGAGGATGGAAACCACAATAGGAGAATTGAAATTCCAAAAAAAGATGGACATGGGTGTGGGAAGTGACAACCCATTCTAGAGCAATTGAAAAGGAGGAGTAAAGATCTCATGGGAGACAGACCTAAGGCTGGGTCCTGCCAACAATCTTTGCAGTAACATGAAGCCTATTCCCAGGGCCTTTAAATACTACTATATCTACATAACTATATTTGCAGAGGTGCAATAAACTAAAATCTGTTTACTCTACAAGTATTTTCTCATTAGACCTGAAGGCAGCTACCATTGTATACACACAATCACCTAAGCTCTGAAAGTACCCACAAACTTACAAGAAAAGGATGGTAACACATAATTCATGGGGGTCAGTGGGGAAACTGAGACTTAATTTAGCAGCGCCAGTCCAAATGGGAAAAAATATGTTGGTAACTGAGAAGATTTCAAAAAAAAGGGTCCTGCTGATTGCTGAGGACACAAAAATCCCAAAATCCTCAGGACAGCACTCAACACTGAAGGATACTTCAAAGAAAACAAAAAGCATTTCAGACCCAATAAGAGAATCACTGGGACAGTCCACATTTCGAGCTCCTTGCAGACGTACAGGTGACATCACAATGTGGCATCTGTGGTAACGGTCGTGACTTTTAATTCAGCCATTGGAAATTGGCCACCCAAGGTAAAACTCTCCGGAACAAAGGAGAACTTTAACTAATGCAGTGATTCAGGCTAAAAGGGCGAGGATTTTTAAAAAAACATTTTACATCCCAGATCATGTATCACTACCACACTGTGCAGATATCACACACGCAGCTAGAAACAACATGGAACTAATAGGAGACAGTGAGGTGTGCAGATGCTGGGGATCAGAATTGAGTGTTGCTGGAAAAGCGCAGCAGGTCAGGCAGCATCCGAGGAGCAGGAAAATTGACGTTTCGAGCTGGAACCCTTCATCAGGAATGACCAAGAGATAAACTCGCAGACTACAAGAGCAGAGAGGTGAGGAAGTCCTGAATGAAGCATTTAAAATCGGTGAATGTTGATTAATTTAATGGAATGTTTCTAATCTAACAATTTTTTTGGGAGACTCCACTATAGCCTCAGTGATGGAAAATCCTCCGTTAAAGGTGCAAAAGGAAGGAAAAGCTCCACTTTATCCACAAAAGGCAAGAATCCTTGGGCACTGCTGCAAAATTATGGGAATACTTCATTAAAGCCACAAAGAGCGTGAAAATCCTTCAGGACAGCCACAAAATACAGGGAAACCGACATTACTGCAAGATAAAAAGCTTTTAGGAGCTTGAAATATCTAGTTGCATTGGAAAGCATCAGAAATAGTGTTGCTAGGAAGATTTGATTTCAAAAATGGGTCAAATGGAACACAAATAGGAACTGCAGAAGGGGTACCATCTGTTCCTTCACCTCCTCCCTGCTCACCATCCAAGGGCCGAAACAGTCTTTCACCTGTACCTTCTCCAATCTGGTGTACTGTATTCACTAAACCCAACGTGGCCTATTCTACGTTGGAGAAAGCAAACATTGACTGGGTGACTGCTTTGCGGAACACCTCCAGTCTGTGCACAAGCATAACCCCGACCTTCCTGTTGGTCATTTTAACACAGCATCCTGCTCGCCTGCCCGCACGTCTGTACTTGACATGCTGCAGTTTTCCAGTAAATCACAGCGCAAACTGGAGGAACAACATCTCATCTTCAAACTAGGCACTTTTCATACTGAGGTAAAAACGAGGACTGCAGATGCTGGAAACCTGAGATTGGATTAGAGTGGTGCTGGAAAAGCACAGCAGGTCAGGCAGCATCCGATGAGCAGGAAATCAGAGTGATGCTGGAAAAGCACAGCAGGTCTCCAAACTGTGAACTTATTCCCATTTCATCCCTTTCTTTTAGCTTCACCTGTTACATTCTCTCTCACCATGTCCTCTCTCCCCTTCCCCCACTCTCATGTGACTACCTGTTCTTTCCAGTCTGGCAGTTAGACACACCAATGTTCTGCTATTCTCACATTCTAATCACTTAATCTGCCCTATCATAGATTCATAGGATCCCTCCAGTGTGGAAACAGGTCATTTGGCCCAACAAGTCCACACCAACCCTCCAAAGAGTAACCCACTCAGACCCATTCCCCTACCTTATAACTCTACATTTCCTCTGACTAATGCACCAACCCACACATCCCTGAACACTACGGGCAATTTAGCATGTCTAATTCACCGAACCTGCACATCTTTGGACTGTGGGAGAAAACTGAAGCACCAGGAGGAAACCCACACAGGCAGGGGAAGAATGTGCAAACTCACACAACCAGTCACCTGAGGTTAGAATCGAACCTGGGTGCCTGATGCTGTGAGTTTAAAAATGTGTTGCTGGAGAAGCGCAGCAGGTCAGGCCGCATCAAAGGAGCAGGAGAATCGACGTTTCGGGCATAAGCCCTTCTTCAGGAAGGCTTATGCCCGAAATGTCGATTCTCCTGTTCCTTTGATGCTGCCTGACCTGCTGCGCTTTTCCAGCAACACATTTTTAAGCTCTGATCTCCAGCATCTGCAGTCCTCACTTTCTCCTGCCTGATGCTGTGAGGCAACAGTACTAACCATTGAGCCACCGTGCCTTCGGCACCCTTTCTCCCCCTTTACTCCGCCCTTCCACAACTGTAAAAATGCTGCCCCCTCCATACTTCATGTTAGTTCTGATGAAGATTCACAGGCGGCACGGTGGCACAGTGGGGGCGGCACGGTGGCACAGTTTGGGCGGCACGATGGCACAGTGGTTAGCACTGCTGCCTCACAGCGCCAGGGACCTGGGTTCAATTCCCACCTCAGGCGACTGACTGTGTGGAGTTTGCACGTTCTCCCTGTGTCTGCGTGGGTTTCCTCCGGGTGCTCCGGTTTCCTCCCACAGTCCAAAGATGTGCGGGTCAGGTGAATTGGCCATGCTAAATTGCCCGTAGTGTTAGGTAAGGGGTAAATGTAGGGGTATGGGTGGGTTGTGCTTCGGTGGGTCGGTGTGGACTTGTTGGGCCGAAGGGCCTGTTTCCACACTGTAAGTAATCTAATCTAATCTAGACTTGGAACGTTAGCTTGCTCTCTCTCCTGGCTGCTGCCTGACCCACTGTGATTTCCAGCAGTTTTTGTTTTCAGTACAAAATTGGACATGTTGGAAAAAGAGCAAGAAAGGGCATGCCAAAGAACACCAGCTCTAGAAAAAGCCACTCAGATGGTGAATGAAACAGAGGTCCAGAAGCAGCAAAGGGACAATTCTGTTCTCAGAATTGATGAGGGTTTCCAGGTGCCAACAAGCTTTGAGAAGAAAGGCGAAGAAAGGCAACAATCTGAACAGTATGATCCTAGAGATCTTTGGAATTTGTGGAATTTTTAAGATACAGAAGTGCAAAAGAGGTGCATGATAAGTCTACCAGCAGTTAGGGCAAACACCAGCTATTGGAATTCTTACTGTGAAGGAAATAGACCGTCACAGGCATCAAATCTGCCCTGCTTTTCAAAACAAATGGTTTTATTGTATAACAATAAGTAATTGTTAGAAAATGTGCTAGAGTAGGACCAAACACAGAAAAGCAAAAGACTAAATAAGTACCCACACACAGAGAAGAATAATGTGGAACAAATTCCAGTAGAAAGCAAATTCAAATGCTTCCTGGGAACAATCAAAACATTTAGCAGAAGCTGAGATCTATGTCGATGAGCATCTCACAAATTTAATGTTACACCTGGGAGCAAGAGTCACGATGTTATCAGACAGTGACCTCGACAAAATTCCTTTTAACAACGGACAGAACTCCAAAACCATGCTCCTGTGGCATCATACTTAATGTAAAAGGAATGTCACAACAACTCTTCAATACAGGAGATATTAAATGTGAAAAAAAAAACCTATATGTACTTCCTAACCTGGAATTCTCACTTCTGAGTAGAAAAGCATAATGGACCTCAATCTCATTCAAAAGCAAGAAGGGGTTAAAGGCACAGCCAAAGCCCAGCTGGTAGGAGATTTTACAGGGCTCTGTAAGCACATGGTGGAACCTCTGCCAAAAGCGCACTCTCTTGAGATTAATTACATTGGAATAAGAAACTTGTGTCATACCATCAATGAGATGGAAAGCTGTGACTATACTCATTTGGCAGAAATATTTTTCTCTGTTCTCAGAATTGATGAGGGTTTCCAGGTGCCAACAAGCTTTGAGAAGAAAGGCAAACAAAGGCAGCAATCTGAACAGTATGATCCACTCAACACAACTGAAACTTCGACAACTGAGTTAAGTCAGACTGCAACACAGCACAGTAAACAACTGGGTCTGTTTCAAATCATTCACCTAATGCTGAGATGACCAGGAAGGGACAAGTTAAATTAGAATATCTGACTTCTAGCCTTCTAATGAAGAATCCTCAACAAACGTATGACATCAAGCAAGAAAGAATCGTCAGATAATACAGTTGAGGAAGCAGTCAAGTTGATTTCACCAATAATTTATTTAGTTTTGAGGAAGAGCTACTGGAGAAGTGTTAATTCTGCTTTCGCTTCCTAGAGTCCTGAAGAAGGGTTACAGCTGAAACATTGACTTCCCCACCTCCTGATACTGCCTGACTTGCTGTGTTCTCCCAGCCTCCTGCTTGTCTACATTCTCTTCATAGATGCTGCCAGATCTGTTGAGTTTTTCAGTTTCTGGTTTTGTTTCTGATTGCATTTTCAGTTCTTCTCAGTTTTTTTCAAAAATAATTTAATTGCTAAGGGTTAATGAGAAAGTCCACATTTATCAACAAGCTGGAGTGATAAGTCTACCTACTTCAGCACATATCTATAGGTGGATTGAGATCAGAAATCCACTGCATGGTGCATACAACTCCACAGAAGACACTAGTAAGAAGAGGCAAGCAATATCTAAAGATTCAAGATACTGAAAAAGACAGAATGTGGTTTTTTTGGATAAACAAGGACTACATCCACCAGAAAAAAAAATTCTCAAAAATTAAAGGGTCCAACAGTTCAGAAGAGAAACTCAGACTTCAGATCTTCAGGAAGATAATCCGATATGCTACTGCACTTCTACATTTGAACAGAACATGGCTGGATGAAATAGTGAAACCTCCAGATTATCTGAATTTTTAAAGATATTTCAAGACTTGGGAGAGGGAAGATCTAAATGTAATTATTGAACAAATGTATAAAAATAATAGTTAGCAGACAAAAGTTTGGATGTCTTGGAGGGGTGGAGATGGTGTATATAAGTCTGTGAGGACATGAAATGTTTAATATTTGATTGAGTGCAGTAACTATCATCTACTGTGGCAATGTCATGAGAACATCACTGCAAAGTAGAACTTTATGAGTGACAGTTCTTTGGTTTGGTCCTTCTGATGATCTTTGTCATGAAGTGGCGTGTACTCTGTAATCTGGAAACAGTTGCAGAGATGGAATGAACTATACCTTGGTTACTGTAAAACACTCTTCTCAATAGACCAAAAGGTGGCTCTCTCAATACAAACAAGACCATGTGAGCCCACACACTTAGAAGATACACAGGGTAGCATACACAGCAATTCACTCCCTTTTAGATGCTTTCGAGTTTGTTCAGACAAACTTTGTGTGCTACTTTGCCACACGGGTGAATGGTCAAAAAGCAATTATTCTGTTCGGTTGCATGATTCCACATTACAGTTGAGCATGTGTTGCTGGAAAAGCACAGCAGCTCAGGCAGCATCCGAAGAGCAGGAGAATCGACATTTCAGGGAGAAGCCCATCATCAGGAATGTCCGAAGCATTGATTCTCCTGCTCCTCGGATGCTGCCTGACCTGCTGTGCTTTTCCAGAACCACACTTTTTGACTCTGATCTCCAGCATTTGCAGCCTCCCCCTTCATCCTGACTCCACATTACAGTAACACCAGCAGTCCTTTATCATACCAGTGAATTGCACCACAATTTCAAGAATACAAATAGCCATTGACACTATCTGTTCAAGAAAAATAGATTACAGGAACAATGGAAAAGCCACACAGTATGCAGATCAGAGTATCAATTATTCTCCTTAATATAAACTATATTCTAAAGACTTTTTGTATCACTAGTCTTGTGTGTAGAAGTGTAGTACTTGATTGACGGTATGCATTGATTGCTTTGATTCACTAACAAAACAAAACTTGTTGCTGGTCATTCTACTTCTGTCATGTGATCAAATAGCAGCACACAGGAAGTTCTCACAATAGAAACCCACTTGGACTACCATTGGAGACCTAGGCTTCAGACCCACTTCTCAATGCAAAATTGAGTATTTTAGGTTCAAAAGGCCAGCCTGCAGGGCCATTAACACCTCAGTAATGTGTGCACCCAGACTGTGAGATAGCAGCAGAAACTTTGCCAGTTTGATTTACTACCCATGACTCTGTAATAACAGCCATGGATAAGTAGCAGTCAGCTTAAAGAGTGAAAGGTGAAGACAGTCTACCACTGTTTATAGTTGATTGTTGGCCCTAACCACATTAAACAGATATCAATCCCCAATGACATATTTGATAACTTATTCAACTTAAACTTGGCAGACAGGAAAGTGCTATAGGCATCGATGCGCTTCTTTTTTAATCTGCTCCCTGTCATCATCCGTGTCTCCCTCTGCTAGGACTGCAATTTCATAAACTGCATTCCCAGCACGTGCCAGAAATAGTGCAGCAGGTGTTTTTTTGCTTCACACAATGGGATTTTTTAAGAAGATATTTTCCTAGAAAAATGCTGATTTAGCAGTCCCCTTCTTGAGTTCTCTAGAGATCGGTGGACTCGCAGCGGAGAATCCCTGAAATCAAATCTGTATTTATGTTTTTAACCATTAAACACACAGTACAGAAGTTCAGGGACTACTTGCTATTAGAAAGGGAAATGGTTAAAATCTTTACAAAAAGCGTCAATTTTTAACAAACAAAAGAATATATCTACCTCAGAGAAATCCATGTGTTCTACTTCCAATTACTGTCCAAATACTGCCCAAGGCATTTTGCAGCCTTCCAGTCTCAAAACTGAGCTTAATAATTTCAAACCAGAACCATTGGTCCCAATTTTACAAACAAGTGCCGTTCTTAAATCTGTTGTTGCCAAATACAGATCATCTAATGCCATCTTTTTACATACCCTAAAGCTTCGCCCTTTTTCCTAACATTATGATTCTTTTTGTCTTTAATCTCCCCTGCCTTCCACCATGTCACAGACTGTCACTTTTGTTCTTTCCACCTCTCCCTACCCCACTGCTTTTCACTGCTTCCATAAAGGTGAAAGATCAGCAGCAGTGAATCTTAAGTCTGCTTCTTTCTCTATCCTGCAGTAGCCAATGTTTTCTGCATATCGTTTTGATTGCCAGCATCCCCAGTATTTTGCCGTTTGTAAATATCTAACAATTTATATTGCATGTGATCTGTGCCTCTTCACAAACAGGCTGCTGCATTTCAGAAGTATCACTGCACATTGTATCAGTTTCTGCCTGAGGGGCTTATTTGAGAGAATCTTTGGAAATAAAGGTATTGGCCAGTCCCAGCCAGTACAGTCAGTTCTTTTATAACACGATGGTTGTGTTC
This sequence comes from Hemiscyllium ocellatum, assembly GCF_020745735.1. Taxonomy (NCBI): domain Eukaryota; kingdom Metazoa; phylum Chordata; class Chondrichthyes; order Orectolobiformes; family Hemiscylliidae; genus Hemiscyllium; species Hemiscyllium ocellatum. The sequence continues at coordinate 34,579,551 of NC_083420.1, read as the reverse complement.
TTATGCGGCCCCGCATTATAGAAAAATCGCATTTTAGAAACAGTGCTTTTAATCGCGTTACAGCTAACACATGTTTTAAATGTTTGCGCTGTACAAACACCATCCCCAATTTGTCAAGTCTGTTACAGCGAATTCATGTTGACAAAGCATGCGTTATACCAGAACGACCTGTACATGACAATATACAAGATGGGAGGATGGGAATACTAAAATACACCAGCAATCATACTCTCTTTGCCTTTTGCTGCATCATTTCATTAGTTTATCCCCCACGATTACATCTGAACCACAGATCCCCAGGTCCTCTTCCCCACTGCTGAATTCTAATGAATGATATAATGCTCCTTTCCAAGAGTCTGCTGCCGTTGTCCTTCACCTAACTTTCAAAGTGGTTTGGCCAATAGCAACAATCAAGTTTATAGACTCTGGTTGCATTTTAATGGAGACTTGCAGTCATGGTGACATTTGAGCTGCGAGTTTGAGAAAAGCCTATATTCAGCACATCTGGGATTAATCCTTAAAGATGTCAATAAAGAGCACAGAGAACCTGGTTGTGATCTTCATTAATTTTGAATTATCAGTCTGGAAATGGAAGGAAGAAAAGTCTCTTAATTTTACATTACTCAAGCATGTTCCACTAACACAATCCAACTGGGAAAAGGGCATGCTCTGCTTGAGTGGAGAAAGAGCAGTATACCAGATTCTTACTGAAGAAGTGCTTCTGTGCAATATTCATGCTGCATGTGGCAGTGCTGTCCTATAATGGAGCCCATCAGAAAGATGCTGGACATGTACAAAAGGAGCTCATCTTGTAAGAGCCTGGAAGGTCCTTTGACCCAGGAGTCTGGACTCTCCTGAAGGTGGAAAGAAGGTGCAAATTTCCAATTCCTTTTCATTGCCATTTAGTCAAGTAGCTGTCAATTCTGTCTACATCACTGAAGAGTAAAAGTGCAACATTTTAGACCGCCATTGGAGAATCAAGAACCCTATGATAGAAAGGATACACAAACGAAGGAAATGAGTGCATTGGAAATTCAATAGAAATTTATGGAGCATTCACTGTGAGATTAAGCAGAAAGAACGCTGAGCTGTTGTTTTCTACATTGCAAGTCATGAATGGCTAAACCTATTCTACACTAATAGAGACAGTAAGAATAGAAAGACAGGAAGAAAAGACATTGGAGCTTTACATGATTCAATTAACTTTAGATTCATTAAGATCCTTCTATGAAGAAAAAAAATCCTAACATAAATCCATATGTTCTTTTTTCTTCTGATTCATCTGCAATGCCAATGATTTTTTTGTTCCATGACAGTTCTCATCCTGCACAACTTTTCAAATTCCACTCTTATTTAGGTACAAGGCTGACAAGCTTCCCTTTTTCTCCTGACTTGTTCTCATGGCATTTCAACTCCTACCTCCTTACCATCTTTGAGAAAGCAACACTTTCTATTAATACAGTCCCCAAAAATCAAACTGGCCTACTTCAGCAGTGGAAATGCAGAAGAGTGATCCATCATTCTCTAAATGACAGAGACTCCATCCCAAAATTGAAGGCACTGGACCACTTATTGTCACAAGGTTAGGTGTAAACTCAGTTGAGTTCACATTAATAGACTTCATTGGCCAAACCCTATACAAGGGATGTTAAGAGATGATATTTCATGAAAGACGATAGACAGAGTGTGTTGGTTGATGGGAAATGTTCATCCTGGAGTTCAGTTACTATTGATGTACTGCAGGGATCTATTTTAGATCCACTGCTGTTTGTCATTTTTATAAAATACCTGGATGAAGGTGTAGAAGGATAGGTTAGTAAATTTGCAGATGACATGAAGGTCAGTGGAGTTGTGGATAGTGCAGAACGATGCTGTAGGTTACAGAGGGAGCTGGGCTGAGAGGTGGCAAATTGTGATTAATGCGGAAAAATGTGAGGTGATTCACTTTGGAAGGAGGATCAGGAATGCAGAGTACTGGACTAATGGTAAGATTCTTATTAATGTAGATGACCAGAGGGATCTTGGTACATAGATCCCTGAAAGTTGTCACCCTGGTTGATAGGGTTGTTAAGAAGGCGTACGGTGTGTTAGCATTTATTGGTAGAAGGATTGAGTTTCAGAACCATAAGGTCATGCTGCAGCTGTATAAAATTCTGGTGCAGCTACACTTGGAGTATTGGGTGCAGGTCTGGTCACCACATTATAAGAAGGACGTGGAAGCTTTGGAAAGGGTGCAGAGGAGATATATTGGGATGTTGCCTGGTATGGAGGGAAGGCCTTATGAGGAAAGGCTGGAGGACTTGAGGCAGTTTTTGTTAGAGAGAATAAATTTGAGAGGTGACCTAATTGAGACATATAAAATAATCAGAGAGTTAGACAGAGTGGACAGTGAGAGCCTTTTTCCTCTGATGATGATGGCTAGCATGAGGGGACATAGCTTTAAATTGAGGAGTGGTAGATATAAGATAGCTGTCAGAGGTAGTTCCTTTACTCAGAGACTAGTAGGGGGCATGGAATGCACTGCCTGCAACAGTAGTAGACTCACCAACTTTAAGGGCATTTAAATGGTCATTGGATAGACATATGAACGAGAGTGGAATAGTGTAGGTTGTATGCCCTTCAATTGGTTTCACATGTCAGTACAACATCGCAGACCGAATGCCTATACTGCGCTGTAATGTTCTATGTTCCATGTTCTATTTCTCCAGAATCCCACAGGCCAGTTTCTGGTTCCATGTAACCAGATGTCACTACGACAAAGCTCCTGACATATATGCTCATCAGCTGTCCTTAGAGCATTGTTCCCCATGCCCCACATTTCCACATCCTCCCCAAGTTCTTTCCCTGGCCCTTTTTAACCAGTAACCTGGAATTCTTTATTTTCTCTTCCACCTCCTCCTCTCCCCACCTCAAGTGTCTTGCACCCACTTCATCATTTTCCATCAGTATTCTTGGCCTTCTGGAAGGCTGCATGTGGCGTATGTATTCCCTTATCATCATCCTGGAAGGTTCATCATGTTGCTGGAGTGAGATAGCAACTTTCCACAACAGCTGGTTCCTGGGCTGTACTGCAGTGAAGCACAATCGAGGAAAATAACTGATGGAAGAGACAATCTCCCAGTGCCAGAATGCTCAAAACACTCGAAGAGGAAGATCACAAACTGAAAGTCTCCCTCTTCCTTCTGTCTGTGGGACTCGGGAGGAGTCTGGAGAACCTCCCTCCTACTCCCAGGACAGAATTTTCATTTCCTATTGGTATTGTTGTACACCTTTCGCAATACAAGGCAAAACAATTCTCTGTAGCCAAGAACTTCTGAAGACAGAAGTGAATTATCATTCAAGATATCAACGCCAGGGCACTTCTGAACTACAAGGAGCTCTTACATTGTGCTCTACAGGCTGAGTGGAAAATAGGACAATATCAGGATATCAAGAATATGCCACATACCTCGTAGTCTTAATCTCAAACAAATGATCAAACAGGCTTGATGTTGAATGATTAAGTTCTGCATTTTCTTTCCTATTTATTTCTAACCTTTACTTCAAAAGATTATCATCATCCTGCTGGTCTTCTGCAAGCTTACCAAGTATTTGTATTCTCTTTCACAAATGTTTATTTTTCAAATGTAAGATCATTACTTGATTGTAGCCAAAAGCTTTTCTCAGCTATTAATTCACAGTGATCTTTAAGCTCTGACAATGTCAGTAAAAGAGGGATGATTTCTCCCATTAAGGGATGTCCTCATTGTGCCAATTGGATAAGAGCACCAGCTGTCTCTGCACAGGACATGCAGAAATCCTGTGTAATCTTTTCTTTCTCCAGGGCTTCACAGTGCGGTATAATTGCTAATAGCAAGGCTCTGAGGTCAGCAGTCTCTTTCAGGTAGTTAGGTTTAAAGTTTTTCTCTGAATGTGGCATGTTCATGTTAGTGTTTTTGTACGTTGTTGTAAAGCTGCGACACATACAGTTGTGTGTGCAGATGAAGGTGGGATACCAACCACCCACCCTGAAATTTAGAGTAAAGGTCACTGGACTTCAAACTAAACTGTGACAGTAGGATAAGGCAAGAACTAATTGAAGAAAGATGATTATATGGGAGAATAGGGTGAACAAACACCTGAATCATGCAATGGACATAAATTGCTGGAATCAATTGAAAAGTATTTGGATGATCTGGTGTGGAGGATTCTAGGAACTATGACAATGAGAGAACTTGAATGAGTGAACTGGCCTGTGTCATCCGACTTCAGACAATGAGATGTGCAATTGAATGCAGCAGTTTTGATTTTACAAAACTGCTTATTTATTACGTAACACATCTTCATTTGGTGATAATGTTAACATCAAAGAGAATGCATTGTTTCCATAGCAATATGACACAATGACAATAGCATCACTATGTAAGACTGGTTAACGTAATACCAATTGTGCTGATATATTTGTTATTACTAATAGCTGAGTAACATGTTCTTACATTGCACTTTAAGACTTAGCTGTGGCTTCCTGTGGTATTAATATATCATGAGCCAATTGCAACAAAATATCTATTGGCCAATCTATTGAGATTTTTCTGTATTCCTGTGGCATTCTCTGAGGTTTCTGTGGACCTTGCACTAGAGCCTCTAGTGAAGGTTATGGACAATCCTGTGGAAAATAATGCCCCTTATCCATCAGAAACAACCCTCTAAGCATCTTAAAGACTGTTAATTACTTCAAAGTGCAATCACTGTTGTGCAGTTATTTACAGATAGATCTTACAAGTCGCAGTGACATAACTTTCCAGTTAATCTGATATTGATGGTGTTACGAGAGAGTGGAATGTTGCCCTCAGAACCATTCTTTAATTATCCTGCAAAATGCGTAGCCTGTGCACACAAAAGTGTTGTGTCTCTATTTTGTTGAACACATGAATGTATGGAAGCTTGAACACCACTTAAGGAAGCAAAGGAACACATTATGGTTTCTATGCTTCTTGCTCAAACAATCCAAAACTAATTTTCCAATAGCCCTCAATCTTCCCCTGCTTCAATTATTTATCTAATGTCCCGTTAAATGGTTTCTGCTTCGACTAATCACTGTGGTAAAACATCCAAAGCTCTTCAACCCACTGAGTATAGATTTTATTTTTAATTTTCTCACTCTTGTCTATTGTATAATTATGCATTCTGAACTCTATGATACATCATTCCAGTTCCAAAACCATAACTCTTCTGACTTATTCTGAGCTAGGAGGCATTTTATTTGTACTATACAGTATTCCCACTGCATTTTTCACTAAACGTGCAACCTATCTCAGACATTCTAAGCTGCATGTTATGAATTGAGATATGTACTTGAGCTCCAAATGATAGAGCTACATATGCAGAAATCAGTATAGTCCTTTTGCTCAAATTGCTAATATGGACTGCCGTCACATCATGCTCTGAAATACAAAACCCAACCTTAGCACTGAGCATTCCCCTGGGGGCTGGAAATTGCCTGATGGAGCACCACCCCCCACCTTTTCCTCCGCTACATCGATGACTGTATCGGCGCTGCCTCGTGCTCCCACGAGGAGGTTGAACAGTTCATCAACTTTACTAACACCTTCCATCCCGACCTGAAATTCACCTGGACTGTCTCAGACTCCTCCCTCCCCTTCCTAGACCTTTCCATCTCTATCTCGGGCGACCGACTCAACACAGACATCTATTATAAACCGACTGACTCCCACAGCTACCTGGACTACACCTCCTCCCACCCTGCCCCCTGTAAAAACGCCATCCCATATTCCCAATTCCTTCGTCTCCGCCGCATCTGCTCCCAGGAGGACCAGTTCCAACACCGCACAGCCCAGATGGCCTCCTTCTTCAAGGACCGCAGACTCCCCCCAGACGTGATCGACGATGCCCTCCACCGCATCTCCTCCACTTCCCGCTCCTCCGCCCTTGAGCCCCGCTCCTCCAACCGCCACCAAGACAGAACCCCACTGGTTCTCACCTACCACCCCACCAACCTGCGCATACAACGTATCATCCGCCGCCATTTCTGCCACCTCCAAACGGACCCCACCACCAGGGATATATTTCCCTCCCCTCCCCTATCAGCGTTCCGCAAGGACCACTCCCTTCGTGACTCCCTCGTCAGATCCACACCCCCCACCAACCCAACCTCCACCCCTGGCACCTTCCCCTGCAACCGCAGGAAATGTAAAACCTGCGCCCACACCTCCACACTCACTTCCCTCCAAGGCCCCAAGGGATCCTTCCATATCCGCCACAAGTTCACCTGTACCTCCACACACATCATCTATTGCATCCGCTGCACCCAATGTGGCCTCCTCTATATTGGGGAGACAGGCCGCTTACTTGCGGAACGCTTCAGAGAACACCTCCGGGCCGCCCGGACCAACCAACCCAATCACCCCGTGGCTCAACACTTTAACTCTCCCTCCCACTCCACCGAGGACATGCAGGTCCTTGGACTCCTCCACCGGCAGAACATAACAACACGACGGCTGGAGGAGGAGCGCCTCATCTTCCGCCTGGGAACCCTCCAACCACAAAGTATGAATTCAGATTTCTCCAGTTTCCTCATTTCCCCTCCCCCCACCTTGTCTCAGTCGGTTCCCTCAACTCAGCACCACCCTCCTAACCTGCAATCCTCTTCCTGACCTCTCCGCCCCCACCCCACTCCGGCCTATCACCCTCACCTTGACCTCCTTCCACCTATCCCACCTCCATCGCCCCTCCCCCAAGTCCCTCCTCCCTACCTTTTATCTTAGCCTGCTTGGCTACTCTCTCTCATTCCTGATGAAGGGCTTGTGCTCGAAACGTCGAATTCTCTATTCCTGAGATGCTGCCTGGCCTGCTGTGCTTTGACCAGCAACACATTTGCAGCTGATGGAGCAGGGAAGCAGTATCCCATTCGAAACATGCCCTTTCTCAGCAAAGATCTCAATCTCTCCCTTGCAGGTAATGAGAAAATCCACGTGCCTTCCCTTGTCATTTTGGCCTGACCTCTGTGCCAAATATCGATGACCAGTGAACGTTCCAATTAAATGTACATGAGCAGAGCCTGGAGGCAGAGTGGAGAAGCGCAATGGCTGGTAATCCTGTTACAATTAAAAATACTGAGTCGGGCTGGGGGAGTGTGGAGGGGAGAATGTCTCGCTTCCACACAGTTTCTGATTTCCAGAGATAAAAAGAAGTTCTGATAGCCTCTTAACAAATAGTTCTCTGAGCTATGTGATGTTAACAAGTAATACATCATACCTATGCTCTTTAGCCATTAATCATTTTTTCCCAGATTCTACTGGAAAGACAATGATGAATGTGTGAAGAGCCATACCCAATCTAAATTTAATAATACAATGATTCTGTAATATACACAGCATAATTGTGCGAAACATATCTCCCTGACATCCAATCAATGGCACAAAAGGTGGAAGACAAGGGAAAAATGTCAGTCTATTGTGTCCCAGCAGTGGTGATGCATTTAGACCAATATGATGGCAAAAAATTCATTGTAGTAATCTTTCATGTAGTGATATTTTAATTATCTTTGACTCTCCTCTTGCTGCTTTGTGCTGGGATTGAGCTCCACTGGTATTGTCGTGGCCGATTCACATCGTTGTGTATTCACTAAAACGGAGTTACTTTCAATGGCAGCATGTATTTGAAGGGAATGTTGGCAGAGGTGGACCTGGTACACTGTCGGTGTTTTGTTTTCCTAGCACTCAAGTATAGCTGAACAGTGTGAGTACAGGAATGTAACAGGCAAGGTAACCATTAACTATTTGCAAACTTACATATTGACACTTTTCCCTGGGGTAGGGGAGTCCAGAACTAGAGGGCATAGGTTTAGAGTGAGAGGGGAAAGATATAAAAGAGGCCTAAGGGGCAACTTTGTCACACAGAGGGTGGTACGGGTATAGCATGAGCTGCAAGAGGAAGTGGTGGAGGCTGGTACAATTACAACATTTAAAAGGCATCTGAATAGGTATGAATAGGAAGGGTTTGGAGGGATATGGGCTGCGTGCTGGCAGGTGGGACTAGATTGAGTTGGAATATCTGGTCGGCATGGACGGGTTGGACCAAAGGGTCTGTTTCCATGCTGTACCTCTCTATGACTCTATGACTCAGTAGGCTACTTGCCTATGGATGGTTTCACAGTCACATCTGAACCTAGACTTCTGATGTCCACAAGGGTTGCTGAGTATTGAACTGGGATAATGGCTACTTTTGACTCTTCTAGTGGAAATCCTGTGCAGCAGGGTGCAAATTCAGCCAGTTTCTCAGATGACATTGAGGGGACAAGAATCTCCAACTTTTTTTTGATTAGATTTCTTACAATGTGGAAACAGGCCCTTTGGCTCAACCAGTCCACACTGACCCTCCAAAGAGTAACCCACCCAGACCCATTCCCCCTGAATGATGCACCTAACACTATGGGCAATTTAGCATGGCCAATTCATCTGACCTGCACATCTTTGGACTGTGGGAGGAAACCAGTGCACCCTTGAAAACCCATGCAGACACGGGGAGAATATGCAATCTCCACACAGACAGTCGCCCAAGGTGGGACTTGAATCCGGGTCCCTGGCGCTGTGAGGCAGCAGTGCTAATCTTTAAAACTGCCTTTCAAATACCATCAATACAGATTAGAAGTTGCTCAAGTCGAGGAAAACAATGAGAGAGCCCATTCCCAGTTAAGAATCAATGTGGAATTCATGCAATTGGACAGGCAGAGCAGCTATACGTCCTACTTCATGGCTAAAGCCATGAGCAGGACTTGCATCCTTGAGAGACCAACTAGAGTTTTACCAGGAGTGAAGCTTCAAGCCTTCATCAGGATGTGACAGCAACAAGAAGATGAATTTTCCAGGATAGGAGCAGTCACTACTCAAGCCAGTTAGTCATTGCCAGTATTTCATGGTTTTTGGTGGCATGAAGCCACTGTCAACACATTCTGACTGCCAAAGGGTCCAGTGCCGACAAGATCAGAGACGGTCCACAACTGCTGAATTTGCCAGTGATTAGTTGAAGCATAGGATTTACTAAAGCATGTCCTGTTCCAAAATGAAAGCAGAAGTGACCTTAGCCAATGTGTAAATATTAGTGCAGGATGTTGCCATGTTGGAAGATTTTAACCCTACCATAGAAAAATCTCAGCCTCCAAGTGGGCTCTAATTGTGAGTCAAGTTGCTGCTGAGAAAAAAATAAGAGAAATAGCAATGTCTTCAGACCAGGGCATCCTCACAGAAAGCTGCAAGCTTAAAGAGAAACAAAAAGGGATTGCACTCTTACAGTCATGATTGGTTGATTTTTGTGTTCTTGCCCTACTGGCTTCTGTTCATTGTCACTTTGCTGGCATTGGCACTGTTCAATGGGCTACTGAACCAGGCTATCATAGTGTTTATGAAGCTGAAAATCTTCAAACATTGAGGATGATCCTTGTCAAAGATAGAAATCAAATTCATCGTGAAAAAAGTATAATTAATTCAGAGCAATTAGAGAATTATAGTAAGAAATCTCTGTTTTCTGCATTCAAACAGAGCTTACAGACTACAGAGATTATAATGTTGCAAACAAATCTTGTGAAAAATTAAGTACAAGCAAGATAAGAGTAGGTTCACCTGCGGTACTGTTACCACAGTCTGTTCACGTGAACAGATTAAGGATGAAAATCCTGAAGTACTTTTGACCAAAGCTGAGGGTTTGTTGAGTGAGTTGGTATTGAGGCTAATTTTGGACAGTAGCCAGCTGAAAACCAACCGAACGCTCAGAAAAGATCAAACTGCACAGCAGCTGAAATGCATTATCCTGATGAAATGGTCAGATGATGTTGCTTCTGACATTAAGGACTGCAGCCATGTCTGAGAACAGCTGCCTTACCAGTGAGATCCTGGTTCAGACCAACAACAGCAGACAAAGTCCTCAGAAATGTTGAAATCTAGAAAATTCAGTCAACACCCAGCACCATCTGAAATGACAGGGAAAAAATGGGCCATTCATCAAACTCTTGTGAAACTGAAAGATAATATTTAGTAAAAGATGCTTTGCGGTAAAAATGCTATTGAAGGACAGAAAAACCAATGGAAGAAAGAAATTCCAAGCTAAGAAACAGTTGGAAAAAGCACTGTAGTGAGATGAACTGATTATATTAAAGACATGTTACTGATTAGGGATAGAACATCTTTCACTGAAGTTATGTGGAGCAAGATGAAATCGAGGCATAATTCAACAGAAAAACCGGAAATCAGATGAAAATAGTTACTGTAGTCAGGTCCACATTGTTTGGAGGTCCTGTTCTGATCTATTGACTTTTTTTATTGCCATACTTACATGGTTCTGAGAGAGTTAATCATTATTATTATGGAAAGAGGAACATGCACCAAGCAAATAATTACAAACAAGCTCACTGTACGGACAGAACCTTTGAATACACATATGTGTGTAGGCTTTAAGCCAATGACTATCAACATCTTTGAGGGAGTGCCAAAATGCCCAACTGAGCTTCTTAGATCATGGAATTGAAAGAGCTCTGGGCAACAAATGCAACCAAAGCTGGAAGAAATTGAGTGAAACCAAGTTATATTTTTATTTGAAGTAAGGAAAAGATTTGCTTCTATATGCGAGATATATCAAGGTGAGCGACAAATTGAAGCTGAGTTTCTCCTTAATTTTCTTTCAAAATCTATGCTTACTCACAAATTGTGATTTATAGTCACTTTATTTCAGCTTCATGGATGTAAACAACTACGTCAGCCATTGCAGGGTGGTACAGTTCATTCACAACCAACAATCACAAATGGACATCTCGCCACAGGCACCTCAGGATGGTGGTCGGGGAATGGAGAACCACTTCAATACTCATCTAAAGGGAAACAAATTCAAAGTATTGACAGTGTCTTCCAGTTACTTAGGAAGGAATAGTTGCATTGTCCACAATGGATTTCACCCTACATCTAACACATAGGGATAGAAACTGTTGCGATGATATGTTTGGTGGTGAATGACATTAATTGGACTTTTATACTTACCATTATGATCAATCTACATTTGTGCACACATATGTTTGGAATGTCAGAAGAGAATGGCACAGCATTATCAATGTTACATCTGAAATCTCATGAACATTTTGCCCAATGTATTATTTCTCTGATGAAAGAAAATAAAATGGAGACTGTATTGAAACCTCGAGCAGCAGGGCAGCAGGTGATGGTGAGGGAGGTCACTGACCAGGGAGCTCCTGCTGTTGTGCCAGGACCGCTAGCAGTTGTTGACAATGGTAAGGGAGGATAGGCAGAACAGTCAGACTGGAACGTCTCTCAGGAAAGAAGGCCTCAAGGAAGAAAAAGCAGAATCATTGACACCCCTACAGTGAAAAGGGGGCCTTTTGACCCATTGAACCCACATCTCACCCAGACCCACCATATCCAGGAACCCCCTCATTTACCTTGGCCAACTCACCTAGCCTGCACATCTTTGGACTGTGGGAGGAAATGCAGAGCACCCAGAGAAAACCCATGCAGATGTGGGGAGAATGTGCAAACCCACACAGTCACCCAAGGCTGGAGTTGAATCCAGGTCCCTGGTGCTGGAAGGCACCAGAGCTAACCGCTGAGCCACTGTGCCCCCTCAGATCTAGTAGATCTGGCCGACAGATAATGAATTCCTCATATCAATATAAACAGTAGGTTTTATTCCATGAAAGTATTTCCTTGTTTAACCTTAATTTCCCTTCATGTTTGTAATGACCTGATACCAGTGAAATAAAGAAATCCTGTCTCGTGATCATAACGTCTTGCCTGTGTTCAAATCTCAAGTTACAAGAATGAAAGAGAATGAAAGATGATGCACGAAATGAGGTAACCTGCAGTTACAACAAACTGTAAGCAGAAAGAGGAATAAAGAGAGGAGAAGGAGTGAATAGTTTAAGAGAGGGTGGAACAAGAGACAGAAATGAAAAGTATGAGTTTTTTTAAAGGTCATGCTAAAGAAGGAATGCTGTAACCAAGTCCAGCTTAAGGATTACTGTTCTGGCCCTTCAGAAGTTAATGAGTAAATGGCAGGTTGGCTGTGAAATGTGTAAACTTCCCTGACTAATGAAGCATAGAGCCATCAGCTTTGTCCATCATGATCAGAAACAGTGATCCTGAGTGGGTGTGCTGTGGCACTGTTTTCACAGGAACTTAGGAATGAATAGACAAAAAAAGACAAATTCCCTTTCCACCATTCTGGGCTCACACAATATAAGAATAACCAATAAACAATATAATAACAATTAATTAATCGTAGAACTCAATCTTGATCAATTAGGCTCTATGCGAGACAAAAATACAAGAAAATTGCAAATGGTAGAGACAGTGGGAGTATATGCGCATGGAGATCGTTGCTAGGGGCTGGCTTTCCAAAGCAGTGTCAGGAACTCGGTACCCAGATAATTCCAGGGGCCTACCTTATCCCTCAGCTGTCACATTATGTGTAAATGTAAACAGGCTAATCGTTCAGGAGATGAGCTTGGCATACATTAATGAACAGGCAGTTCATCAGAATGCCAAGAGGCTGAATGCAGTGGACAATTCCCATGGATGACAAGGTTAATTATCTTGAAGTAAAAAAAAACTACAATGTAGATTTCTGTAATCCAAGCATTAATGGAAAACATGAAATATTTGTAAAATTGGAACAACAACAATTAGAACTCAACGATTAACCTGAAAGTAGTTTGTGATCTCCTCAAAAGACTTGCATTAGAATTTTGGGTAGTTCTTGGTGTTGTTTTACCTGGTGCAAATGTACCTATTATATAACATCCTGACCCTCCTGTTCCATTTGATTCTAGTGGGCAATAGTTGCAACTGGGTTGACACCTTCCACTGACACAGAGTCCAGGTTAATAGGCAACACAACCCCCGCACTCACATCAGACACTATTTTGGTCCTCAAACAATTAGTAGGGCCTTAACAAGGGGTAAAAAATGAGGTCTGCAGATGCTGGAGATCACAGCTGCAAATGTGTTGCTGGTCAAAGCACAGCAGGCCAGGCAGCATCTCAGGAATAGAGAATTCGACGTTTCGAGCATAAGCCCTTCATTCCTGATGAAGGGCTTATGCTTGAAACGTCGAATTCTCTATTCCTGAGATGCTGCCTTAACAAGGGGCGCAACCAGTTCAATTTTGCATTTTTTTTCCCTTAAATTATTCATGCACTGCAACCCTAAATGGTATTTCTGAAGAAAATGTCTAATTTGAGTTTATACAAATAGCTGAGTGGTTCTGCAGGTGATTAAATAGTCATTAGAAAGTTGCAAAACAAATGTGATACTAACAACATGCAGTTACATGATATCTTTCACATAATAATGAATCCCTAGGAGTTTTACAGAAGCATTATCATTGGGTCAAAATTCTTGAATTCCCTCCGAACAGCCTTGTTGGTGTACCTATAGCAAATGGGCTCCCATGGTTCAAAAGGGCAGTTCACCATCACCTTCTCAAGTGCAATAACCAGTGAGTGCCTACATCCCACTAGTGAATAGAAAATAATTAATTAAGACTGAGCCATAGTAAGGAATTATTAGGATCCACATTCAAATGCTTGATCAGCGAGGCTGCTTTAAAGAGAATTTTAAGGGAAGAGTGTGGTGAGGGTGGAGATATGGGGAAGGCTTTGACAGTTTCCAAAGGTGGAAAAATTCCAATCAAGTAAAAATTAAATATTTTACAAGAAACTTCAAAAGTCAATGTACTATCTGTTAAAATGAGAATCCATAGCTTTAATGATACCTATTTGGATCTCCAATGTTCAGTATCATAAAGTACATCATTATCAGCTCGTCTATAAAATTAATTACCATTTCTTCATAGCTATAGCAAAGATAATTTGCTATAATGTTGCAAACCTAATAATTTCAGGATGCCCATTTAGTACAACGGAAAACATTATGCCGAGAGGGGCCTTTTATTGCCTTTGGCAAATTGTTGAGCAATTTGTGGAGAATCAGAACTCAGAGTGTACCTTTTCCTTGCAAACGTTCCCGTATTTCTATGATTAATAATGTGGAGTATCATTAATGTATCATTCTAATGGCATAACTTACCATCTACTTCCAAACCAATGTTTACTATTTCAGAGTTGATTCTCAATCTACTTGACAAATTTTAAGTGAACACAATATATTAAAAGGTTCTGATAATGAGATGTTATTATAAAATTATCTATTCCCCTCACTACCCCCTTTCCCCCACCCCCACCCCCCAAACACACACACACAATACCTTTAGCTTTAATTGGGTTTGGAAACTGGTTGAAGTCAAAGGATGGAAAGACAGTGTGGAGTGAAAGACTTGGTAGAGAAACAAGTGAAAAATAACAAATGTGTGAACTCAACTGCATTTTCTCATGTTACTCCAGCAAGATTTCCTGATAATGAGGCTGACCCAATGACCTGACACTGCAAGCAAATGCAGTTCCTTTGTGCAAGATTCTTTGATTGAAATAGCGGCAGATACACTCTCATTAATGTTTCTGTTGATTTAACCCAGCGTGAATGAGATAAGGAAAACAGTCTGCTGCTTCAAAGGAGATCCAGTACTTCTGAGTGTAAATTAAAACATGAGTATTAACTATTAGATGTTCAACTGCAGTTGGAAGAAACTTCATAGCCTGTGAAGAGGGCATGAGCTATCTCAGGATGTCTCCTGCTCCACTGCTGTAACCTTGGCACGTTCCGAATAAACCCCTCGAGATAAAAAAGGGTTTAAAAGAGCTTGAGTTATGTAATGAGTTAGGCCCTATCCTTTCAGTCAGTTAGGTTCCAGCAATTTATTGCTTTGTTCGGGTTCTGTACTCCCATGCTCACCACATCAGGATTAATTCCAGTCCGTGATGACAACAGAGCAACTGTGCAGTATTACTGGACTCGATACTCAAACTTACAAAATGTAGATGACCCTGTCACAACTTGTAGACACTATACTCACCAACAGCCGATATAGTCATGTAGTCTTCTCTGTTTAAAATCAGACTCCTTGCCAATGAATCCTGCCAGTTGGATAATTCAGTGAGTTTTGAGAAGATTTGTAGCTCAGGTTGAGGTACTGGATGTAGGTTTGCTCACTGAGCTGGCAGGTTTGTTGTCAGACGTTTCATCACCGTACTAGATAACATCTCCAGTCAGCCTCCGAATGAAGCACCAGTGGTGTAGCCCGTTCAAACATATAAATAGGAAGCATTCAAGATAATCATGGCTGGCCCAATATCTCAATGCCATACTCCTGTGTTCCCCCTGTACTCTTTGATTCCTTTAATGTCTGGAAATCTATCAGTGCTTTATTTAATATGTTCACTGACTTGAGTCCCATTGCTCCATGAGGTAGAAACTTTGACAAGTTCACAATCTTGTAAGTGAGAAATATTCACCTGATCTCAGTCCTGAATGGTCTGGCCTGTATCCTGAGACTGTGGCCCTCTGTTTTAGACTCTCCCATCCACGGGGCTGTGGGGAGGGGCGGGGGAGGGGGGGGAGGTGGTTGGAGGGTGGGGAAGGGAGCATCATCCCGTAATCCAGTCTGTCCAGTCCAGTCACAATATTTTATTTTTCAATGAGATCACTTCTAAATTCCAGCAAATCCTTTCTCATGCAACAAATCTGCCATCCTAGAAATCAGTCTAGTGAACCTTCATTGAACTCCCACCACGGCAATTGTATCCTGTCTTAGGGAAGGAAACCAAATTTGGTCTTCACAAACTCTTAAATATGGCTGTGCCTCTTAATCTTAGAAGAAATATTCTGGGGTAGTAGGGAGGGTTTGGGGGGTCTGTAGGAATGGGAAACCTGGCTCACAGGGTGAACTGAATTCAACAGGCGCTGTCATTTCAATTTCCTGACAGTTGACAATTTAGATTAGCTCAGTTGCATTTGTTGGTGGGTTGCCATTTGAGACAATTTGCATGCCATGAATGGTCATTAACAAGCAATTTCTTAAACATAGGTGGTACTTTCAAGATAAAGTGAGCATCCCATTAGAATCCAAAAGCTCCTGATTAACATTCATTTAAACACTGCAAGCAGTAGCTGGCTTTGTGCAGCCTTGTCTGAGGTCAGCGGCTTTTCCTGTTAAGCTCTGAGTCACAAGGCCAGATGCAGGAGAATGGCACCTTGAGTGGAGGTTCAAACCAAACAATGGTGAATTGAGATGGGGAGAGAGGTGTGGATTTGGGGGATGGGGGTGTGGTTTGGGTACCGGGTCGTAAAGGTGTGGGAGAGGAATCCAAGAGAGGACAGAGGCTGAGGTCAGGCGAATGTAGGAGTGTAAGGGAAATGTCTGGGAGCAGGAGACAATGCAGATGGGGGAGCTTAACTGAGGAAGACATTGAAAATTGGATTCCTGGGAGTTTGCAAATAAGTTAACTTTAATGGTGGGGGTCAACTTCCTGACCACCTGAAAGCCGATTTGCATGTATTTTCATATTGTGTATGCTTATTTAAATGACAGCTTGTTGGAATTAATTTCTCTCACCCAATTAAGCAAGCAGTCCATGCATTCAGCATCATGACTGAGTGCAACAGGCAAGGTAGACTTCCAAGCCTTCGGAGTGAACAGCCAGAGCTTAGTCCTCTTTGGGAAGTGCTCATTTATACTGTGCCATGATTAAGACTGGACAGCAAAAATCTCCGTTCCACTGGGTATGGAAGGTGACCATTAGGGGGAGACTGAAGTTCATGGGCACTCGTCAAACAGCTTGGCTGAAGGTGGAAGTCTGCCTGGGGAGGGAAGGGAGGCTGAGTGCAGGATGGTGGAAGGGGCACAGTGTTTAGCTGCAGGCATCAACTTGGAAAGCCTGTGGAAATATTCTGGCTCACAGGAATTTAATGCCCCTCTGGTGTAATTTCCAGAAGACATGAAGGAGATCATCAAATTTTTTTTAAAGTCAAGCTAAAACAAGGTGACTACTGATCACATTATGCAAATTGACCATGATTTCTGGAAGGATTCCAATTAGCACTTACTGGGAAAGAATTCAGATATCATCCTCCTGAAATGTCACACCTACACAATGTATAAACTATACAGTCCAGAAACTCAGCAGACTAGAGAAGAGATATTTCCCTAACCAGTTCTGAGCAAAGGGGAGCTAGAGAACTTATTATGCCTGAAGAGGCACAAAAGGCTCACAATCTGTCTCATAGAAATGAACAATTGAGGGGCCAGGAGCTTAGAAGCTTAACCTTTTATACCTGTAAAGTTGTTATTGTCCCATTTATCTCCTATAGTGAATACTGAACCCTGGAAGGAGAGATTCAAACCAACTGCTGAATTGAAACTGATCCTTAGTGAGGAGCTCACATGACCAAAACCCTCCTTAGCCACGATCGAGGTTAAAGTTAATCTCTGGACACCATTGCTTCAATTTAGTAAAAATCTTCGTACTGGTAATGTCAGTCTGCTAAGTTTGTAAGGCCTGCTGTTTACTGCTAACATCACAGTCAGATTGCAAGCTAAGTCTGCCTCAGGTAGTGTCAATTTCATTGAATTCAACTAGGGGAAAGTGAGGACTGCAGATGCTAGGCTGCAGATGCTGGACTGATGAAGGGCTTATCCACGAAATGTCAATTCTCCTGCTTTTCGGATGCTGCCTGACCTGCTGTGCTTTTCCAGTACCACACTTCTAACTCTCAATTTCATTGAAATCTAATTTTCCAGAAGAAATCTTATATTAGCTGAAAAATGAATCAACTTCAATTTGTTAAACTTTAACCAACTTCAAAAGAAATGCTGAAACTTCAGCCAATTGCACCAACTTAAATAACAACCATGACTGAGCATTCACTTTACTGGACTGTGTCAAAAATTACATGAATGAACTCGTTTAGCTTTAAAATTATTCGTAATTATAAACTCCAGCCATTCCTTTTCTTTTCTCTTCCTTCTATGTTTGTTTGTGTGATGACAACTGCCCCCTGGAGTTGAACAAACCATGCTCTGTTTTAAGCACAAAGCCCGTTTGGTGTGGGGTGGGTCATTCAAAACTACCCATCACAAAAATAAATTTTTAAAAATTCAAAAACGCATCTGTTTAAGAACAGAGATGGAGAAAGCAATAACTCAAATTATTTCTCTTCCCTGTCCTTGATATCAGGCAGTCTTTAAGTAAAACAATAGGATTTTCAAGTAATGGGGGAAAGTCAACTTTATTAGACCATAAAACGTAGGAGTAGATGGAGGCCATTTAGCCCATTGAGTCTACTCAGCCATTCAATGGGATCATAGCTGATCTAATAATCCTCAAATCCATATTCCCACTTCATCCCCAAAAACCATGATTCCATTGTTGATTCAAAATCTATCCTAGTCTTGAACTTCTGAACAACCCAGTCTCTACAGCCCCCTGTGGGAAAACTTTCCATAGATTCACCCACCCTCTGAGAGAAGGAATTTCTCCTCATCATGGTCTTAAATGGATGACTCCTTGCTCTGAGATTATGTCCTCTGATCCTCGCCCTTCCCAGATGGGAAAACAACTTCTCAGTATTTACCGTGTCAAGCACCCCCTCCCAACACCCCCCCCAAAGAATTCTAAATGTTTTTACAAGGTCTCCTCACATTCTTCAAGACACCAATGTGTACAAGTCCAAACTGCCGAACCAACCTCATCAAAACATCCTTCTATAACCAGAGTCAACCTAATGAACTTTCTCTGGACTGCCAAAGCTGCTCACAGTATTCCAGATGTAGTCTACTGTATAGCTTCCATAAGACTTCCCTATTTTAACATTCAATTCCCTTTGGAAGCAAGGTGAACAGTCCATTGGCCGTCTCTATTACCTGCTGAACTCAAATGCTAGCTTTTTGGTGAGTTATGCACAAGGATCCCAAAATCCCTCTGTACTGAAGTTTTTTTTTGCAGTCTCCCTGATTAATGTACTGCCATTTTTACATGACCACATGATTTATTCTTTGTCCTATAGAATAGGTATTGTTCGGTCCCAAATGTTACTCCCACCAAAGTCTTTCCCCTCATTATTTCATACCATCTATACGCAATCTACATCATCTGATTCAAATCACTTCTTGCTATTATACTTGCAAATGCTGATGTTCCCACCTATCTACTGCTCTGGTTCTTATGATATAAAATAATGTGTTTAACATAAGAGGCATACATGCTGATGATGTCAAAGTCATGTGATTAGATAGAATGATTGGGAGAGGAGCAGGTGTTCCAATCTCTTGTGAATCCTCTGGGGTTAGGCTGACTTTTGTTGTGTGGATGTCACTTGCTACTTAGCAGCCTAAGCCTAAAGCTTGTCCGCGTCTTTCTGTCTGTACACACCAACCACTTAATCTTTGGAGTAATTGTAAATTATATTCAGCACTGTGCCATGATCAAGGGACATCCTCACTTTTGATTTGGCTGTAAATAAAGTTCTTGCATTATAAGATTATGGACTCAAGTAAAACATCTTTGTGAGAGTAGGGAGTTCCAATGTTGAATGCTCATCGAACAAGTCGTAGAAACTGCTGGCATGGAACGCACTGTCAAAGCAGACTTGGTGAGTGCCTACAGTGCTCCTTGTATGTATAGAATACAATACTGCTGCCTCTTTGTAACAGTAAAGGAGGGAGTAAATGTTAGGGTGATGACTGGGGATGCCAATGAAATGGCTGCTTTCTCTTGGATGATGTCCAGCTTCTTGAATGTTGTTGGAGCTGCACTCATCCAGACAAGCTATTCACTCACACACCTGACTTGTGTCTTGTAGATGATAGCCAGGCTTTAGGGAGTTAAAAGGTGAGTTACTTGGCTCAGAATTCCCAGTTACTGACCTGTTCTTGCAACCACAGTATTTAAATTGCTGGCCCAGTTCAGTTTCTGGTTAATCATAAACCCCGGTATGGTGATAGTGGGGAATTCAATGATATTCATACCATTGTGTGTGAAGTGGTTAATTTCCTTTCTTTTTGGAAATGCAAATTACCCGGCACCTATGCGGTGTGTTTAGGAGGTCAGTTAGCTCAATTCATGAGACAACTAGTTTGAGGTGCTGAGTGATGCCAACAGCATGGGTTCAATTCAGTGCACCAGCTGAGGTTACCATCAAGAACTCTGCTTCCCAACCTCTCCATTCACCTGGGTGACCCTCAGGTTAAACCACCACCAATCATCTCTCTCTAATGAGCAAGTAGCCTTATGGTCTTCTGGGGTTAGGGTGACTTTTGTTGTGTGGATATCACTTGCTACTTAGCAGCCTAAGCCTATAGTTTGTCCACGTTTTTCTGTCTGTACACACCAACCACTTAATCTTTGGAGGAATTGTAAATTATATTCAGCACTGTGCCATGATCAAGGGACATCCTCACTTTAGGTCTTGTGATGGAGAGAAAGTCATTGATGAAGTAGATGAAAATATTTGGGCCTAAGGACAATTTCCTGGGACTGAGATGATTGGCCTTCAACCGTCTTCCTATATGCTACATTAGATTCCACCCAAAGCAGAGCTGACCCTCTTGATCCCCACTGATTTCAGGTTTTCCTGGGCTCGTTGAAGGCACACTCACTCAAACGTGGCCTTGACGTCAAGGGCAGTCACTCTTAGTTCTGGAATCCAGCTCTTTTGTCTATGACTTGATCAAAGCTGCAATGAATTTTTTTCTTCATTTATCTGTGGGACATGAGCATCACTGGCTATGCCTCCACTTATTGTCTGTCCTTAATTGCCCTTGAAAAGATGGTGGTGAGCTATCTTCCTGAACCATTACAGGTCCCATGCTGTAGATAGAATGGCAATACCATTAGAAAGAGACTTGCAAGATTTTGACTCAGCGACAATGAAGGAACATTGGTATATTTCCATGTGAGGATGGTGAGTGGCTCTGAGGGAAGCTGTAGGTAAAAACTGAGAAGGAACAGTAAAGCACAAAACGAAGCTATTTGGCACATTTCTTGGGACTGCTCCTTCAAAGTGCCACACATACAGTCCAAATCCACTGCTCTTTCACCATAATATAAAAGCAAGTTACTGCGGATGCTGGAATCTGAAACCATAAGAGAAAAGAGCTGGTGTTTCAAGTCTAACTGACCCTTTGTCAAAGCTCTTTCACCATAAATCTGTAATCATCACATTTTTGAGTAAATAGATCTAATTCCCTCCAGAAAGGTATAACTGAGTCTGTTTCCAGATCATAAGCACTTGTGTAAAAAAATATTTTCTTGCCAATTACATAACATTGTCTTCAATGTTATGTTCTCTACCAAAACTCTCGGAATTTTTAACACTGTGCTAACATCTTCCCTTAACATTTGCCACTTTGAAGTGAATAATTTCTGTACCCCACTTCTCTCTATCCCAATCTGGAAATTCTGTCTGTTCTGATGTACCCAGCAGCTTTATCGTCTCATTGTTTTCAATTTAGACACAAAACATGTTTTGCAACAGCTTCAAGGACATCAACCAAAATTCCCTTGAATCTTACTTGAGTTGCCAGGCAACAAAACTGCAACAACTCAATAATGTGAGTGGAGCAGTGAAAAACTTGGTATCTCACTGAAAGCAAAGCACATCCATTGTAATAATCCAATTGTATTATTTATTGAAAGACAGAGTGAAGTGGTAGAGACCATGGAGCAGGCACATTCTGAGATTAACGCAGGGGTTAAGGTAAATTAGTGGTTAGGTAACATCAGGTTCTAAAGTTGCTATTCGTAAGTAGAAGGGATGTCTTTGAGTTCGAACAGGACATGTTTGATTCTTGATGGCAGAATGTTCAAGCTATTCACCCACTTTGAAGGGAAAGGTAGAAACAATGCAACAAAGTAGCGGTGGACAGTGAGATTGATATCAAGGCCTGAGCAATGCTAATCCGGCCTTATTTCTGTAAAATTGACTATTATGGCTGTCTTCATTCCACTGGCTTGAAAATAGATGGGGATTTCCATTGGCAGTGCTAAACCACTGTTAAAGTCTAAATTAACATCTGAGGAACTTACACTTTGAATCTTCCCTTCTCGATCTCAAATTTCCAGCAATTATTATTATCCACTATTTGGTCTAGCAGTAACTGTTAAATCTCTACAATTATGTGGGTCTCACTAGCACACTGGTAACTGACTGGTTCATTCACTAGACTCTCAATTCTTATTTAGGAAACGCTGTCTCAGTGATATAATTCTGCTTTACAGAAACTGGAGAAAGAAATTGCAGACGTTTCTCATGTAAGAACTTACTTCATAGCACACCATATGCCTTTTATAGCAATCAAAGAATCCTTACAGTGTGGAAACAGGCCATTTGGCCCATCATGTTTACATCAACCCTCCCTACTCTATCCCTGTAACCTTGCATTTCTCATGGCTTATTCACCTAACAAACACATCCCTGGACACTATGGACAATTTAGTATGGCCATTCCACCCTAACCTACACATCTTTGGACTGTGGGAGGAAACCCACACAGACACAGCAGAACATGCAAACTCCACACAGTCAGCCACTCAAGGGTGGAATCGAATCAAGGTCCCTGGTGCTGTGAGGCAGCAGTACTAACCACTAAGCCACCATGCTGCCCCATTAATGATATGAAATGATGGCAAGTGGAGCAAGTAAATGTATAGAGGTTTTGCTGCAAGGTTTGTCCCTTACTCCAGCAATGAACACTTCTCCCAGTAAAGAGGAAGGTTAAGTATTAGCTAAACATCTAATTAACACATTGTATGTGTCTCATTCATCTGATTTTTGAGATGATAAACAATTATGATCACATTTCAATTTATTTGGGACCTGATCCTGTTTAACATGTCAATGGACTTCACACAATGATAGCAGAGACAAATATTGTAGGAACGAGGATCGATAATAGCAATAGGACAAGAAGCTTATTTGTGTTCCTTTGTTGATATTGGTTGATATTGAGAGAGAAATGCCAGTGGGGCTCTGACTGAAGCCACTTCTCTTATTCCAATGGTACCATAGGATCTGATTAGTGCCCACAGCTGTCTTAGAGATTGCAGTGCTGGACAAACAGCTGTGCATTGCAGAGAAAGAAATTATCCCTTACCCATTCACTGGCAGAGATGACATCACAGACTTAGACTTTTCTGGACTTGATGTCTCAGACTGTGACGTCATCCCTGCCGGCGAATAGGGAAGGGATCATTTCTTTCTTTGCAATGTGCAGCTCTTTGTGGCCTGCCAGTTGGCACTCAAGGAGTTAATGAAAGATAACTGAGAGCTATGACTGGCATGGAGTTTTCTGTGACATTATCTCTGCTGGCAAAGCAATTTGATTCTGCACGGCAGGTGGCAAACTGTGGAAAACAAAAAAATACATCTACTTATCAAGGTACAGCTGGATATCTCACGACAAGGCTGTGAGCATGTCAAAATATTTCTGGAGCATTAAGCGTAGACTGTGCTTACTGTTTGTGAAAGAATTTTTCAGAATTGGTTTCGTTTCAATCATTTATTTTTGTTAAGTGGTTCTAGAGTCTGTGAGATGCTAGCTCTTGTGAATAAAATATTGGCCCCTTACGAGAATTGAGAGACGCTTTTGCTGCCAAGGTTGGGGTAATTCATGCAAGGCAATAAAAATAAATTAATAATTAAACAAAATAAGCTACAGCGTTCTGCTGTGTTCTCAACAGTAGCTCAGGCTCAGGCTCAGTACAGCAGGAAAGGACTCCACTACCCACTCTCCACCCAAATACCCCGCTGAAGTGACAATGGGGGGACTCTGCATCAGCTCTTCATTATTATCAGAGGTGTTATCCATTGGATAAGATAGCAGAGTGAGGCCTGACCCACTGGTTCAAGTGGTTGTGAAAGGTCACCTGGTAATATTTGAAGAACTGTAAGACGTTGGCCTGGTTTCGGCCTTAGTGTGAAAGAATCAGATGAGGAGCCTGATGACACCCATCTTAATTTCTGGAGCATCCCACTCCATCTTTTGCACTTTTCACAACGTCGTGGTGAGTTTCTGACGGACCAAGTGGGAGTTGCCAATTAAACGCCTCAATTATTATTCACCCTCCCATCTTAAGAAAACTTGGCAAACTAGCTCAACCTCGGGAAAATTCGACGGGGAAACCAGAGCAGGTACCAGCTGGATTCTGCTCACTGCTCGCTCCAACCAGGCCTCATGTTCCCTATGATCAAACCACAGCCCGGGGCAGAGTCCATCCCAACCCACGGGCACAGGCCTCTGTCAAGGTACAGCAGGTCAGGCAGCATCCAAGGAGCAGGAGATTCGATGTTTCGGGCATAAATCCTCTGGGTAGATGACTCCTCTCCTTTGCACACCCCATCCATTAGGAGCTCCACATCCCTTTCAGAGTATCACAGTGACATCTTCCCCTTCTCTGCCGTGTTCCCACTCTGTCCTTCAATGAGCAGAGCTGTTTCAGAATGCCGGTGCTCATTCAACTGAAGAGGGACCCAATGAGGGGCTTATGCCCAAAATGTTGACTGTTTTGCTCCTCGGATGCTGCCTGACCGGCTGTGTTTTTCTAGTGCCACCGTTTTCAACTCTGACTTTCCAGCATCTGCAGTCCTCACTTCCTCCACAGGCACCTGTCAAACCCATAGCCATCCTGCCATCTTTACGATAATTTTCAGGAGCTCTGGAAGCACAGGCTTGCTTTGCAGGGCATACTGACAATCAGCATCAAAAGGCTCTGACAGCAGACCTTGTGGATGCTGGGCTTGGTTCTCCATGGCAACCAATCCCTGCTCATGGAGGCAGTCAGACAGTCACATGACTCACTGCACTGTTGCAGTTTCTGGACAATAAGAGCCATTGCATCCCACCTAGCTGTCTGTCACACTCTTTCTGCATGCGGATGAAGTCCCTGTTTGCTGATACCACTTGGTTCTTTCCTGCCTGGTGCCTGGTCTGAGCAGTCCTCTGAGTGCCTCTGGAATGGGCCATTTCTTCCCTGGCCAGCTGAGGAGTTATTACAGTCAGATACTCAGCAGATTATGCTCCCACTCTCTCAAAGCCTAGCGTCTGACAGAGATGTCCATCTCTGAAGCCGAAGCTTCCTCTGAGGCCTCAAACTGTCGGCCTGAGATGAAGGAGGTGACTTCTGCAGGGACTAGGCATTTCCATGCAGCTGTTGTGGGGAGGCTGTCCATACCTTCCACACCCAGAGAGAGGCAGTAGTTCAAAGTGGGATGTAATGAATGAGACTGAGAGTGTGATTAGTGTGAAAGCGGCAGCCACTTGCAGAGTGGTACCTATCCCATAGCTATCTCTGTGTGAATGCAGGGGCTATCCTTGTGGGATTGTCTCCTCCTGGAATGTGAAGGGTTGAATGTTGGACTCTATCTCTATCCATACATCCTTGCTCTTCCCTGTTAAAGTTGCCTTCTCCTGCAACGTCCGAAGGGGGCAATGAGTGAGAGAACAGTGGGTGGCACAGCTGTTAGTTCTGGTGCACGTGGGGGGAAGCTGGTGAGGTGTTCTGAGGGACTGAGGAAGCAGGGTGGAGGGTGTGCTGTGGGGTCAGAGGTTGGTTCAGACGGGGGTGGTTGGAGGTAGAGGTAAGACCAAGAGAGGGAAGGTGTTGCATGCAGTCGTGAGTGGTAGCGCATGATCCTTGCTGGGAGGTGCTGCATGGGCAATGGGCATGGACAGTATGTGAGGTGGCAGAGAGCAGATTGTGGCACTTACCTTGGTGGAGCAGATAAGGGCATTGACCTTCTTGTGGCACTGTTGACTGTTCCTCTGCATTGTAGCTGTGGCACTAACCCAAGAGGTGATTTCTGACCAGCCCTCTGGAAGAGGACTCCTTTCCTTTGCACTATCCCATCCACCAGGAGCTCCACGTCCCTTTCAGAAAATCACGGTGGCACCTTCCCCTTCTCTGTCGTGTTCCCACTCTGTCCTTCGATGAGCAGAGATGCTTCAGAATGCTGGTGCTCATTCAACTGCACGGATCTTTTAAAGATGGCATGGATGTGAGAGGATGCTTGACTTTCAATGGATATCGGCTGAAACAGCCTGTGGTAATATGGAGCAGAAAGTGGACGTGACAGACATCATGGGGGTACGGGAGGTAACTAATGTGATATGTTTGGTAAGGAAACTCATGTGGCATCGTTACAAAAACCCCTCCAAAACCTCAACATATCTCAGACTTAGCCGAAAAAAAGTAATATTCGCCCCAGCTATTTCTAAATTTTTTTGTAAGTAAAATAGTTCTTGCATTTGGCTGTATGATACAATGACTACACTTCAAAGTTGGTGACTAAATTGAAGCATTTTGGGACATTTGTGGGAAGCATTATAACACACTTGATAAATACAAAGTGTTCTTTCTTTACTCTATACTCTTCATCTGGTACTTACAACTGTCCAAACATGGCAAGAGTACTCCACGCTCTAGTACTGACATTTTTCACTGACATCAACAATGATATGTATGCTACTTTTTAAAATATACTGCCTGGTAGCTGGGTCCCACATGGATGGTCCACCATATATAGGTCAAAGCTGACTTAGCACATCCCATTCAAAAATCAGCTCTGACCTCAGTCAGCGATGGTGAAAAAAATCATGTGTTCTCGATGACTGAAAGGATTTATTCAACCATCCATTACTTCATCGCCAATAATAACTTTTTCGATTTTTCATTTAGCAGATGACACAACTATAAGGAGGGGGGTAATGTATGAAAAGTGAGACAGAGCATGTGTCACAATCTAATCGATGAAATATCCACTCAGTTCTTGGCTGTGGGGTACAGCACACAATGCATAAGCAAGCACATCAGAAGCTTGGGTTCCCCTTTGACATGGTTATTTAAGAAAAGGGATAATAGGATCCATTATGAAGGCGACAATTGTAAATTTACTTAAAATAGGCACTGGAATCGTAGATCTACCCAAGGTGGATATAGGGATTATAGATCTATCCAAGCTGAAGGCTAGGATTGTAGATCTACACAAGTTGAATGCTGGAATTGTAGATCTACCCAAGGTGCATGTGGGGGAAGGTTGATCCACCCAAGCTGTAGGTTGGTATGGTAGATCTACCCAAGTTGAATACTGGGATTGTAGATATACTCGAGCTGAAGGCTGGGATTTATTAAATTGCCCCTTCCAAGACCCAACACAGACACAGTGGGCCAAATGGTTTTCTTCTGTACTGAATCCATTCTGTGATTCTGCAGATATAAATCGTCCAGAAAAGAAGGAGGCAGGTGCATACCAACCGAGAGAAAGGTGAAATTAGATAGCTTATAAATAGAAATGCTGAAAGGAAAGACGCCTTCATGTGGGATTATAACTGTTGATGTTCAGATTTGGGCCTTTAAGCTGGCAATGCAATGAATAAAGCTGTAAAAATGTGGGTTGACTTTTCGAGATAGTGCCTGGAACACGACCATCCTACCCCTGGGAATGGGCTAGTAAGTGGGTGAGGGGAAGGAGTTTACGATCAGACGGTACAGTAGGAGAGTTGCCCTTCTCCATTGGCATTTCAGCAGCAGTGCTGTAGGTTTTAGGTTTGCCCATCCCTTTATGATCATGGTTGATTATGTTGTTAAAGATATACATGGGATGGACATGGTATGATTGAATTTTGAAAGCACATATGAGGCTCATGTGGTGCCGTTGTAGTGTACCTCCCTTGGAGCCAGGAGGCACTGACTCAAATCCCAGAACAGTGGTCATGTCCCTACCTCTGAGACAGGTGGTCTAGTTTTACATCAAACCTGCCATGACATTCTGCAATAGAAAGATTGATTAAATAAGTGGAGCCAATCCTCAAAGAGTGGTGTTTTGGTTTCAGCTTCACTGACTGACTGGGTCCAGATTAATAGTAGCTACAGAGATGGTCACCTAAAGGTAAAGACTAGAGCATGACTTTTTTAAAAAAAAAGAGTTTTCTGGTTCAGTGGTAGTGTCCCTATCTCTGAGCCAGAAGGTCTGAATTAAAGTCTCACCTCAGCAGCTGATGACTATGGAGTTGTCATAATGTGCCCAAACTAATTGATTAAAAAATAACGTTTGATCATTTTCTGGTCTATTGGCTAAGATGAAGTGTAGAATCTATTCTTATCTGTAAATATGAGGAAAGACAGGATTGAGGAAAGTATCTTGAAAATGAGCATTATTGATTTTGTAATCCATGGTATTATTATTTTGCAGAAAAAAATCTTCAAAACTGGGGCACTATTTAAAATCGCCTGGAACCGACAACATTAGTCAGATTGAGACCTGTTTCAGTGAAAGAAGGTTTAAATTAAATAAGTGAGTTAAGCGAAAGAAAATATTTTATTTAACAATGAAAATTGTTTAAACATGCAATAAAAGCTGTAAGATGCTAGCTGTGGACATCTCTTCCACTAGAGAGTAAAGTATAGAACAATGCGTGAATGGATTTAATAGATCCCCCTTGTGCAGGAATGTTCTGTGAAGTATACTTTCCCCAGCACTGCCAGCTGTCATGATGATAAACCCAACTTTGTTTTTAACCAGAAAAGAGGAAGAATGATAGTGTCACAAAGTCATCTAGATGTACAGCATGGAAAAAGACCATTTGGTACAACTTGTCCATACTGACCAGAGATCCCAACCTAATCTAGTCCCATTTGCCAGCACCCGGCCCATAACCCTTCAAACCCTTCCTATTCATATACCCATCCAAATGCCTTTAAATGTTGCAACTGTACCAGCCTCCTTCACTTCCTCTGGCAGCCCATTCCCCACACAAACCAACGTCTGCGTGAAAAAGTTGCCCCTTAGGTCTCTTTCTTCTCTCACCCTAAACCTATGCCCTCTAGTTCTGGACTCCCCCATCCCAGGGACAAGACTTTGTCTATTTATCCTATCCATGCCCCTCATGATTTTATAATCCTCTATAAGATCACCCCTCAGCCTTCCAGGGAAAATAGCCCCAGCCTGTTCAGCCTCTCACTATAGCTCAAATCCTCCAACCCTGGCAACATCCTTGTAAATCTTTTCTGAACCCTTTCAAGTTTCACAACATCTTTCCAATATGAAGGAGACCAGAGTTGCATGCAATATTCCAATAGTGGCCTAACCAATGTCCTGTACAGCCGTAACTCCTGGACTCAATATTCTAACCAATAAAGGAAAGCATACCAAACGCCTTCTTCATTATCCTATCTACCTGCGACTCCACTTTCAAGGAGCTATGAACCTGCAGTCCAAGGTCTCTTTGTTCATCAACATTCCCTAGGACCTTACCATTAAGTGTATAAGTCCTGCTAAGATTTGCTTTCCCAAGATGCAGCACCTCACATTTATCTAATTTAAACTCCATCTGCCACCTCATCTACCAAACCTCAGTCACCTGCCCTGCCTTATTTTGCAAGAGGAGGTCAAATTTTACACTTTCTTTAGTAGGTACACCCAGATACTGAATCAGAAAATTTGCTTGTGCACACTTAACAAATTTCTCTCCATCTAAACCCGAGTGGTATTTTAATTATTCGACTCTGGCAAGGGGAAGGTTAATAGAAATACACCCACTCCAGCTAAATAATTGTTCTAGTTCTGGCACAGTATGTTCTGAGTTGTTCTGGTGGGTTGCATTTTGCATTAGTTATTTGTTACTGATAGACAATTCCAAAGTATACCTCCTAGGCATCTTCTATCATAAGGTATCAATAAGTGAAAAGTAAATATATACCAGCAGATTATTATTGGCAAGCTGCAGGCTTTCTTTTCTAGTTACTTTGCAACAGAGATGTGCTATAAACCATGAAAAAAGAAGATATTCTGAATTAACACATTTTGATTTATATTGCAGAGAAAATGCAGTAGTGATGGGGGTCAGGGCAATGGAGAAAGAGAGAGAGAGAGAGAGCAAGGGAGGTTGAATTGTCCGATCTGCTGCAGGACCCTGATGTCGGGGCGAGAAGTAGGTCCCAGGTCTGTACATATCAGTAGCCGATCCTGCTCATTGATTTTACTGCAGGCTGTCTCCAAATTGGCCCCCTCCGAGTCCACCATCTCATCAAGAAAATGGGAGAAATGGCCACTGCAGAGGCAGGTTGAACCTCAGGAATATTTCAAAATGGAGGTGACCCCAGGAAGGAAAGTGAGAATTACAACTCAACATTGCTGAGGGCGTACCCACCCAGGGCAAACTCTCTTGCAATGTGATCACTGGAGCCACGGGGAGTGCTTTCCCTGCCCACTGTCTCCCCTTCAGGCCACAAACCCTGCAGATTCAGTGATGCCCCCACTGCCCAGCCCAGTTAGTGTCAGGCAGGGAGGCCACTCCAGGAGGCTGGCTGGCAGACACCCCTGTCCTGTGGCAGGCTGAGTGGTGGCTGTTCCATTGTAACCAAAATGGCAGCAGCAGCAGCAACAACGCTACAAACCAGCTCTTAAATGGACACCTAGTAAAGCAGATCAGTCCACTTCTGATGAGGGCTGCTGATCTGTGTCACAGCTCGCCATTGGGAACAGATGCAAATCAACCCTTAAGGTGGTTGCACTTCCGTTTTGCATTCCAGTTTAAATTGGGCTTGAACAGCAGTATCTGATCCTTCTCCTTCATAGGTTAAAGCCCGCTTCCTTTAACTACATGTAGCTTAAATTGACAGCAATGGACTAGATACTGTGTGTCCAGGAGAAAGCGAGGTCTGCAGATGCTGGAAAGTCAGAGTCGAAAAGTGCGGCATTGGAAAAGGACAGGAGGTCAGGCAGTATCCAAGGAGCAGGAGAATCGACGTTTCGGGCATAAGCCCTTCATCAGGAATGTAATGAGGTTGGGGGAAGAAGGGGGCTGAGAGATGAATAGGACAGTGGGGGTGGGGCTGATGGGAAGGTAGCTGGGAAGGTGATAGATAGATGCAGATGAGGGGTGGGTGATAGTGATAGGTCAGAGGGGAGGGTGGAGCGGATATGTGGGTAGGTAAATGGATATCTCTCAACCTCCCCTTCACCCCAAACACCCCATTCCTAACGAAGGAGTCATGCCTGAAATGTCAACTCTCCTGTTCCTCGGATACTGCCTGACTTGCTGTGCTTTTCCAGCACCACACGTTTCAACTAGACACTGTCTAGTTGGATAAAAGTCAACTTTTGGTGACTTTTCACTACTTTTCAAAATGCTTACCGTATTTTTTTAATATAGCTTCCACTCCTTTCTGAGTCTTTGATTTGATTCAGCTGTAGCACTAGATAAGTTAGTAAAGTCTATGACAAGGCCTAGAATCACTGAGATAAAGTTGGCAAGCATTCTTTTTCTCTGCTGGCTTCTGTGAGATCAGCATTTAACTGACCTGGCAGTCTGACCACATGCCCTGAATTGGTAAGACTTGCTCAAGGGTCTTGCGTTGAAGTTGTTATGTATGGTAGTGTTTTTTCAGATAAGAGATTTGTCTTCTCTGGTCAAATGCTCTATTGTACTTTAAGTGGTCAATAATCTGTAAAATGTACATTAAATGTAATTTTTTGTTTTAAAATGGTATTTGAACACTTTTCTAGTCTCTGTGTGTGCTGCAGTTTGGACAACTTGATTTTGAATTAGATTACCTTTTGTTTGAAGAAGTTCAGGGATTGCTTTATCTGAAAGACGAATGATAACACTGTCTCAAGTACATTCTTGTTGCAAATTCTCATAGCGACATGGTCCAGATAAAACATTCTGGTCGCTAATGAACCTATCTACAGCCTCTCCTGAGAGTAGGTATCTGATATCGAAGTGCGATCTCAGCAGTGTCTTACATTGACCACTAGCTGGTAGGAAGTTATTAAATATAATTTGTTTCACATTGGTCGGTTGTCTTTTTAACGCGTGATCAGATGTTCTTCCCACTAGCAGAGAAGTATACAAAATTGTTGTGTAATTGATTTAATGTGCGATGCAGAAGCAATTCACAAACTTAGCCATTGTGCTTTCCAATTTGCTGATCTATCATGTGAATCTGATAGCTTGAGTTTCTCTGGCAGAAAGGTCAGCACTGGTGAATTTTGCTGCATTGGCTGATTGTTAATAGACACTTAAATTTGCTGATATTTTTTCTCAATGCCTCAATCTTAAAATTCTCATTCTATTTTTCAAATCCCTGTTTTGGCCTTGGCTTCCCATTCTGTAAAAATTCCCAAATTTATCCGAGGTGTCTGGGCTTATCTGATTTTGGCCTCTGAGCATCCGATTTAGTTGCTCTGCCCCCTGCTGGTTATGCCTTCAGTTGCATGGGCCCGAAGCTCCAGCATTTTCTTTCCAAATCTCTCCACCTCTACACCTGTCTTTATCACATGTTTCTGAAGCACTGAGGTCTTTTTATTACCTTGAAAGCAACATATAAGAATAAGTGACTGCTATTGTACGATCACACATACATAAAAACACAATCATGAACTTAAACATTCACAAGCATACGAAATGTACAAACAGGCTGGGACTGTTTTCCCTGGAGTGTCGGAGGCTGAGGGGTGACCTTACAGAGATTTACAAAATTATGAGGGGCTTGGATAGGATAAATAGACAAGGTCTTTTCCTTGGGGTCGGGGAGTCCAGAACTAGAGGGCATAGGTTTAGGGTGAGAGGGGAAAGATATAAAAGAGACCAAAGGGGCAACTTATTTACGCAGGGGGTGGTACGTGTATGGAATGAGCTGCTAGAGGAAGTGGTGGAGGCTGATACAATTGCAACACTTAAGAGGCATTTGGATGGGTATATGAATAGGAAGGGTTTGGAGGGATATGGGCCGGATGCTGGCAGGTGGGACTAGATTGGGTTGGGATATCTGGTCAGCATGGACACATTGGA
The DNA here is from genome assembly GCF_020745735.1 of Hemiscyllium ocellatum. NCBI lineage: Eukaryota > Metazoa > Chordata > Chondrichthyes > Orectolobiformes > Hemiscylliidae > Hemiscyllium > Hemiscyllium ocellatum. Next base: position 34,546,809 of record NC_083420.1, on the reverse strand, counting down.
TGGAAGGGTCTGTTTCCATGCTGTACATCTCTATGACTCTATGACTCAAATACAACAGAGATACAAGTATAAATACAGCATAACTGCAAACATACAGACATAAAATGCACACACAAAAACCCAACATATACATATTTATTTGTCTGTACAAAATACATACACACACAAATATACACATGCAATCATGAACATACAAACACAAGTATACCAAAGTAAATGTATATACACAAAAACACAAGTACATGCACATTTTGTGGATTCCAGTGAGTCAACAGTTTATTATTCTCGTTGTCTTAACTGCAGCTGTGACCACTTCCACTTCCTCTCTTTTGCTCTCTTCCTCCATTGAAAGTAAGATTTATGCCATACACTCATTCATTCTAGTGCAAACCCACCCTAGGCCAGCAACATTCTTGACACACTGCAAACACACCACTGACTTTCTCACTGTTTCTCAGCCTGTTAAACCAGCATCATTAGGTTAACCGCACACCGCATTTTCTGCGATTGTTGGCTCCATAAAATTCGAACCCGTGAGACTGGGGCTCTGCTCAGGAAGTGAGAACACACCCATGAGAAGCTCAGACTCTGTCAATGAATCATTCCCATTGATTCTACCTTCACATTTTAAACTCTTCAAAAGAAAACTGTTTTCTTTGCAGAATCTGGTGGCTGACTTTGACAGGATGCCTTCAAGGAGCTCTTAAATTTTTAATGTGATGCTCACAGATCTCTCCTATTGCTGTTAAAGTCGCAGGATCCTCCTGGAACATGAATCTCACCTAAACATCAAGGGAATTCTCAGGCTTCGGGACTCAAATTTTTAGTTTATATCAACACATTGCATTCTTAGAAAAGTAAATTGAAAACTTATCAAGGAATTGCAATTATTGATTTTTCATCCTATTGTATTACACCAGACAAATAAATCATTTCAACCCTTTTGTTGTATTAAAATTACTTAGCTTTTCAATTGGTTTTTGTTTTTTTTTGGTTTATTTTATTGTTTTCTGTGCCTTCTAGAGAAGATACATTACAATAAACACTGTCCCAATATCAAATGTTATAATAAGTTGATCTATTTTATAATGTACATACACAGCAAGGCACATAGTTTCGTGTTACCAGCTGTATTGTACGAGGTCTGACAGACACATTGCAAGGGCCATACAGTACCAGTTGGGAACAGAGTGTTTGTTTCTTTTTATCTTGAGGAACTAACACTGAGATACAATAGTGTCACACATTCGCGCACGACTGTCTTTTTCTCTTGGTGTGTACTGCATGTATAATATTCGACACTGAGTCAGGGACTTTTCAGCATCGAGGGCAATTCTTGTTCAGCGGGAACCTTGCCAGGGATTGCTTGAGAGTAAAGAGTGTGGAGCTGGAAAAGCACAGCCGGTCAGGCAGCGACTGAGGAGCAGGAGAATCAATGTTTCGGGCATAAGCCCTTCATCGGGAATGAGAGTTGCTTGAGCTGACATTTATTCAACTTGAGCTGGAAGCTCTTTCCATTTTAAGGCAAACTAGAGAGTTTTGGTGCATTTTTAGAATTCACTTGTGTGCTGTGGGCATCACTGGCTGGGACAGCATGTATTGGCCATCCTTTATTGCCCTTCAGAAGGTGGTGGGGAAATATTATGACAGGAAATCCAGGTCACGTCTAGCATAATGTGCTGGTGACTAAATAACTCTTCCTCTGTTTCTCCGTCATGTTCGACTGTGAATAAAAAAAACACTTGGAGGAGGAGAAAGCAGAAGATGATGCAAAGGATATTATGTACCTCATGGTGGTTTGTGCTAATACAATTTGACGTAGGGAAGACAAAGTAATAGGAAATAAAATATCAATTATTTCAGGTTCGGGGAATGGATGTCTCCTGTGGCCTAGTTTGTCCTGTAACTCATCAGCCCATACTTCAATAAATATCAATTAATTTTGTTCCAGCTTAGTGTCTCTGAACATTTTGCCCTCTCAACATTTAAACTCTTTTTTTAATTCCTCTTCCATTTTCCATATATTCCAGAAGAAGCAAGATTGTATCAGGATCCTCTGCAATTTATACTCTTACTCCCTTTAGCGCTGATAATAAACCCAATTGGATGGGTCACTTCTCAATTTGAGGATTGCCACCTTGCATGTACCTCCTCTTTATTCTTTATTTTTCATACACTTATAAGATACTTTAGATTTTTTTTCTTTTCGGTCATTAATTCTAATTCTCATACTCTCTCTTTGTCCATTTGTATTCTCTATCTATAACCACGGTTCTGTCACAGTTCAACCCATCCACCATGAGCAGACCCCTCCTGCCACAGAATTGCTGTCAGGATCTTAAGCATCTAAAAGTCTTCTTTCCTCCACCATTTGTCCAGCCATCCATAAACCTGTTCTTCCTACTATTCCTGTGCTCAAAGTCATGATGTGGAGATGCCGGAGTTGGACCGAGGTGGACAAAGTTAAAAATCACTCTACACCAGGTTATAGTCCAACAGGTTTAGAACATAGAACATAGAAAAGTACAGCACAGAACAGGCCCATTGGCCCACAATGTTGTTTTAATCCTAATGTAAAATATAATAACTTAACCTACACACACCTCAACTCACTGCTATCCATGTGCATGTCCAGCAGTCGCTTAAATGTCCCTAATGACTCTGCTTCCACCACCACCGCTGGCAACCCATTCCATACATTCACAACTCTCTGTGTAAAGAACCTTCCTCCAACGTCACCTCTATACCTTTCTCCTAATATCTTAAAACTATGACCCCTCTTACCAGTCAACCCTGCCCTGGGGGAAAGTCTCTGGCTATTGACTCTATCTATTCCTCTCATTATCTTGTATACCTCGATCAGGTCTCCTCTCTTCCTCCTTCTCTCCAGAGAGAAAAGTCTGAGCTTATTCAACCTTTCTTCATAAGGCAAGCCCTCCAGTCCTGGCAGCATCCTGGTAAACCTTCTTTTCACTCTCTCCAAAGCCTCTGTATGTTTCCTATAGTAGGGCGACCAGAACTGGACACAATATTCCAAATGTGGTCTCACCAGGGACTTGTAGAGCTGAAGCAAAACCTCGCAGCTCTTAAACTCGATCCCCTTGTTAATGAAAGCCAAAATACCATATGCTTTCTTAACAACCATACCCACTTGGATGGCAACTTTGAGGGATCTTTGTATTTGTACGCCCAGATCCCTCTGTTCCGCCAAACTGCCAAGAATCCTATCTTTAATCTTATATTCAGCATTCAAGTTCGACCCTCCAAAACGCATCACTTCGCATTTATCCAGGTTGAACTCTATCTGCCATTTCTCAGCCCAGGTCTGCATCTTGTCTAAGTTGCGTTGCAGCCTGCAGTAGCCCTCTATACTATCGATGGCACCTCCAACCTTTGTGTCATCTGCAAATTTACTAACCCAGCCCTCAACTTCCTCATTCAAGTCATTTATACAAAGAGCAGAGGCCCAAGAACAGAGTCCTGCCGGACCCCACTCAACACTGACCTTCAGGCAGAATCCTCTCCATCTACAACCATTCTCTGCCTTCTGTCAGCCAATCAATTCTGAATTTAGATAGCCAAATCTCCCTGTATCCCATACTTCCTGACTTTATGAATGAGCCTATCATGGGGAACCTTAACAAATGCCTTCATTAAGTTCATATACACCACATCCATTGCTCGACCTTCATTGACCTATCCTGTCACATCCTCAAAGAACTCAATAAGATTTGTGAGGCATGTCCTGCCCCTCACAAAGCCACGCTGACTGCCTTTAATCACGCTATGCTTTGCCAAATAGTCATAAATCCTATCCCTCAGAATTTTTTCCACAACTTTGCTGACCGCAGACGTGAGACTGACTGATCTGTATTTGCCAAGAATTTCCCTATTACCGGCCTTGAAAAGTGGAACAACATTCACCTCCTTCCAATCCTCTGGTACGACTCCGTGGAGAGTGAGGAGGCAAAGATCCTCGCCAGCGGCTGAGCAATCTCCTTTCTTGCTTCCTGGAGCAGCCTAGGATAAATCTGGTCTGGCCCTGGGGACTTATCAATCTTAATGTTTTCCAAAATTTCTAGCACATCAACATCATCAATCTTGATCTGGTCAAGCCTGTATCCCAGCTCCTCTAAGTTCTCATTCACAACAAGGTCCCTTTCCATAGTGAAAACCAAAGCAGAAAACTCATTTAGGGTTTCCCCTATCTGCTCAGACTCCACGCACAAGTTCCATCCGCTATCCCTGATTGGCCCTACCTTCTCTCTGATCATTCTCTTATTCCTCATGTATGAGTAAAACGCCTTTGGGTTCTTCCTAATCCTTCTTGCCTGGCCTTTCTCGTGTCCCCTCCTGGCTCTCCTCAGTCCATTTCTGAGTTCCTTTCTAGTAAGCCTGTAATCCTCTAAAGCTGTGCTAGATCCTTGCTTCCTCCACCTTACATAAGCTGCCTTCTTCCATTTGACGAGAAGCTCCTCTGTTCTCGTCATCCAAGGTTCCTTAATCTTACCCCTTCTTACCTGTCTCAGAGGAACAAATTTGTGCATCACTCGCAACAACTGCTTCGTAAATAGTCTCCACATGTCTGCTGTGCCCTCTCTGTGGAACAATTGCTCCCAGTCTGTACTTCCCAACCCCTGTCTGATAGCATCATAATTTCCTTTCCTGTGTTCAAAGTGTGAGGTACTCGAGGTGTGAGTGGTGTCTCGAACATATGTGGGGGGTTCCTGGACTAGGGGAGATAGGACAGTATCGAGGTAGGTAGAGGTGAGTTCACTGGGGCAGGAGCATGCTAAGACAATGGGTCGGCCAGGGTGGTCAGGCTTGTGGACCTTGGGAAGGAGATAGAACTGGGCAATGCGGGGTTCCCAGACTATGAGGTTGGAAGTTGTGGGTGGGAGATCTCCTGAGGTGATGAGGTTCTGTATGGTCTGGGAGATGATGCTTTGGTTTGGGGGTTGGGGTCATGGTCGAGGGGGCAGTAGGAAGAGGTGTCCTCGAGCTGGCGTTTGGCTTCAGGGGTGTAGAGGTCAGTGCGCCAGACTACCACTACGCCCCCTTTATCTGCTGGCTTGATGGTGAGGTCGGGATTGGAGCAGAGGGATTGGAGGGCTGCGCGTTGTGAGGGTGAGAGGTTGGAGTGGGAAAGTGGGGTAGACAGGTTGAGGTGGTTAATGTCCCGGCGGCAGTTGGAAATGAAGAGGTCGAGGGCAGGTAATAGGAAGTGCGGGGTGTCCAGGTGGATGCAATGTGTTGGAGGTGGGCAAAGGTGTCCTCGAAAGGTGGGTGGGAGGCCTGATTGTGAAAGTAAGCTCGGAGGTGGTTTTCTGTCTGATCAGCATTGGATACCGTGTCTGAGACTGATGAGAAGATTAGTCTATTAACTGGTCATTATCACATTGTAGTTTACAAGTATTTCTTTAACATTTTCTACATTACAACAATAACTACTCTTCAAAAACATTTAATTGGTTAAACCATGCTATGGGATACCCTGAGTCACAAAACATAGATAAATGCAAGTCTTTTTTCTTTCCATTCCATCAGGGCTGGATGTGAACTCAGGTCCTAAAGGGTTGCAGCTATGACTGTATCACCCAGTCCTCTGGGAAGCAAATCATTTCATTATCTTCTGAATAAACCCTTGATTGCTAAAAATGCTAATTATGCTAATGTTTTATTTATTGATTGATTTACATTATCTGAAATATTCATCAGGTTCCTACACCTTAGAGAATTCGAGACTCAAAAATGAGACAATTGTTTCACAAAACATACACAACTGCTGACAAGATCAGAATTGCAAACGACCAACTCATTCCCATTATTCCCATTAACTCACATAATACAGGGTTCCAAGAGATCTTAGCTCCTATTCATTCCAGTACACCAAGTTCCAGAGGACCAAACTCATTCTCCTCCATTCTAATTAATTCCAATGGACCCTTATACTCCCATTGTACACAAAGTCATGCTCCAAACTCCTTTCCATTCACTCCCAAATATTGTCGTTTTTACTCCTACAGTGTGAAACTAGAATTGAAAACAACACGCTGATTAAATTGTGGCATTTTTTTTCTGACGATGCAAGGCACTTTCAAAATCTGCAGAGAATAGTCACTGACTGCCAAAATCCTCCCACATATAATAGCATATTGAAAAATATTAATTATTGTTATGGAATACATGTACTATAATTTTGTGTTTGTTTTTTTAACTGGAATTCTGAATGAACCATTCATCAGCCTACAAGAGAAATGTTTGTCAATATGCTTGTTTTTATTGTTGTTAATCAAGGTTTGAGCTGGTTTTTGAAAGCTCCTCAACAGTTCTCAGAGAATGTATTTCAACACATTTCCAAGGGAAGGAACAGACTGCTTGCAAATCATTTCACCAATTCCCCTACCTCTTAGTTTTGCACAATTGTTATATTTTCACCACTCTCACATTCTCTTCCTCAGGTGCTGAATATTTATGAGAGTTGGGTTCTTCAGGTATCAGGTTCCACAGCTGTCACTAGCCATTCTGCTCAGCCAATAAGAACAATGTGTCAAGATTGTTACTGTGCAGAGGAGGCTGCTCAGCCTATAATGAAGGGCTTTTGCCCAAAACGTCAATTTTCCTGCTCCTCAGATGCTGCCTGACCTGCTGTGCTTTTCCCGCACCATTCTGACCTAAACTCTGCTGTCCAGTATCTGCAGTCCTCACTTTTGCCTGCTCAGCCTACTATGTCTATGCTGGCTCTCCAAATCAGTGTTATGGCTTCGTGTCATTGTCCTGCTACTTCCCATTGTTTCTGTTTGAATAATCATCAAGGAGAGCTAGATTGAACTTGCCTCCACCACACATCTAGCTAGTGAATTCTCAACAAAAACAAATCACTGGAAAAACTCAGCTGTTCTGGCAGTGTCCGCAGAGAGAAATTAGAGTTAATGTACCAGGTCCAGTGACGTTTCCTCAGAACTGGGGAGCCGAAACATTAACTCTGATTTCTCTCCACACATACTGCCAGATCTGCTGAGCTTTTCGGGCAATTCTTGTTTTTGTTTCTGATTTCTATTTCAGCATCTACAGTTCTTTTGATTTTTATTCAGAGAATTCTAAACCTCAGTGCGTGAATCAAAATTTTCTCACATTATTTGTCTCTTTTACAAAGTACTTTATATCTGTACCGTATTGTTCACAATTCTTGAATGAGTGGAACAAAATTGAAATCTACCAAACTACTGGCTGTGGAGTGAATTGGTCTGAGAGTGATTTTGTAACAGACGTGCCATCAACCATTTGGCAAGATGGGCCTTTAAGAGGGATTCGTTCTGTCTGAAATAAAAACCGAAAGAACTGTGGATGCTGGAAAGCAGAAACAAGACAGAAATTGCTAGTAAAGCTCAGCAGGTTTGGCAGCATCTGTGGAGGGAAATCAGAATTACCGTTTTGGGTGCAGTGACCCTTCCTCAGACCTTTCATTGTTCTGTCCTGTTTCTCTTGAAAGCAAGTGTCGTAAACCTGGAGTTGAGCTGTCTGCTCTGTGCCCAGCTGTATATCTACCTATGGTTCTACTTCTAAAAGTTGGAACAATAGAATATCGGGATAGCATGGGTGAGTTGGACCAAAGGGTCTGTTTCCATGCTGTACATCTCTATGACTCTAAGACTCTAAGCAGCATGAAGGGTCTAGAGTCAAACTCCCACAGAACCAGGGGTTTAGTTTAATATTAAGTAGCTGTTGGGGTTTAGAAGCTGCTGTGTATCCCTCCCTGCTCAGCAAAGCACTTGAGTTCTCTCTTTCAGAGTTTTCTCTTGCTGTTCTTTCTTCTGGGACTGGAGAATTGCATGTGAGACAATCTATCTTATTGAATTTGCCACTGCCAAGGGTGTGTTCATAAGATGTTACTATTTTGGAACAGCTAGTCAGGAGTAGCTAACATGTATATTACTTTGTTAAGTATTTCAATAGTTACAGTTAAGCTAAATCTTTTTATTTTTATTTTGTTTGTATTTCAACTATCGGGTAAGAATAAAATGTGTTTTGCTTCAAGCCATTTGACAAACCAAATTGCCCTGAAACACAATGCCTTACATTTACCTTTAAAATAAGAAAAAAATTAAGGTCTAGGCTATCTTCTTAATACATTTTGATGGGATTTGGTCTTATCTATAACAAATACATTCTCCAGTTTGGGTCCATGAGTGAAATGGAATCCAGGCTGACCATTTCCTTCTTATCTACAACTGTCTGAGACCCATTGCACAGTTCACGTGCTTCACAATCTGGTACAAGCCAGGAATCAACTTCAGATGTTTTTGGTTATGTCTTTACCAACCCTCATCTGGAAGCGCTGGGCTAAAAATAGAGGAACCCCTGAGCGAAAGCCAATCCCCTTGACTTGACTGAGGCTGAGGAGAAAGTGAGGACTGCAGATGCTGGAGATCAGAGCTGTAAATGTGTTGCTGGGAAAGTGCAGCAGGTCAGGCAGCATCCAAGGAGCAGGAGAGTCGACGCTTCGGGCATAAGCCCTTCTTCAGGAATGAGGAAAGTGTGTCCAGCAGGCTAAGATAAAAGGTAGGGAGGAGGGACTTGGGGGAGGGGCGATGGAGATGTGATAGGTGGAAGGAGGTCAAGGTGAGGGTGATAGGCCGGAGAGGGGGTGGGGGGCGGAGAGTGAGGAAGAAGATTGCAGGTTAGGAGGGCGGTGCTGAGTTCGAGGGATTTGACTGAGACAAGGGCTAAGATAAAAGGTAGGGAGGAGGGACGCTAAGATAAAAGGTAGGGAGGAGGGATGGCTTCTCCAACCACAAGGGATGCCTCATCTTCCGCCTAGGAACCCTCCAACCGCAAGGGACACCTCATCTTCCATTTAGGAACCCTCCAACCACAAGGTATGAACTCAGATTTCTCCAGTTTCCTCATTTCCCCTCCCCCCACCTTGTCTCAGCCCATTCCCTCAAACTCAGCACTGCCTTCCTAACCTGCAATCTTCTTCCTGACCTCTCCGCCCCCCACCCCACTCCGGCCTATCACCCTCACCTAGACTTCCTTCCACCTATAGCATCTCCAATGCCCCTCCCCCAAGTCCCTCCTCCCTACCTTTTATCTTAGCCTGCTGGACACACTTTCTTCATACCTGAAGAAGGGCTTATGCCCATAACGTCGATTCTCCTGTTCCTTGGATACTGCCTGACCTGCTGCGATTTTCCAGCAACACATTGACTGAGGCTGACAACAGTAAGAAGCTCCCTGTCTTTGTGCCTGTACTAAATGGCACAGCAAGACAGCAGCAATATGAAATTAAAAACTGAAAGAACTGCGGACGCTGTAAACTAGAAACAAAAACAAAAATTGCTGGAAAAGCTCAGCAGGTCTGGCAGCATCTGAGAAGAGAAGTCAAAGTTAACGTTTCAGCTCCCTTCCTCAAAACAGTACTATGGCTCTGGGATCTCTAGCTGAGGGGAAAATGTGCAAAAATGAAAAAGTAGGCAATGCAAGTGATCCTGTGAGCAACCAGGTAAGCGCAGAGTGTGTGAGTGCTAAGGCTGTCTGGAAATACAGCCTGCCCAAATCCAGGAGCTGTGTGTATGCCCCTGAGTGCACAATGTCCTTGCAGCAGCATTTTAATGATAGCTGCTGGGACAGTTTGTGATGTAACTTGAAATGAAAAATTGTCCAGTAAGGGGATCAGAGATGCACCATAAGGTTTCTCACTGATTGGCACAGCTTGGAATCCGATGTCTGCGGATGTGAGATATGTGTGGTCAGTGCTCTTGGAGCAAGTCCTGGGTTATTGGGTCAAAATTTCAATCATGGGGGACATCCGGAGCAAGCTGTATCCACCAGGTACCCACTCTGGTTTTGTGGCCAAAATTTCCCAATGTTTAGCTTGTTTGTTGTGTTTTGTAAGACGGGAGGCTGAGTACTAATGAAGTGAGTTGTGGTGTTAACAGGCATTTAACAAACATTATTCCCTGTCGACTGCCATCACATCACTGCCTAATGAGAATCTCACCATACCGCTTGTTAAAAAAAAACATTGAAGGCTAAGCAAGGTGACCCTGGCATTGAGATGGATCTCACTGCACCTGGCTTCTGCTTCTACCCCCCAACCTCTCGCTAGAACTCGCTCAGACCCCAGTAAGATTCCATCCATTATGACCAGAGTCTTTATTATCTTCATAATGAATCTATTCCTGACACTGGAGTTGACATCAAGATCCATGATTTCTTCCATTTCTTCTACAGCTTTGTCACTGTTTCTTGTTTATGTTTCTGTGTCCCTTCTTGCTGCTTATATTTGTCTTGTCCCCACATGGCAGAATCTTCCAGCTGACTGGGTCAGAAAATGGATCACTTAAGTTTGCGGACAGTCAGGCGTTGTCTTGCAGTGCTGCTCATTATAGGCTCCAATGCTCCAGGGAAAACAGCCCCAGCCTATTAAGCCTCTTCCTCTAGCTTAAACCCTCCAACCCTGGCAACATCCTTGAAAATCTTTTCTGAGCTCTTTCAAGTCTCACAACACCTTTCCTATTGTGGGGAGATCAGAGTTGAACATGGTAGTCTAAAAGTAGCCTCATCAATGTCCTGTACAGCCACAACATGATGTTACAACTCCTACATTCAATGCACTGATCAATAAAGGCAAACACAAGGAGATGATAAACAATCTCCTTCATGCTGGGCAGGTAAATTATACCTTCCACTCACTGCAAACTGACAATCATTGGAGATAACCAGTGGAACCATAACAGTATAGAGGAAGGTGAGATAGGGCACCTATGTGCAAGTCTCAGCACCAAAGACATTGATGGGTGATCAATGTCTTACCAGTTGCAGGATAGTGCTTCTTAATCACTTATGGGGAAGAGCCCAGAACCTGGCATGGCTATCCACACTCATGGAGTACACACTCACACAGAGAGTGGTGCATGTTTGGAATGAACTGCCAGAGGCTGGTATAATTACAACATTTAAAAGGCTTCTGGATGGGTGTATCAATAGAGGGATATGGGCCAAGTGCTGGCAAACAGGACTAGATTAATTTAGGATATCTGGTCAGCAAGGACGAGTTGGACCAAAGAGTCAGTTTCCGTGCTCTACAACTCTATGACTCTATACCAATGTTCGATTCTTCTGTTTCTCTGTCAGCAGGACAAAAATGCCCACAACCATAGGGAATGTTCCCAGCCCAGCAGAAGGATATTGGGTATTCACATCCTCACTGTGAACAGGAGGAGACTGCAGAATTAGCATTGGAGAAACCTGACCGTGGCTGCTTGGGTGGAGAAACCGGGCTCTCAAGGACGTGAGTGAGGGTGTCTCCAGTGTACTGTTGTCAGATATGCAGCCAACTATAGAAATTGGCCAACAAAAGAAAAGAATTAGAGGGAACCTCCTCCCAGCTCCACCTCCTTCTCGAGCCCCAGCATCAACTCCACCACCTCTGAAGGTTCCCAACCTCAGAACATGCACCAACATGGTGTTCCCCTCCACCCTCTGTGAACATAGGGACATTCAACTCAGAGAGTGCACAATCTAGTTTACCACTGGGGTCACAATCTGGTGAGCACATCACTCACACAGCTGGCTCAACAATAACATTCAAAATCCCTAACAGAGCTGCTGGAAGCCCTCAGTTAACTCAAATGCAGGCTGGAGGAGTCGGTCTCTGTTCTGTCTCCCGTTGTAACTCCAGTGTGGAATCATTTGGCTGCCTCCGCTTCTTTTGGAAATATATTTATTAGCGAATTTTTTTAACTTTACAAACAGGTAAAATTATTGAAAAATACAATCAATAACAAATATCGGTATAATAAAAGGAAAAAACACACAAATGACAAAACAACTACTGTCTCCTAATTATCAACCTACCCTCTAATACAAAACAAACCCTAACATTGTGCAAAGCGACACCAAAAAAAAGAAAGAAAAGCAAAAAAAAACCAAAAAGACCCACAAAATACAGAACAGCTATGTTCGGCACAAAGCTCCCAAACAAAGGAACGGGAGCATTATATATATAATCGTATTAACTGAGGAGACCACCTCCAGGGCCCAGGGCTTGACAAATCTAACCATCCTTATTAAATAAATGCCCTAGTTAAGACAACTGACAGATCTATTTCCAAATAACTCAAGTAGGGCTCTCATGTCTTATAAAAATGGTCTGTTGTGTGGTGCACTATGTTTGCAAACAAAATTCAAGGGAATGTGCTCCATAAGTAATTTCTGCCATCCCAGCAAACCCAGCGGGGTCTCAGACACCCAATTCATCAGAATATTCTTCCGTGCACAGTATGCAACAATATTAAATAGTTTCTTCCCATGCCCGTCCAAAGATGATAAGTTCGGTAGACCTAAGAGGAGAGATATCAAGTCTACTTTGACTTCAGTCCTCAATATCCTCCCTATCTCTCCCGCCACCGCGCTCCAATAAACACAGAGCTTGTGGCATGTCCAGAAGCAATGGGTAAGAGTACCTACACCTATTTACATTTGAGGCACACTGAAGATGCCCCTTTTTTAAACTTCACCAGACGGTCTGGTGCCAGATGAGCCCTATGCAGAACTTTTAACTGCGTAGTGAATGTCCTATTACAGATTGAGATCTTTCGAGTATTTTCCCATATGTTCTCCCATGTTTCACCATGGCAATGGCATTTATAAATGACATTATGTCAATATGATCTTTGAAATTATTTCCAGGAGGCCTAGCTTAGAATAAGCAACAACTCATTCACTCTCCTAAAATTAGATGCATGCACTCTAAACACTAAAAGTAGCAGATTAGAGACCTCCACTGCTAGCTCTTGCTCCCAGGCCTGTCATAACCAGTTAATATCCTGCCAGGCCCTGCCACCCAGCAGGTGATAGAGGGCACTAAATGAAAGGGTGCTTGTGGACCATAGCAACAACCTCTCTGTATCAGACTTATAGGGCTTAGTGAGAAGCGTAGTCTTCGACTGGATGAAATCCCTAACCTGAAAAAAACAAAAAAGATCTCTGCTGGGTAACCCATATTTGCAGCTCATTTGCTCAAAAGACATCATGACCTCCTCCTCAAACAAGTCTCCCAAACTAGAAACTCCTCTTGCTGCCCATAGTTTGAACCCTGAGTCCATCATCCCTGGTCGGAACCCTGGCATGCCAACTATAGGTGTAAGTGGCAAAGTCTTGGATAAACAACCTTTACTCTGACGCATTGCCCTCCAAGCCCTGACTGTACTAATGACAATGGGGTTCTGGCAGTGGTCCATAACTGTTCTCTTCTTATCCATGAACAACAGGTTAATAAGAGGGCGCTTTGCTTGGGAGGCCTCGATATCCAGCCATATTGAGTTTGGATCGTTACCTACCCGATTGCAGACAAAGGACAGCAGGGAACTCAATCCATACCTCCTTATGTCTGGGATATCAACTCCTCCCCCTCCAAGGCAACTGCAATTTAGTAAGTTTGATGAGGGGCCGCTCACGATGCCAGACAAAAAAACCAAACCATCCCATAAGCTTCTGCAGCGTTGACCTGGGAAGCATTATAGGGAGCATACACATGGGATAAAACAAAAGAGGAAGAACATTCATTTTGATGAGAGATATTCGGCCCAGCAATGAAATTGGAAGAGCCTCCCATCTCTGGAGATCTTACCTAATATTGTCAAGCAAGCCAGCAAAGTTAGTCCGAAATAACAGATCAGGCTTGGCAGTCATAAAAATGTCTGGGTATTGGAACCCTGCCTGTGACCACTTAAAAGGGAACTTAGGGCCAACTTCAACTTCTGGCACATCCTTAAGGTTCCCCAAAAGCATAGCCTCCAATTTTGCAAATTTAATTTTATATCCTGAAATAGCCCAAAATGAATTGGTACGGAGGTCATCGGGTTTGATAAAAACAGAAGGACATCATCCGCGTACAGTGTAATCTTGTGTGCTCCCGATCCAACTTCCAGAGCAGTTATGTGGACATTCCGATGAATGGCCTTGGCCAGCGGCTCTATCACCAACGTAAACGACAATGGTGAGAAGGGACAGCCTTACTGACTATCCTTACCAATCCTAAACTTCCCAGACTTCACCCCATTGGTGATGACTGCGGCCAGAGGGTGGCGATATAAAACCTCCACCCACCGAGCAAAGACTCCACCCAACCCATTAACCTTTAACTGCTTTGTCATTTCTCACTTCCTTTTTACTCTTGACCCTAACCCCCACCCCCCCCCACCCCGCCTGCCCAACCACCATTTCCACTGATCCCATCATTATGTTTATTGGTATTCCTACTTCCAGCCCTCTGCCCAAAATATCAAGGTCACAATGCACCTTCTGACTCTAATCCCATCCATTTTTGAGGTGAATTTTGCACTCCCTTTCATGATCATTCCCCAAGAGGGAGAAATGTACAATCCTCATTCAGGAACCTGCAGCTAGCACCCAGCCATAGCCAGTTGCCCTTTTTTGACTGTCCAGACACTCAGCTACAGAGTCTTACCACCCAGTAATAAACTTTCAATGACGCAAACACCCTTGACATCCAGCTCTCTCTATAGCAGTCCATGCACTATCAGCCCAAATGACTCAGGACAAGACAGAAAGATGCTGCCATGTCTACTGTCCCTTTCTCAAGAAAGTACTTCCTCTTATCCCAGTCTGTGCCACATCCTTGCCTAGCCATTGCTCACCCTTTTCCAATTAAACCTTCCTCCCATGAGGTATTTCTGTTCCCCTGCAGAGACAGACCATCTCCTCTCCAATGTTGTTTAAGTTCCTCTGGAAGAATTCCTCTTTCATTGCTAGACAATCATTAGAATTTTGGACTTCACCCAATTAGATCTCTCCTCCCACTATTATTCATACTTTCTCTAGAATGAGAAGATTCCACTCACAATGTTGAATCTTAAAGGTGTCTGAGAAACTGTTTAATCCAAGAACCTATTTTTATCAAACGCTGTAACAATTGTGTTCCAAAGGAGTAAATATTCCCTTGAGAATTAGTCATGTCACATGCTGTATTGTTGAGGTTTAGCTGGTGTGTTTTTGAACTGTGCTTGTTGTGACGAACTGAGAGGTTACAGTGACATCTCCAGAGATAATAATAACAGAAGTTCTTAAAGTAAAGGACTCTGCAATTGTTTGAAAGAACTAAGAATAGCAAATGTTACTGTTACAATTCCCATTGCAGTGAGACTCTTTGATTTTACTGAATATCAACAGATATAAAACAGTATGTAGTTACAGGGTATAACAGTAATACCAAATCAAAAGACAAGGACTTGGAATTTCAGCAGGTTTCCCTCTGATTTTCTAGTGTGTCTTTTCGATAGCAACTGGCTGAAACACCAGAGAAATAGCTGATTCTGCCAATTGTTTGCTAAAGTTATGACAGCAGATTGATAAACCTCAGGAAGTTTCATTCAATTTTACATATATTTAACAGGATCAATTTTGCAGAAAATAAAGAACAAAAGGGGTACAATTAGGTATGGTCTACAAATAATCAATTAGTTGAAAGGATGTAGAAAAACAGAACTGCGGGGAAATTACAGAAAAATGCCAACAATATCAAGCGTCTATAATGGGGGACTTTAATTATCTAAATATAGACTGGGATACTGGCAGAGCTCAGGGCAGTGAGGAACAAGTGTTCCTAGTTGCATGCAGGAGGCCTCTCACAGCAGGACGTTTCCGATCTAAAAAGAAAGGATGCAGTGTTGGACTTGGATGATGGAAATGATGCGGATCAAATGGATCACGATTCAACTGGGAACACCTAGGAGTCAGTGATCGTCGTATCATAAGTTCAGGATGATAATGGAGAATGGTGTGCAACAATCCAGAGTGAGACAAATCAATTGGCATAGAGCGAACTTCAAACGGATTAGAGCAAAGCTGGGCAGGATTGATTAGAACAAGTGGCTGACAGGAAAGACAGTAACTGAATAAGGGGCTAATTTCACAGAGGAGATGGTATGGGTACAGTCAACTATATTCCCTTGAATGGAAAAATTGGAATAAACAAATACATAGCTCCCTGGATGACAAAGGGAATTAAGATAAAGAAGAAAATACGTGCTTATGACAAGGGTCAGTGAGAAAATAAAATGGAAAACCAAGATGAATACCAAAGGTAGAGAGTAGAGGCAAAAAAAAATCAACAAAGATAAGTAAAGAAGCCATTTACAAGGATATTCCAGAGAAGAGGAACTTCGATAATGAGGATAGATTGAAAAAAATTGGAACAGTTCTTCTTGGAGAGAAGGCAGCTGAGAGGTTTGACAGAGGTTTGCAAAATTATGACAGAGTAGACAGGAAGAAACTGTTCCTGCTCATTAACATGCCAAAAACAAGAGAGATTGATTTAAAGTGCCCTGCAAAAGAAACAAGGGTGAAGTGAGGAAAAACCATTTTCACTCAGCAAGTAGTTAGTCTATGGGGTGAACAGCCTATAACTGTGGTGGAGGCAGGTTCAAATGAAACATTCAGGAGGGTATTGGATGACTAGTTGGATAAAAATAATGTGCAATCATATGGGGGGAAGCAAGAGATTGGCACAAGACAATGGTATTAATTTGAAGAGTTGGTGCATGCAGGATGGGCCAAATGGCCTCCTTCTGAGCTGTAACGAATCAGTAATTCTGTACTAGAGATGCTTTAAGTAGTTTGTGATGTTTTACTGTTCATTTCGTTTAACTGACTGTCTGTTTTAGCCAGATACCTTGATCTGATGGTCTCGTCTTTAAGGCTTTGATGTAGACAAATGAATATCAGATATCTGAAGGACTGTGTGCCATAATTAGGAGGTAATTAGTGCTGTTGAGTCCCTTCCCTCAGATACAGCACTTGTAAGGATGTAGGTATTGGTTCACAGGAGATACTGTGTTCTGAGGAAACTGTTATTTAGCAATGACAAAAAATGGGAATTGTGAGAAATCTTGAACTGTAGCAATATCAGATATGAAAAATGGTAATATAGGCAAGGTTCAGGAGAATTGCTTTCACAAGTCAAACTGTGTGCTATCAAGAGTTGGACCCATTCTGGAGAGCAGTGGAGAGTAAAATATTGAAAAGAAATTCATGAATCTATATTCCTCTGCCTTCTCCCCACCAAGGTTTACTTGGCATTGTGGCAACAATTCTACTTTCACACTAAATGATGTGGTCATTTGTCATCTTGCAGCATGTCCCTGGGAGATATGATGGAACAGAAGGAGGAATGTGAGTGTTTTAAGAACACGGGGAAACTCAAACTGAGCTCAGTAAATCTGGACAGTTTGTGGAAAATGCAAACTAAAGCAGTCCATTTGTTATCCATATGTGAAATAATTTCTCCTGCAAAGGTTAGTCATAATTACCTGCAAATGCAATTAAAGGCAAACAAGACAGGTATACAATAAAAACAGATGCATATGCAGACCAAGATCAAATACATTTCTGACTCTACTAGGTACATGTTCTTGCTCCAAGTTGATCACCTGAAGAATTCAGCAAGCCCAATATGCTGCATTCCTCTCAGATGACCCCTCATTATGGTAAGAGATTATCAGCAGGAGTTGGGGTGGATATGGGTAGACAAGACAAATGACCAAGATGTTAACGTTACAGAGAGAACTTCCAGCTAACTCACCAACAACAAAAGTAACATCTCCAAAACAGCATCCGTGACACCTTAAGCAGGGAAATGGCCAATTCCTAAGGAGCTAGTAAGTGTTTCTTGTTAATAGTTTGGAAAGCAAAGACACATCAGGGAATCTTAGCCCAATATATCCTACTCTATGGGGATCTCTTCTTATGACCTGAATGACAATATGTGGCTGGAGTCACCAGGAAACATCTGTGAGGTTGGGAGCTTCTGGGATACTACCTGTCTGGAGATAGCCAGCTGAAGAAAATAGTTTAGAAATCAGAAACAAAAACAATAGTGAAAATTGCTGGAAAAATTCAGCAGGCCTGGCAGCATGTGTGGAGAGAACATTAGCATGTTTGAACATAAAATGTCAGAGTTAACATTTCAGGTCCAGTACAGAGAAGGGTCAATGGACCTGAAATGTTAACTGTGATGCTGCCTGACCTGTTGAATTCTTCCATCAATTTCTGTTTTAGTTTCTGCATGTATTTGTAAAATGAAAATCTGCTTTGTCACCTTGCACTTCATGTATTAATGATGAGATGGGTGGTTCTGAGGTAATGTGGTGAGGCTGCCGCATGGTTGATATCCCATTTAGCTCACATGTCCTAGAAGATCTGTTTATATACTGTGGCCCATTGTCGGATATGACCTCTTCAAATGTACTAAAGAGACTGAATACCTCATTTATTATGCCTAGCAAAGTCACATTTAAATGGCCTTGAACTATCTGACAATTAGAAATTGGGAAAAGCCATCAGTGACAAGGAGAAAATTATTTTTACATGGAAATCATTTGCAATTTTGCACCAAGGGACTGACAGAGTCTTGTGAGAGCGGAGAGTTTGTTTGTTACTATACTTGTTACCTAGGCATGACCTGCGGATCCTCACTCATTTCTCCAAGTTGCTACTAATCCGTGGCAAAGACATAGTATTCTTTGCCAGGCATCTTGTTCATTGCAAGCCTATGTACAGAAACATAGCATCTCAGAGCAGGAGTAGGCCCCTAGGCCATTTGAGCCTGCTTTTCCATTCATTATGATCATGGCTGATCCTCTATATCAATACCATATTTCCACTTTATCCCTACACACTTGACCCTAACCCTAACTATATATTTGGCTCCAGTACTGAGGTTTGGTGGATATTACGGAAGCCAAATGGAATGTTTGCTTTAACTTCAAAGGGAATGGAGCCTAAAAATAAGGAGGTTTTGCTGAAACTGTACAAGGCAATAGTCAGATCACAATTGGAATACTGTGAACTGTTCTGGGACTCTTACCTAAGGAAAAATATACTGGAATTGGAGGCAGTGCAGAGAAGGTTCACTAGACTGATACCAGGCATGGAGATGCTGTGTTATGAGGAAAGGTTGAGTAGATTGGGACGGTACACCTTGGAATTTAGACGAATGAGTCAACCACATTGAAACATGTAAGATTCTTGCAAGGTGTGACAGGCTGGATCTGGAAAGGTTATTTTCTCTTGTGGAATAGTCTAGGACCAGAAGGCATAATCTCAGACGAAGGGGTCACCCATTAATAGATGCGGAGGAATTTCTTCCTTCAGGAGTGAACCTGTGGAATTCTTGATCATGGAAGTCAGGGGAGGCTGGGTCTTTAAATATATTCAAGGCTGGGGTGATAAGATGTTTAGTCAGTAAGGTAATCAAAAGTTATCGGAAAAGGCAGGAAAGTGTATTTGAGGATAATCAGATCCACTTTGATCTCATTAAATGGTGCAGCAGAATCGATGAACTGAATGGCACATTTCTGCTCCTATATTTTTTTGGTCTAACGGTCTGTGAACACTGCACTCTCTGGGAGGGTTGATTGAAGGATTTGCATCTTGTCAGAGGTCTCACTTTTGAAGTTTCTTTGAATTTGCCTGTGTGTATTGGTTGTCTGTCCCGGACTAACTCAGTACAAGTACCCTTGACCTATTCTACTGTATCCTTGTGATGGTCACAATATTGAGTTCAGTACATACTAGCATTGCTAATCCATTCCTGTTCACCAGGTAGAACATAGAACATAGAACAGTACAACACAGAACAGGCCCTTCAGCCCACGATGCTGTGCCGACCACTGATCCTCATGTATGCACTTTCAAATTTCTGTGACCATATGCATGTCCAGTAGTCTCTTAAATGTCCCCAATGACCTTGCTTCCACAACTGCTGCTGGCAACGCATTCCGTGTTCTCACAACTCTCTGTGTAAAGAACCCACCTCTGACATCCCCTCTATACTTTCCTCCAACCAGCTTAAAACTATGACCCCTCATGTTAGTAATTTCTGCCGTGGGAAATAGTCTCTGGCTATCGACTCTATCTATGCCTCTCATTATTTTGTATATCTCAATTAGATCCCCTCTCCTCCTCCTTTTCTCCAATGATAAAAGTCCGAGCTCAGTCAACCTCTCTTCATAAGATAAGCCCTCCAGTCCAGGCAGCATCCTGGTAAACCTCCTCTGAACCCTCTCCAAAGCATCCACATCTTTCTTGTAATCGGGCGACCAGAACTGGATGCAGTTTTCCAAGCACGGTCTATAGAGCTGCAACAAGATCTCACGACTCTTAAACTCAATCCCCCTGTTAATGAAAGCCAAAACTCCATATGCTTTCTTAACAACCCTGTCCATTTGGGTGGCCATTTTAAGGGATCTACGTACCTGCACACCAAGATCCCTCTGTTCCTCCACACTGCCAAGAATCCTATCCTTCATCCTGTATTCAGCCTTCAAATTCGACCTTCCAAAATGCATCACCTCGTATTTATCCAGGTTGAACTCCATCTGCCACCTCTCAGACTATCTCTGCATCCTGTCAATGTCCTGCTGCAGCCTACAACAGCCCTCTATACTGTCAACAATACCTCCAACCTTTGCGTCATCTGCAAACTTCCTTCAATCCACTCATCCAAGTCATTAATAAAAATTACAAACAGTAGAGGCCCAAGGACAGAGCCCTGTGGAATACCACTCACCACTGGCTTCCATGCAGAATATTTTCCTTCTACTACCACTCGCTGTCTTCTGTTGGCCAGCCAATTCTGTGTCCAGACAGCTAAGTTCCCCTGTATCCCACTCCTCCTGACCTTCTGAATGAGCCTACCATGGGGAACCTTATCAAATGCCTTGCTGAAGTCCATATACACCACATCCACAGCTTGAACCTCTTCAACTTTTCTAGTCACATCCTCAAAGAACTCGATAGGTTTGTGAGGCATGACCTGCCCCTCACAAAGCCGTGTTGACTGCATTTAATCAAGCCATGCTCTTCCAGATGATCATAAATCCTATCCCTCAGAATCCTTTCTAACACCTTGCAGACCTCAAGAACACTTGTGGTTTCCACACAGGTTTGCCCTAGTGGTATTTTGTTGTCAATGTCTAATACCACAGGTCTGTGTCCCACTAAATGCAGTCAATTTTGCTGTTGTGGGTTGTATCAATCAATTCCAATGAACCAAATCAAAACCTTCACAGAATTCTGACTAGTTGGATATTTGCACTGTGTCAACTTTGGTCTTGAGCATATCGTTATTATATTTTCTCCAGGCATCTGAAGCTTTCAATGGCATCTATTTGACTTTGTCCGTGCAAAACCATTTCACTTTCTTCCTGGAGGCCATTCAATTCTGACTGTTTACTTTGACCCACCTTGCTGTGAATACTGTGTCTGTGTGCAGGTCCCCTGGTGCATTCCTACTGCTGGTGCTACTGGATGTTGCCCAGGCTTTCCATTTTGCTGTATCCTGTAGTAGCCTCACTTTGAATCTCAGGAACCAGATTTCTTGCACAGGAGAACCCACTGTCCTTTAATGCCATATAAATTGCAAAAATCTTGGAACACAGGACAGTTTCATGGCAACAAAACACACTTATCATGCAGCTTGCTTACCTTATGCATTCTGGCTACCATGCCAACAATGGTAACTATAACTAATGTTCACAGATGTTGTTTGCTACAAAAGCTTCATATTTTTGGCTAACTTTTATCAGTGAGTTAATGTCATGATCTTTCTTTTTCTCCAATAGATCCCTTTTGGAAAGCTTTCATGGGCAATGAAGCTTCAACCAGCTCTATTATCCACTCAGACAGCTCAGCCTCTGAGAAATCACAGGCATTGCTTTTATCATGGCATCTATGACAAGCTAATCAATTGATTCCTGTGGCTGTTCTCTGTAAGACATCTGCTCTAGATAGCGAATTCCAACATTTATTTTTACACAAAGATCATCGTCTAGCATTTCCCCCACCTCAGTCACATCTCACTGTGTATCTTGACTCAGGCCTGAAATCTTGACTCTGTGCAAAGTCTCTTTTCCAATGGTCACCTTTATTTTCAATGCTAAATCTAGAAACCAGGGCTCCATCCTTTGTTTAAAGAACCTAAATACATGTATAACTTCTGTGAAATTCCAATTTATGCCAGGAAATGTTGTAGTCATTCGTCTCTTACAAATGCTATCAGTGCCTAGGAGACTGTGAGGTTTACCTAATTTGTTATGGACCAGACCAAACCTCCTCAATAAATTAAGAAGATAGCCTAGACCCTAACATTTTCTTATCTTAAAGGTAAGTGTAAGGAGTTGCATTTCAGATGCAATATGATTGCTCAAACTACTTGATGTAAAGCAAAACACACTTTATTTTTACACTACAGTTAAAATACAGACAAAATAAAAATAAAAGAAAGGAATTGATGTAACTGTAACTCCATCAAAATACTTAACAAAATAATAGAATAACAAAATGAAATAATATTAATTACTACTAATTAACTGTTCCAATTATAGTAACGTCTCATAAATACATCCTTAGCAAAGGCAAATTCAGTAAAATAGATAGTCTCACATGCAATTCTAGCAGCAGGATGAGAATCCCAGCTTTTAGCTGCAACGGAGAGAGAAATAAGAGCTTCCACATCCAGCTTTAAGAACCCAGGAACTGCAGAAAGATAAAATTAAAAGTCCTGGTTCTGTGGGAGCTTGATCCCACCCATTCAGGCTGCTTAAAGTCATAGAGTCATAGATATGTACAGCATAGAAACAGACCCTTCGATCCAACCCATCCATGCCAACCAAATATCCCAACCTAATCTAGTCCCACTTGCCAGCACCCAGCCTGCTGCTTCTATTGTTTCAACTTTTTAAAAAAGCTGTTTACTGTATTGGTTTTGAACAGACTGCTCATTACCTGTCTCAACCTCTCTTCAGAAAGAAACCTGGACAAAATACACCTCTAAAAGCCTCTGTATCATCATGATGTATAGATTCAGCAATGCAACTGCTAAGCTTATTTTACAATTTAAAAAAAACTTTATCAATGGTTTTAGCAATGCTTCAAACCTTTCAGTTTTATGCACTGTTTTGTTTTTGTGTAGGAGCAGCAGCCATGGTTAAGTCAAAGGCCTTGTAGATTCTATAGCCCAACTCACAACTGCCTCACTGTCTGCTCAGATCACTATTCAGGCCAGCTCACAAATCAGTTCTCACTGTTTAGTTAGCACTGTTTGTATAGTGCTGCGTTGTCTTGAGGTTCACATCTCAATATAACTGATACACTGCTTTGAATATTGTCTGAGATATTTTCATGTGGTTATTGAGTTTGTAGCGCCACTGATATTTTTAGGAAAAGTCACCATTGAAAGCCATGTTGTCTTCTTGAGTTTGTTTTTGTTAGACATAGAATTGCATCTCTTTCATGTAGATTGGTAAATAGTATAGGTTTAATTTACTTGAACATTTTATAAGGTTTTGCAGTACAGTCAAACTGATAACTTGCACATACAGAGTAATTTATCTCCACATCCTTGGTCTAGGCACTTGGAGCCCATGTATCGGCTGGTCATGTGGTTTCTTCCTGATCCCTGGCTCATTAGTGTACTCAGTTCTTCAGTCAGTAACACAATATCCACAGCCAATTGAGTGGAGTGAGAGTTCAATATTTATACAAACCCTTCCGTGGAAAAACTGGGTCATGATTTTGCTCCTAAAAGACCAAGATTTTAATTTTATTATATCCCTTTATTCTGGAACAGTTTCTCTGTTCCTTATTTTTTGTTTGCTCCATTTCTACCTTAGTGAATCCCTCTGCAACTTGAACACTTGAACCAGGTCACTCCTTCAACTTTTTAAACTGAAGGGACTATGCCAATACTATTCTCAAGTTTGCACGGAACCGTCCCCTTTAGCAAGAGATAATTGATAGGTGTGCTGGGATACCATGTTTAGAACAAAAAGTTCTTTCTAATCTCTCGTTTGTTAATGACTCATTAATCTTAAACCTGTGTCACCTAGATACGTGTCCACAGTGCTCCCAGCATAGATTAGCCTGCCTAAAAATATTCCACTCAGCAACATTGAAGATTTTCACAGTCACAACATTACAGAAGTGTTATGGCACAGAAGAGATCATTCAGCCCATCATGCCAGCAGCACCTTGTTAAACCTTGCACTACTCTCCTGCTTTCTCCCCATAACCTTGCACAATGCTTTTATCTAAATAATTACTCGATGCCCCCTTGGATGCCTCAATTGAACCTGCCTCCCCTGCATTTCCAAGCAGTGTGTTCCGTACCCACACGACCTGCTGTGTGAGAATGTTGCCCTCACTTCACTCTTGCTTTTCTTGCAGATCACCTTCAGTCTCAGAGCACTGGAAAATGGCAAATGCAACAACCCAATGTGGGTGGGAGGGAGGGAGGGAGGAGACAGGAAACAGTGTGCTGTTCCCACACTGTTGCTGTGTCAAATGCTGGAACTCCCTTCCCAAAATGCAGTCCCAAGGACTAAAACAGTTAAAGAAACAGTTTTCCATCATCTTCAGATAGGTAATTATAAAAAAAAAGGTCAGGCAGAATGTACAGGTAAAAAAATCAAAATTGAGTCCAATACAACATCTCTTCAGGTTCTGAAGAAGACCTGCTTAGTTTCTGTAGCTTTTTCTGTTTCTGAGGTTTTTGGAGCAGATAGCTCAGGTTGTGGATCAAGTTATTAGTTTGCTCACTGAGCTGGTAGGTTTGTTCTGAGACATTTCACCACCATGCTAGGTAACGTTAGTGAGCTTCCGGTGAAGTGTTGGTGTTCTATCCTGCTTACTATTTATCTGTTTCAGATTGTTGTAGTAGGTGATTGTATTTCCAGTCCTGTTTGAAAGGTTAGTAAATGGGGTCCAAATCTATGTTTGTTAATGCGGTTCCGGTTTGAATGTCAGGCCTCTAGGAATTCCAATACGTGTCTTTGATAACCTGTCCCAGTGCGGCTGTATTGTCCCAATTGAATTGGTCATAGAGTCATAGAGATGTACAGCACCAAAACAGACCCTTCAGTCCAACCTGTACATGCCAACCAGATATCCCAACCCAATCTAGTCCCACCTGCCAGCACCTGGCCCATATCCCTCCAAACCCTTCCTATTCATATACCCATCCAAATGCCTCTTAAATGTAGCATTGTACCAGCCTCCATCACTTCCTCTGGCAGCTCATTCCATAAACATACCACCCTCTGAGGGAAAAAGTTGCCCCTTAGGTCTCTTTTATATCTTTTCCCTCTCGCTCTAAACCTATGCCCTCTAGTTCTGGACTCCCCCACCCCAGGAAAAAGACTTTGTCTATTTATCCTATCCATGCCCCACATAATTTTATAAACCTCTATAAGGTCACCCCTCAGCCTCCGATGCTCCAGGGAAAACAGCCCCAGCCTGTTCAGCTCTCCCTATAGCTTTAATCCTCTAATCCTGGCAACATGCTTTAAATCTTTTCTGAATGCTTTCAAGTTTCACAACATCTTTCCAATAGGAAGGAGACCAGAATTGCTTGCAATATTCCAAGAGTGGCCTAACCAATGTCCTGTTCAGTCAATAGACAATAGACAATAGACAATAGGTGCAGGAGTAGGCCATTCAGCCCTTCGGGCCTGCACCGCCATTCAATATGATCATGGCTGATCATTCCTAATCAGTATCCGCTTCCTGCCTTATCTCCATAACCCTTGATTCCACTGTCTTTGAGAGCTCTATCCAACTCTTTCTTAAATGAATCCAGAGACTGGGCCTCCACTGTCCTCTGGGGCAGAGCATTCCACACAGCCACCACTCTCTGGGTGAAGAAGTTTCTCCTCATCTCTGTCCTAAATGGTCTACCCCGTATTTTTAAGCTGTGTCCTCTGGTTCAGCACTCACCCATCAGCGGAAACATGTTTCCTGCTGCCAGAGTGTCCAATCCTTTCATAATCTTAAACATCTCAATCAGATCCCCTCTCAGTCTTCTAAACTCAAGGGTATACAAGCCCAGCCGCTTCAGTCTTTCAGTGTAAGGTAATCCCTCCATTCCAGGAATTGACCTCGTGAACCTACTCTGCACTCCCTCAATAGCCAGAATGTCTTTCCTCAAATTTGGCGACGAGAACTGCACACAGTGCACATAGGTCTCACCAGGGCCCTGTACAGCTGCAGAAGCACCTCTTTGCTTCTATACTCAATCCCTCTTGTTATGAAGGCCAGCATGCTGTTAGCCTTCTTCACTACCTGCTGTATCTGCATGCTTACCTTCATTGACTGGTGTACAAGAACACCCAGATCTCTCTGTACTGCCCCTTTACCTAAATTAATTCCATTGAGGTAGTAATCTGCCTTCCTGTTCTTGCTACCAAAGTGGATAACCATACATTTATCCACATTAAACTGCATCTGCCATGCATCTGCCCACTCACCTAACTTGTCTAGGTCACCCTGTAATCTCCTAACATCCTCATCACATTTCACCCTGCCACCCAGCTTTGTATCATCCGCAAATTTGCTAATGTTATTGCTGATACCATCTTCTATATCATTAACATATATTGTAAAAAGCTGCGGTCCCAGCACGGAGCCTTGCGGTACCCCACTGGTCACTGCCTGCCATTCCGAAATGGAGCCGTTTATCACTACCCTTTGTTTCCTATCAGCCAACCAATTTTCAATCCAATCTAGTACTTTGCCCCCAATACCATGCACTCTAAGTTTACTCACTAACCTCCTATGTGGAACTTTATCAAAAGCTTTCTGAAAGTCCAGGTACACTACATCTACTGGATCTCCCTCGTCCATCTTCAGAGTTACATCCTCAAAAAACTCCAGAAGATTAGTCAAGCACGATTTCCCCTTCATAAATCCATGCTGACTCTGTCCTATCCTGTTACTACTATCCAGATGTGCCGTAATTTCATCCTTTATAATAGACTCCAGCATCTTTCCCACCACTGAGGTCAGACTAACTGGTCTATAATTTCCTGCTTTCTCTCTCCCACCTTTCTTAAAAAGTGGTATAATATTAGCCACTCTCCAATCCTCAGGTACTGATCCTGAATCTATCGAATTCTGGAAAATCATCACCAACGCATCCATGATTTCCCGAGCCACCTCCTTCAGTACCCTGGGATGTAGACCATCAGGCCCCGGGGACTTATC
Organism: Hemiscyllium ocellatum; assembly: GCF_020745735.1. Lineage (NCBI taxonomy): Eukaryota > Metazoa > Chordata > Chondrichthyes > Orectolobiformes > Hemiscylliidae > Hemiscyllium > Hemiscyllium ocellatum. The sequence continues at coordinate 34,519,743 of NC_083420.1, read as the reverse complement.
AACCTTTAGACCTAACAGTCTCTCCAACACCAAATCCTGGCAAATACAGATTCCCTTAAGTTCAGGTCCTTCGGTCACTGTTACCTCAGGGAGATTGCTTGTGTCTTCCCCAGTGAACACAGATCTGAAGTACCCATTTAATTCTTCTGCCATTTCTTTGTTCCCTGTGATATATTCCCCTGTTTCTGTCTTCAAGGGCCCAATTTTAGTCCTAACCATTTTTTTGCCTTGCACATACTTGAAAAAGCTTTTACTATCCTCCTTTATATTATTGGCCAGTTTACCTTCGTACCTCATTTTTCCTCTGCGTATTTCCTTCTTAGTAATCCTCTGTTGTTTTTTAAAAGCTTCCCAGTCCTCTGTTTTCCCACTTATCTTTTACATGACCTCCCAACTCCTGGACTCAATACTCTGGCCAACAAAGGAAAGCATACCAAATGCCTTCTTCACTATCCTATCTACCTGCGACTCCACTTTCAAGGATCTATGAACCTGCACACCATGTCTCTTTGTTCAGCAACACTCCCTAGGACCTTACCATTAAGTGTATAAGTCCTGGTAAGATTTGCTTTCCCAAAATGCAGCACCTCACATTTCTCTAAATTAAACTCCATCTTCCACTTCTCAGCTCATTGATCCTGTTGTAATTTGAGGTAACCTTCTTTACTGTCCACTACACCTTCAATTTTGGTGTCATCAGCAAACCTACTAACTATAATTCTTATGCTCACATCCAAATCATTTGTATAAAATCTTGAAAAGTAGTGGACCCAGCACCGATCCTTGTGACACTTCACTGGTCACAGGCCTCCAGTCTGAAAAACAACCCTCCACCACCACCATTTGTCTTCTACCTTTGAGCCAGTTCTATACCCAAATAGCATGTTCTCCCTGTATTCCATGAGATCTAACCTTGTTCACCAGTCTCCCATGGGGAACCTTGTCAAATGCCTTACTGAAGTACATATAGATCACATCTACCGCTTTGCCCTCATCAATTCTCTTTGTTACTTCTTCAAAAAACTCAATCAAGTTTGTGAGACATGATTTCCCACGAATAAAGCCAAGTTGACTATCCCTAATCAGTCCTTTCCTTTCCAAATACATGTAAATCCTGTCCCTCAGGATTCCCTCTGACAACATTCCCACCACCAACATCCAGCACACTGGTCTATAGTTCCCTGGATTGTCCTTACCACCCTTCTTAAACAGTGGCACCACGTTAGTCAACCTCCATTCTTCCGGCACCTTACCTGTGACTATCCGTTAAATTCATCAGGAGCTGTTTCAGTGTGGTGGTAAGTTTGTGGGTTACCGTGATGCCTACGGCTGGAATAGTTTGATCATCATCTCCGAGATGTCTTTGATGTTACCTGTGATGTCCCACTTCCTGTGGTGTGTGTGGTTACCCGTGATACTTGGTCATGCCTTTTGGTGGCCAGTTGGTGCTCATGTATCCTGGTGGCTAGTTTCCTGCTAGTTTGTCCAATGTAATGTTTGTTGCAGTCCTTGCAAGGTATTTTGCATAAGATGTTCTTTCTGCTTATTGTTTGTACAGGGTCCTTTTAAATTCATCTGGAGCTGTTTCAGTGTGGTGGTAGGTTTGTGGGTTACTGTGATGCCAAGGGCTGGAGTAGTTTGATCATCATTACGAGATGTCTTTGATGTATGGCAGGGTGGCTCGGGTCTCTGGGTGTGTTGTGTCCTCTAGGTCTGTCGTGTAGGAAACGGCGGACTGCATTTATCGGGTACCCATTGTTTCTAAGTACATTGTACAGGTATTTTTCCTCGGCTTCTCATAGTTACTGGGTGCTGTGTTGTGGCTCATTTAAATAATGTCCTGATGCAGCTCCGTTTGAAGTGTTGGGATGATTGCACCTGTCATTGAGTATCTGGTCTGTGTGTGTCACGTTCTTGTAGAGACTCGTCTGCAGCTCTCCATAGGCTTTTTGGTCTACTGTGACACCTAGGAAGGGGAGTCTCATATTTTTCTCTTCCTCTTTGGTGAACTTTATACCAGTTAGGACGTTGTTTATGTGTTTGTGGGTTTCTTCTAATTTATTGCGTTTCATGATGACAAAGGTGTCATCCACATAACGGACCCAAAGCATGGGCTGGATCGTGGGGAGGGCTGCTCATTTCAATCACTGCATAACTGCTTCTGCTAAAAGTCCTGATATTGGTGATCCCTTGGGCTTCCCTTTGATTTGTTTGTAGGTCTTGTCATTGAAGGTGAACTGGATTATGAGGCATGGGTTTAGTGGTGTGAGCATGCTGTCCTTGTTGATGAAGTTGGTGCTGTCTGGTGTTTGTGTCCTTGGTTCGTCTAGCAGTGAGGCCAGTGTTTCTTTGGCCTAGGCGATGTTGATTGATGTGAACAGGGCTGTCATGTCAAAGGAAATCAAGACCTTGTTGTCCTCTACCTTGGTGCCTTTGATGTAAAGGAATTCCTGGGGGGAATAGACGGAGTAGATTGCATCTTCTATCAGGTGTTTCAGTTTACATTGCAGTTCCTTTGCTAGTCGGTATGTCAGCGTGCCAGGAAGTGGGACTATGGATCCGAGGGGGGCTCCTTGTTTATGTATCTTTGGTAATGCGTAGAAACGTGGTGTACTGGATCTTTCAGTTTTCATTCTTTGGAAATCTGTCTTGTTAATTTCACCTGCTTTGTGTAGTTTTTTCAGGGTATGCTGTAATGCAGTTTTCTAGCTGTGGAGTCCGGTCCATCGCCACCTGTTGGTAGGTGATGGTATTGGCAAGTAGTGTGTTTGCTTTTCAATGTATTGTGTTCTGTTCAGATCGACAGTCATGCACCTTTTGTCTGTTGGTAGGATTACAATATTTCTGAGTCCTGACAGAGTTTTCCTTTCCAGTGTGTTCAGGGTGTTCCCTTCTTTCTTTCTGCTTAGCGTTGGTGCTACAGTCTATCTGATGGCCCTGCTAGGTTTCTTCCTAAACCTGTTGCCTTTCAGGGTGGATTCCACTGCTACTAGGAAGTTAGGAACAAACATTGCACTGGGAAAATGGGCAGGAAGCTAGCCACTAGAATACATGAGCACCAACTAGTCACCAAATGACATGACCAGCTGTCACTAGTAACCACACACACAGACGAAGAGGGACATCAGTTTGACTGGGACAATTCATCCATCCTGGGACAGGTTAAACAAAGACACGCATGGAGATTTCTAGAGGCCCAGTATTCAAATCGGAACTCCATTAACAAACACATCAATTTGGAGCCCATTTACCAGCCTCTCAGAAACAGAACTGGAAATATTATCACTCACCACAACAAACTGAGACAGAAAAATAACAAGCGGGATAGAACACCAACGCTTTACCGGAGTTTCCCTGACGATGTTACCTAGCACGGTGATGAAATGTCTGAGAACAAATTTACCAGCTCAGTCAGCAAATGTGTACATCTTTCTGTTTCTGTTTCAGATTTCCAGCATCTGCCACATCTTAGCTTTCATTTAGATTGGGCAAATAATTCTGGCCTCGCCAACAATGCTCAGATCCTGTGAAAGAATAAATATTTTAGAAGTATATGCTGCCCAGTGTCACACCCTTTTTTTAAAAAAATTGACATATTTTTCAATCACCCTATTCAGAAATGTGTTTACATACCATTAGAGCAGGTGGGACTTGAACCCAGGCTACCTAATCCAGGGGTAGGGACTCTGTCACTGTGCCACAAGAGAACCCTTAAATCATGGTTCCCTGACTGAGAATTGAACCCGGACTGTAGCAGTGAGAACAACTAATCCTAACCACCAGACCACCAAACCACATTCTGCAAATCCTGTTCAGCTCAACCTCATATTTCCAACTCCTACACCACCCAGCCCTGCAATTCATAACTCTGTCTCAACACCAGAAATGAGCCCGAGCTGTCTCCTGCACAGTTTAATAGTAGAGGGTAGGACTCTTCCCCTGACATGCCTCAGTAACACAGGATGATCTGCACCATTGCATGTCCCAGCACTAGAAATGGTGGCATATATTGACATTTCTCAACACTGTGGGATGGATGTGTGCTCCAGACAATTGAGGTCCAGAAAATTGAACTGCATGCAGCACAATCAGCACCAGACAGGAGGGGGAGAAAGAACAATTGAAATGAAAGATAAACAAGGAATGTTGTAATTTATTGTGAATTGGTGGCTGGAATGTCCCCAAGCCCTAATGAGATAAATGTTTCATTCTTGACTGTATCTAGCTGTGCATGAATTGTTATGCGATTGAGTGCAGCCTCAACCCAGTCACACATCATAAAACAGCTGCAGATCACGTAACTACTGATTGAGTTAATGGCTCTGGCTCTTGGGTTGGCTTCCTGTAGCTCATTCATTATCGTTAGTGTCTCAGACAGCCCCGAAACAAAGAACACAGAAGTAGTCGCTTAATTACTGCTGGGAGATGATGGTGGCGAGAGCAAGGTGACTGTGTTCAAGCCAATCAGCCCTACAGGGATCAAGGGTCTGGTCGCAGGCTGTTTTCGCAAAGAGTGATCACAGAATATTGGCTGGGGATGGGAGAGGCCCAGAAGAAGGGATATGAACAACCTTATACAACAGTCTGATTGAACGTAGTGCACGAGGGTCTGCATCCTGCTAAAGCCAAAGGCAGGCTCGCAGCTCCAGCCCAGTTCAATTCACACTCCTACCCTCAAGACACTGACTCTTTCCACTGCCACAGACAAGGTTGCTTGGTGGTTCACTACATAAATGTCCACCTCTGACTGCCTTGCCTTCACTCTCCCACTCAGTACCTCTATCTACGTCGAGCCCTGCCTTGCCACCCCAATCAGAAATTTAGCACACACTGTACCACTCGAGGGTTATAGAATTGGTTGGCATTCTAAGAAATAGTAATTTCCACCTTAGATTATTATAGAACCAGTGAACATAACTGTTCAAAGAAAGTAAAAAAGACATCATTTTCAGGTACTGATTAATTTTCTCCTCAGTTGCTTGAGGCGATGTCTAGGAGATCATGGTACAAATGTAGGTTCCTTTAGGACAATCCAAGGGGGCTGAGATTCTTCATCTGCTTTTCAGGCCCCCTGTTGGATTAATCATTTATTGCTTGTTGAGTCTGGACAATAAGGAGATGTCAGAGCTGTAGGATAAAGAGATGTGAAGAACAAAGTGTAATGTAAAGTGGGGGGGGGGGTGGATGAGTCAGACACTTGAGGGAGATCTAGTGTAACAGGTTAATGGTCAAAATGTAATAAAATAATTTACATCATCATTGGGAAGCGATGCAAGACCATATGACTAGAGTCATAGAATCATAGAGATGTACAGCATGGAAACAGACCCTTCGGTCCAACCCGCCCATGCCGACCAGATATCCCAACCCAATCTAGTCCCACCTGCCAGCACCTGGCCCATATCCCTCCAAACCCTTCCTATTCATATACCCATCCAAATGTTTCTTTACTGTCAGATCAGTCAGTAACAGAGCAGCAAAGTGAGACAGGAATGCAGAGGTGGAAGCAGATAAAGTTTATGGAAGTAAACTGCTGTGGTGATGAGTTACATCCGAGGTTTGAAGCTCAGCTCAGGTTTTAATTAAACCACAATGACATAGAGTGCAGAAATATATTTGCACAACATACTCGTTGTGGGAGAACTCGGCAGGCGATCAGGATTTCAGAAATTTCAGCAGAGTGTTTGTCAATGAACTTTTCACACAACCATTTCATTTGCATCTGACTTCCAGGTTCCTGGTTTGGTGGAACAGCAAGGAATGCCATAAGGAGGTCAATGTTCTTGCTATGTAAGGCAGAAGGAATGAGAAAGAAATTGAAGGGATCCAACTCCAGCCTGCGTACCATGATGTCTCGGTCTTCAAATCCATGTGGAGGTAAATATGGGAATAAGTAAAATACGGGAAGGCATCTGTGAAAGATATGGATAGTTGGATGTTGGGGTCATTGGGAGCTGGGTATCAGAATGTATATGTGTCAGATAGCTGCATCACCTTTGTCAAAATGAAGACTGCTTCAGGTTGTCTTGCACCTCCCGGTCAGTTGTGCGTTCAGTTACTGGTATCCTAGCCACATCACCCTCTTCCTCCTCCTGTCATTCATCCTTATTTAGGGAGACAGGATACTCATCTTCCACCTCCCACAGCTCCATTCCTGTCGAGCAAGCCATAGGCAGACCATTATTGTTTTATATACCAGACTGCTGCATTTTGAAGGGTGGCCCAAGATTTGTCCAGGCATCTGAATCACATCTTTAGCATCCCAACTGTTAGCCATATACTGATGGCTCAAGTGATTTGGTGTCTTCAGTTGTGGCTTTACAGGACTGGGTTCCTCATATGTATTATCAACTATATCTGAAGGACAGTTTGCTGGCAAATGGGACTAGATTTATTTAGAATATCAAGTCAGGATAGACGAGTTGGACTGAAGAGTCTATTTCTGTGCTCCATATCTGTATGATTCTATGAACCATCCGATAACTCTGCTTCAAGGTGTAATTATCTCAGGGAGGCTTGATTAACACATTCTGAATTCATTCTGGCAGCTCCCTTGCATTTTGATAGTTGCAGTTGAGCTGAACCATCTGGTTAAGCTGGGTGATCTGTGAGCCCTCAGTGTGTAAACAAACACTTCCTGGACCTCTCAGGAGTTTGACAGCCAGCGCCGACTGCTCCACTTGGTACGGAATCTTCCACAGGGTAGCTGCGAATGCCAGCGATAATCTGACACCAAAGCCTCAGCCTGCTGTGGTACTGCCAACTCAGTCCCATCCTCTGCCTGTAAAGCCCATGTCCCCTCCTTTAACATGAAGATTTGCACACCTCCCTTCTCTCCTGTGCAGTGGCAGCTTGTTGAGGAGAAGCCTGCTATTGCTGCAGCCATTACTGATACTATTGTACCTGCTCCTGCTGACACTACCTGTGGTCTGTAGGTTATAGCCATGAAATCGAGATTACTCAATGAGGATTCAAAAATGGAGGCAGTCACCCTCCAAAGTAGTGAAAGCTCACTCTTAGAATCCGTTCAGTGAGCAAAAGTCTTTCATTTAGGTAATGAAACAGTTGTGAGATCGCACTGAATTCATTTCTTTATTATCACTTGTTCAGGTCCCTCAAAGTGTAGAATCCCGAGAGTGTGGAACGAAGCCACTCAGCCCATCAAGACTGCAATGACCCTCCAAAGAGCAGCCAACCTGGACCTGGTCCACGACTCTGTCCCCGTAAACACACCCGTTTTCCATGATCTGCACATCTTCGGACTGTGGGAGGAAACCGGAGCACCCAAAGGAAACCCATGCAGACAAGGGAGAACATGCAAGCCCCACACAGTTAACCAATGCTGGAATTGAACCTGGGTTGGCACTGGGAGGCAGCAGTGCCAACAATGATGCCACCCATTAAACCAATCCGATAGATTGTTTGTTTTAATCTCACTGGCAAATTTGAGGAAGTCCAGAAAGCTGTGCACATACAATTAATGCAAAAATTAATTGCTAAACAAGCAAAAACTTAACATTACTCTTATTTACATTTCCAATCTGCCAGTTTTCAGGGTAATATGAATATAATTGTGAAGATATGCACTTTGCAAGCAATAAAACAAAATGATAGAAGTTTTATTTAAGTAGTGAGAAGTTGGGAAGTGCAGATGTCATAAAGGACCTGGGTATCCTCATTAATGCCTCACGAAAGGCAATCATGAATGTACAACTTCCAATAATGAAGGCAAATGGTAAGGAGATTGGCCTTCATTGTATAGGGATTCGAATGCAGGAGCAAAACTGACTTGCTGCAATTGCATAGAGCCTTATTGGGACTAAATCTTAAGTTTGAGTCTCCGTATACAAAGAAGAATTTACTTGCCTTAGAGAGAATGCAATGGAGGCTCATCTGTCTAATCACTGGAATTGCAGCTTCTCTAATGAGAAGACATTGAAGAAACTGGACTTGTTTTCTCTAGTACTATGAGGAATGAGAGATTATATGAAAAATTCTAAAACAGAAGTTGGACAAACTTGGATTGTTTTCACAAGACCTTCGGAGGCTGAGGGATGACATGATAGAAGTATAATAAAATTGTGATATGCATGAATAGAGTGGATGGTCAAAGTCTTTTCCCCAGTTTGGAAAAGTCAAATACTAGTGGGCACAGGTTTAAGATGAGAGGGGAATTGTTTAAAGGAGATTTGCAAGACAAGATTTTTACATGGAGGGTGCCAGAAACATGCTGCCAGGGGAAGTGGTAGAAGCAGATTTGATACAACATCGAACAGGCACTTCGACAGACAGACAGGCAGATGGAATGAGTTTAGAAAGGCAACATGGTCGGCACAGACATGGTGGGCCGAATGGCCTGTTCCTATGCCTGCACTGTTCTATGCTGTATCTCCATGAGGATTGCAGAGTGTGCTCAAGATAGAAACTGGTCAATTTCTAGAGACTTAAAGCATCAAAAATTGGGACATATGCAAGAAGGTGGTGTTGAAGTAAAGGTGGTGTTGAGATAAATGATCATCCATGATCTATTTGAATGTGGGAGCAGGCTTGATGGGCCAAATGGCCTATCCCTGTTCCTCTGTTCTTAGAAAGAAACACAAGCTGGAATTAGAGGAGCAGTGAAATCACTGAGCAAGCTGGAACAATAACATATTTCTCACAAAGAATCTCATACAATGGAAGCCTGGCCCTCTCCCATTTTGTTTTCTCAAAAGTACATGGTGAAAGGTAGGCTACTCCTCAGACACATAAAGACATGGCTTGCAATCTTTGACCAAACATGGTGCTGGTAAAGTCAATGAAATTTTAAATGAGCAAAATGTAATAAGAGAATTTGTCTTTAAAATAAACTACACTGATTCAAGAGAAAACCTTTTCAATTAAGCTGATGCTGTCTGTTTCTCTGCCAATAGCTAAAATCTGGCTTGTGCAGTTGCAAATCGATTTTGTATTCATGCTATATGCACGTTGCATGTTTAGATATAATTGGTCATTTAGAAATTGTGCTGCTTCCTTCTCTCGCCGTTAATGAAACAATACACTGGCATTCCCTTCTGCACTCTGGGTAACAGATTCTTATTACAAAGCCTCTCTTGCAATCGGATAATTCATCTCCCTCTAAATTCCCAATCACCTGTGATTCAGCTGGTTCCTCTACATTCACTCTGCCAGGTTATTTATCAGTGCATTTTTCATCTCTAGCTGGTCTGACTTGAGAACATTCCTGGTCTGACAGTGGTCAAAAACTATTCCGCGCTATATATCTCTTTATGGCAACACAAGGTAAAGGTCTTGTAGTCCTTCAATTGGAGGCAGCATTTGTATTCAAAATACTGCCTCTGCATAGCCAAACAAAATTGACACTCGAATAAATACGCATAAATCTAGGGATGAGATGAGTGAATTCAGATGACGCAGCCCTGAGTGCAATTGTGCTGAAATCTTTTTTTTCCTTGTGCTAAACAGTTGTCTTTGATTCAAAATTCATTTCATCTTTTATTTAAGCTGAAGTAATTTAATTTTCAATTTTTTTTCTCTCATGCCAGGAGTTTGACTGCCTCCTGAATACAAATCCAGACTGCTTCATGTTACATTAAATGCAGCGGAGAATTCTTTGAAAGCATGACCAAAAGCACACTGAGCTTCTTTTCCAGAAATGAAATAGGAATTTTGTAAGGAAAATCATTGATTCACTTCGGCCCTTCAAAATTGTCTCCTTTGCTTTTATCGTGCACTTCATGCCCATAGGGTGAATAGATTGAACAATAAGTGCAACATGTCGGCACTGCTCCATTGCCAAGTACAAATTTGAACAACAAAGACATGGACTCAAGCTGTGATGGAGCTTCCACAGGCACCAGTTACCCTCTCCTAGAGCTTTGAAGATGGGTAAATAGCACAATCCAGTGCTCATCTTATATCTGCACACACATATTTCCCAGCAGGAAATGTGATATATAACAACAAGTGCATTGTATGTTTCAATGTCCCAAAAGAACACTGCATAGTATTACATAATATAAACAGAAGGGCTTTACTCACTGATGCACATAAGCTTCATATTGTAATACTAACAGGTGGAATGCTTCCAGCTGTTTCTGGTTCCCTAGCTCAGAAGCCTGAGTTCAAGTCCAACATACTCCAGAGACATTAGATTAGACTCCCTACAGTTTAAAAACAGGCCCTTTGGCCCAACAAGTCCACACCGACCCTCCATTCCTGATGAAGGGCTTATGCCCGAAACGTTGAATTTCCTGTTCCTTGGATGCTGCCTGACCTGCTGCGCTTTAACCAGCAACACATTTTCAGCTCTGATCTCCAGCATCTGCAGACCTCACTTTTTACACACCGACCCTCCGAAGAGTAACCCACTTCCCTCTGACTGATGCACCTGACACGACAGGCAATTTAGCATGGCCAATTCACCTAACCTGCACATCTTTGGACTGTGGGAGGAAACCAAAGCAAGCCCACACAGACACAGGGAAAATGTGCAAACTCCACACAGACAGTCATCCAAGATTGGAATTGAACCTGGTACCCTGATGTTGTGAGGCAGCAGTGCTAACTGCCGTGCCACCCCACTCTGAACAGGTTTGGTTAGAAACTTACTGTAGCCCATGCAGTGCACCCTCACTGACAGGTCAGTAGTGTTCTGTGTATGCTGTAAATCTGATGATTGGTTAGCTCAGTTAGCTGAATGGTTTTATGTAATACTGAGTGATGCTGACAACATGGGCTCAATGTTTACACCAGCTGAGGTTACCCTGTAAAGGACTTTCCTTTTCAACCTCTCCCTACTCCTGAGGCGTAGTGACCCTCAGATTTAACCATCACTAGTTATGTTTCTTTCATGAGAGAACCACCCTATGATCTAGTAAGACTGCAGTGACTTTTACCACAAGTGTGCAATGTAAGTGAATATTGACATCAAACAGCCTCTAACACTGATTTCATCTCTGACCTATTATCTTGGTTCAGACAGAGTCAACATAAATGACTAATGATTAAATTAGATTAGATTACCTACAGTGTAGAAACAGGCCCTTCGGCCCAACAAGTCCACACCAACCCTCTGAAGAGCAACTCATCCAAATCCATTCCCCTACACCTAACACTACGGGCAATTTAGCATAGCCAATTCACCTAACCTGCACATCTTTGGACTGTGGGAGGAAACCGGAGTACCCGGAGGAAACCCACGCAGCCACAGGGAGATTGTGCAAACTCCACACCGACAGTTGCCTGAGGCGGGAATTGAACCCGGGTCTCTGGCGCTGTGAGGCAGCAGCACTAGCCACCGTGCCGCCCATGTTATGGAAATGACCAATGAACCAGCATCTATTGGAGGTGCTGCTGATTTTCTTTTTCTGAATTACAGCAGAAGGTACAGTGAGTGTTGATTGTTAACAGAGAAGTTCAGCAACCTCTTGGACTGAGACAAGGTCATCAGAGGAGTTAGAAGGTCTGTGAGGAAAGAGTCTGCTTTGGGCTGAAAATTGGCAGATGGCATTCAATCTGAATAAGTGTGAAGCATTGCATTTCAGTGCCACAAGCAGGAGCAGGATTGACACAATTAATGGCAGGGCCTTGGGCAGAACAGAGGGATCTAGGGGTTCAGGCACATAACTCTTTGAACTTTGCACCGCATGTAGACAGTGATTAAAAAGGCATTTAGCATGTTTGCTTTCATTGTTCAAGTTATGTTGAGGTTGTACAGGACATTGGTGAGGCCTCTTTTGAAGCCCATGTCTGGTTCTGATCACCTGTTACAGGAAGGATACGAGAGAGGTTTCAGAACACATCCACCACAGTGTTGCGAGGTTTGAAAATTTGAGTTATCAAGAAAGGCTGGATAGGCTGAGACCTTTTTCGCTGGCGTGTAGGAGGTTAAGAGATTTTTAAATAGTGGAGGGTATAGATAGGGTTAATGGTATGTGTCTTTTCCCTAGGATGGAGGATTTCAAGGCTAGGGATTATATTTTGATGGTGAGAGGAGGGAGATTTAAAAGACATGAGGGGCAGATGTTTTACACAGAGGGTAGTTAGCATGTGGAATGAATCTCATGAGGAAGTGGAAGATGTGGGTACAATTACAACATTTAAAAGACATATGGATAATTACATGAAAAGGAAACGTTTGGAGGTATATGGGCCTGGAGCAGACAGGTGGCACTCGTTTAGTTTGGGATTATGTTTAACATGGACTGGTTGGGACCGAAGGGTCGGTTTCTGTGCTGTATGACTCTATGATTCTGTGACTAAAGGGGGCTATAGTTACAACATAGTTTGGAAACAGAGCACAAGGTAGCAGAGAAGGCAAACTGTGTACAACAAGGAGAAGGATGAAGAGATAGAAGGTAAGAGATATCCAGGCTCCTTTTTGTCCCTGATGAGTTGCCTGAATCAATACTGAGATGCCACTTCCCCCAAGATATCGTCCCAACATTATAATCCCTCCAAAACTTCGAAGATGACTACACACTGATTAAAATAGGAAGTGAGCCCAAAAAGTAAAATTAGAAATCAGTCCTTGGTTTGTTCATGATGAATAGATTGTCAAATATTGAAGGCACTGATTTTTGCAATAGAATCACTGTCTGAAGATCCTTGCCTCTGCAGTTAGCTGAAAGGAATTTGTCCAGTTTCCTTCAGCAGGGGCTTTGCTGATGATTTGTTTTCAGCAAATAGAGAAAGAGAGACTTTATTTCCTTATTAACTGCAGACCTAGGTGAGTTCAATGGACATTCTCAGCTATGTCTGTTCACATCAAACTTTAGTACAATGGAATTTGACGCTGCCAAACCAGCATGCTAGCACTCTTTCCACACAGACGTTACAGTTGGTTTTTATGTCTGTTTCTTGTTAATGCCTTGAAGGGTAAAACACAGACATATCTCTTACCCATAATGCCTTTCTTTCAACTCATAACATATCTGCAGTCTGAGACATAACCCATAGGATATCACAACATCGATTTTTTAAATGGCATCTCTCCCTTTGAAATGTTACTGTCTGATGTTTCCATGGCACTCTTCAAATGCAACATTCCATGACTCCTTCTGGGACTCAGTGTAACCCACTGCCTAAAGGATTTTGGATAGTTACTGAATTTACATTCTCAGTCATCTTTTGGCTTGAATGTTTTCTTTTGAAAATAAAACCAGTGCTTCACCAGAGGCTCACTGATGATGTGACCTAGCATGGTGGTGAAACATCTGAAAATTAACCTTCCAGCTCCACGAGCAAGCTTACATCCATAAATCATGTTGTAGTTCAAAATGTATCTATATCTAATTCAGGGCTATGATCCATTTTCATGAAAATTAAACAGAGCCCCCTCCCAAAGTCCCCATATCACCCTGAAAGATCCTTTGTCAGAGGTGAACAATCAGAGAAAAATTGTTGACTAAAATAGAACAATCCAACCTCAAGCTGGTCTTCTCCTGTTGTTGCTGCTCACGAAGAACGTGAGCCAATTAACTTCGGACAACGATTCACATCATCAGGAGAAAGGTAAGTAAGGGGCCTATGGGGAGTGAGGGGTCACACAGGGGAGGGAGGAGCACACAGAGGGAGTGAGGACCACACAGGGGGTGTGAGGAGCCCCACAGGGGGAGTGAGGACCGCATGGAGGAGTGAGGACCGCAGAGGGGGAGTGAAGGGCCGCACAGGGGGAGTGAGGGCCCCGTAAGGGGAGTGAGGGGTCCCACAGGGGGAGTGAGGGGTCCCATAGGGGAGTGAGGATCATACAGAGGGAGTGAGAGATCCCACAAGGGCAGTGAGGAGCTCCACAGGGGGAGTGAGGAGCCCCACAGGGGAGTGAGGAGCCCCACAGGGGGAATGAGGGGTCCACAGAAGAGTGAGGGGCCGCACAGGGGGACTGAGGGGTCCCATAGGGGGAGTGAGGGGTCCCACAGGGGGAGTAAGGGGTCCCATAGGGGAGTGAGGGGTCCCATAGGGGGAGTGAGGAGCCCCACAGGGACAGTGAGGGATCCCACAGGGAAGCGAGGACTGCGCAGGGAGAGTGAGGGGCCCCACAGGTGGAGTGAGGGGTCCCACAAGGGGAGTGAGGGGCCCCACAGGGGGAGTGAGGAGCCCCACAGGGGAATGAGGGGCCCCACAGGGGGAGTAAGGAGCCCCACAGGGGAGTGAGGGGTCCCACAGGGAGAGTGAGGGGTCCCATAGGGGGTGTGAGGGGCCCCATGGGGGAGTGAGGGTTTCTCATAGGGGGAGTGAGGGGTCCCACAGGGAGAGTGAGGGGTCCCATAGGGGAGTGAGGGGTCCCATAGGGGAGTGAGGGGTCTCACAGGGGGAGTGAAGCATCCCATAGGGGGAGTGAGGAGCCCCACAGGGGGAGTGAGTGGTCCCACAGGGGAATGAGGGATTCCACAGGGGGAGTGAGGAGCCCCACAGGGGAGTGAGGAGCCCCACAGGGGGAGTGAGTGGTCCCACAGGGGAATGAGGGGTTCCACAGGGGGAGTGAGGAGCCCCACAGGGGAGTGAGGAGCCCCACAGGGGGAGTGAGTGGTCCCACAGGGGAATGAGGGGTTCCACAGGGGGAGTGAGGAGCCCCACAGGGGAGTGAGGAGCCCCACAGGGGGAATGAGGGGTCCACAGAAGAGTGAGGGGCCGCACAGGGGGACTGAGGGGTCCCATAGGGGGAGTGAGGGGTCCCACAGGGGGAGTAAGGGGTCCCATAGGGGAGTGAGGGGTCCCATAGTGGGAGTGAGGAGCCCCACAGGGACAGTGAGGGATCCCACAGGGAAGCGAGGACTGCGCAGGGAGAGTGAGGGGCCCCACAGGTGGAGTGAGGGGTCCCACAAGGGGAGTGAGGGGCCCCACAGGGGGAGTGAGGAGCCCCACAGGGGAGTGAGGGGCCCCACAGGGAGAGTGAGGGGTCCCATAGGGGGAGTGAGGGGCCCCATGGGGGAGTGAGGGTTTCTCATAGGGGGAGTGAGGGGTCCCACAGGGAGAGTGAGGGGTCCCATAGGGGAGTGAGGGGTCCCACAGAGGGAGTGAGGGGTCCCATAGGGGAGTGAGGGGTCTCACAGGGGGAGTGAGGGGTCCTATAGGGGAGTGAGGGGTCTCACAGGGGGAGTGAAGCATCCCATAGGGGGAGTGAGGAGCCCCACAGGGGGAGTGAGGGGTCCCACAGGTGGAGTGAGGGGTCCCACAAGGGGAGTGAGGGGCCCCACAGGGGGAGTGAGGAGCCCCACAGGGGAGTGAGGGGCCCCACAGGTGGAGTGAGGGGTCCCACAAGGGGAGTGAGGGGCCCCACAGGGGGAGTGAGGAGCCCCACAGGGGAGTGAGGGGCCCCACAGGGAGAGTGAGGGGTCCCATAGGGGGAGTGAGGGGCCCCATGGGGGAGTGAGGGTTTCTCATAGGGGGAGTGAGGGGTCCCACAGGGAGAGTGAGGGGTCCCATAGGGGAGTGAGGGGTCCCACAGAGGGAGTGAGGGGTCCCATAGGGGAGTGAGGGGTCTCACAGGGGGAGTGAGGGGTCCTATAGGGGAGTGAGGGGTCTCACAGGGGGAGTGAAGCATCCCATAGGGGGAGTGAGGAGCCCCACAGGGGGAGTGAGTGGTCCCACAGGGGAATGAGGGGTTCCACAGGGGGAGTGAGGGGTCCCACAGAGGGAGTGAGGGGTCCCATAGGGGAGTGACGATCCTTGCAGGGAGTGAGGAACTGTATGTGGGGAAGGGCTCTGTAAAGGCAAGAGTCAGTCTCAGAAGGCAGGAGGTGGATCTACAAGTGGTAACGGGGTCTAAAAGGGGATGGGGATCTGAAGAGAGGAGAAAATAGTTAAAACTTTTCAACAACAATTACACAACTGATCAGGGACAGAAAAATTGAGGTAATTAATTCCTTTCAAACTAATGTAAAGTATATTAATGTTGCAGAGGTCAGAAGCTGCCATATGGAAGGTAATGTAATGGATGCAATCTTAATGAACACTGTCAATTGTATCATTTAATATTGAACAGTTTTATTTCATAAAGATGTGCATTTATAGATTATCAATCTATAAGCATTTTGCATGCACTGAATTACTTGAGGTGCAGTGTCTACGTGAGAGACATACAATGGTTTAGATGTGACCTCACCAATCACAAAGAGCATGTTAGCGTGTTTCGGGTGACGCCTTCTCAGATCGAAAAGTGTGTAAGCTCTTTTTTTCAGAAAGCATTTGCTGCAAACTCAGGCCTTTTGTCTTGCGCTGATTTAAACACTGTGGTGTTGAGTGAATTAATGATTTTCTTGTGTGTTATGATTTGAAGTTTACTAGAGTAGCAATGAGTATTGGAGATGTTGATGAATTCTTCTACCTCTGCTCATGTGTGAATTCAAAACCCCATATATTAACCAAAATACAGAAGATTCTGTTATTACATGACAAGACAGCCTAATGAAAGAGTTAGTGAGATGAAAAGGAGGAGCACCTGAAAGACAAAAAGAAGTGCCGGCAAATCAATATATAGCCCCTCAAGGAATCACAAGAGAAGCCACTGGGGAGAAAAAATAAACTCTTATGTACAGTAAACTTCCAATGAGTCAAATCCCAGGGGATTTGCCTTCAAATCCAAGTTAAGTGGCGCTTCATGGCAACTGAAGTGATCCTATTCCTGCATGAATTCATCTCTGTAACCCAATATGCTGACAAACATTGGCTGTGTCAAAAACAGATTCAAATATCAAATGAAAAAGCTGCAAAACAGTAACTGTATCTCTGAGGAAAGAAAATCTGCAATTGGTTCAACTAATTATTCAATTAGCTCACACCTTACAATGCCCTGACCTCATGAAAGACTGGAATTTGGCATTGAAAAGTGTTGGGTATTAAGTCCAGAAACGCTCCATGATCTGTCTCGGTTTAGTGTGCTCTCTTCAGATAGTTTTCAAATTCACATCACAGTTTTCCACTTGTTGTATCAACTTCACTTTCTCTCCAATTGACAACAGTTCAGGCTTTCTCACAGTTAAGTTTACACACACACTTTGCAAATTCTTTCACAGGAAGATCTCAATGACAAATGGTGGCAAGCTCATTCCTTCATGATTTTTTTTGTTCTTTGGGGAATAACTCTGCTCTGATTGGTCAGCATGGTTATATTACATATTTCGACATGCTCAGCTAATCCGGAGTTCCCAGTCTGGAATTTCAGCTTCTCATGGGTTACGTTGCGTGGGATTTGCTATTCTACCAATGGAAATGGTTGACGTAACTGGAATTTTGTGTTACTTGTGTTTGATTCATCACAGTTTCACAGTATGTTGAACATTGAACAATTTGATTGAAAATGTCAAATTGGAGTTTTATTTTGTGATGGCTTTTATTTGACTAACCTGATGCTGTGATATTCACTAACAAAGGGAAGGTTCGGTGTGGAACTGTTGGGGAAAGGGGAACTGCATTTACTGCCACTGTAGCTGGATGAGTCAAACAGGATAGCAATGGCCAGTGCTGGTTGTCTCCTCCATTCCTAGCTGAAAATGTGTTGCTGGTTAAAGCACAGCAGGCCAGGCAGCATCTCAGGAATAGAGAATTCGACGTTTCGAGCATAAGCCCTTCATCAGGAATGAGAGAGAGTAGCCAAGCAGGCTAAGATAAAAGGTAGGGAGGAGGGACTTGGGGGAGGGGCGATGGAGGTGGGATAGGTGGAAGGAGGTCAAGGTGAGGGTGATAGGCCGGAGTGGGGTGGGGGCGGAGAGGTCAGGAGGGAGATTGCAGGTTAGGAGGGCGGTGCTGAGTTGAGGGAACCGACTGAGACAAGATGGGGGGAGGGGAAATGAGGAAACTGGAGAAATCTGAATTCATACCTTGTGGCGCTCCTCCTCCAGCCGTTGTGTTGTTATGTTCTGGCGATGGAGGAGTCCATTCCTAGCCCTCCTTTATAGCTCATCAGCTTCTCAACGTATACCTTAAGGCTAGAGCTGTGCCCTCAGGATGATAAGGTAGTGTAGCATGTGGTGGATTATGACGAATCTTATGTCAGTTTTGCATGACCCCTCCAGTGTGGTCAAGTCAGCAAAAGCTTTTCCTAAAGCATTCCAACAGTCTGCTCAATAGCATTTTTATAGCAAGCATGACTTTCTTTATGCTTCCCATGTTTGCATTCAGGAGCCAGGTAGTCACCAAATCTTTGTTTCCCAGTTGTCACAATCTGGCTTGTCATGATGCTTCGAATGCAGATGGCACAGCAGATTGAAGGTTTCATGGCTGTCACCACAACATCAGGCACTGGCCTACACGATGTGCTGAGAACAGTCACACACCAGCTGAATGTTATTACTTGCTAATCCTGAGAAAAATAACAAAGACACAATGTCGAGCACACAACATCCCAGCACACTCTCTCCCTCTCTCTATCACAGACAAACACATACAAAGTATAAACAGAGAGTTTCCAGTTTAAAAGGAAGACAAGAGAATATGCCCTTGCGAGGATTATGAAAGTTGTTGTGGTGTAGGGTGCTAACCTGAGACCACAGTGTACTTGGTTTCTGGGAATCTCAGCAGTGGAGTTATCTTTTTTGTTTGCAGTTTCCTGTGTTTTTTATTCTGCCTTTGCACCCGCCCAATCATGGTCTTCAGTAGTTGCATATTTCTTCCTTTTTTTCGCCTGTCTTAAATACGATGCTTCATTGTCTCTTTGAAAATATGAACCTGCTTTCTGAGTTGAATATTTCCTGATTTCCTCTTGCCCTGATTACTGGAGTGTAGATTGGGAGCATGGGGAAGAAGGGAATGCATGCGCATGTCCATCTCATCAAAGATATCCACCTCCACAAACTTTGTGTTCCTGGCCTGAAAAATAGGTTGGAGAGAATCTTCAATCAGTGTGCCTGCAATGTTGCTGATTTATCTGAGGTTATGTACCTGTATTTTTGAAAGTGAATCTGAGGACGCTGCCTGGAACTTTACTCACTCTCCATGACCACAGAGTGTGTACTGGGACATCCATAAGCATCAACTCCAATCATCACTTTTGAATTTGCCAACAGCCTCACTACATAGACATTTTAGCTTCTGAGCAAGTTGCTCTTCAAATTAATTTTCAGAGGAAACCCACACATGATTCATGGAATATTGAAGGTATCAGTGCATGGGGGTTGGGATTTGGGAAGTTGAGAGAATGTGGAACATGCATGGGAACCAGGAGGTGAGTTACTCACCTTACAATGTCCAGTCTTTAACTCACTGTTGTAGTCACAGTATTTATATGGCTGGTCCAGTTTGATTTCTAGTCAATGGTACTACCCAGAACATTGATATTGGAATTTCAGCGATAGTAACACCATTGAACGTCAGGGAGAAATGGCTAGATTCTCTCTTATTGAAGATGATCATTGCCTGACACTTGTATAGTGCAAATGTTACTTATCACTTATGTGTGCAATTACTTGAGTGCCGTTTATGTGTTCATATGGTTTAGGACTGATTGAGCAGCTATCAAGTTGTGAACAGTATTGATCATTATGCAATCAACATCAAAATTGCTGAATGACCCTGCAAGCTCATTGGTGCTCCAGACGATTTTATTTCCTGCCATTATTCTCTTGATACGTAGGTAAGTTCGAGGCCTACTTCAACTCGTGTGGTGGAGGAAAACCACTTCTTGGTCTGAGTTAAAGATCTTCTTGTGTCCAATGAACTAGCTGAACAACAATAAACCCCAGCCCCTTCTCCCACACTACCCCACTCTATCTAGTCTCTGACGTGACAAGTTCAGGAGATCTGCAAAATCATTATCCTTCTGGGACATGTTTTCTTCATGCTTGGAAAATTAATCATTGATGGGTGGGAGATTTTTGTTTTTGAAACTCTTCAGGATGGTCTGAGGTCTTTGTGTTAGTTCTAAACTAGAGAACCTTTACTCTCTTGATTTTCTTTCACCACAGATGTCCTCCTTGCTGAAATAGGCAATTTCTTTCTTGAAACCTTGAATCATCAGACAATTTTTATCCTTTCTCAGTGGTGGCTTTCAGAGAGTTGTGTGCCCCGTATCTTCAATCTGTGTCCACAGATTTTTACTCTCATCTGTTCAGTTGTGCTGAAGCACGTAAACTTTACACTTCATGGTGTGGATTCATTTGGATTTTCACCCTCTGTAATTACATTATTGGTGATAACAACAGTCACATTTCCTCAGTTCTGCCATTTGAGGGTTGCTGCTGACATAGCATGATCTCTGTCACAGTTACTGAGGATTGTTCGTGGGTGATAAGGACATCACATATTCTGCTTGAACCCGTCTCTTTCCAGTGATCTCAGATCAAACATTAGACTTGAATCAGCCTCACTATTTGTTCACCAAGCTGCGTTGTACTCTGAGTTACATTACTTATAGATTTGACAATTGACTCAAGAAGGATCAGATGTCCTTTAGCTATCTCATTGCTAGCTTATCCTCACAAACCTTGCTTGGTCTTTCAGTCTGAGCTCCTCAGTCTTGACTGCATTGGAAATATTCATGCGATCCAGTCAGTCACAAGTTGCCTGTTATTTCACAGACAATATGAAGCACATTTCTTGTGGCTGACACAACTAATTTCAATGGATTTTGGTTTGCTTTGGTTCAGATTCTTAGGTCTAGGAATCCTTGTGAAGCTTCTACCAGCAGTCCTTTGACCAATTATGTCTTGACCTTTATGGTTTAACTCCTTCTGCAACTTAGGGGAAGTGATGATCTATGGTATTATTACTAAACTATTAATCCAGGGACCCAGGTAATGTTCTGGGGACCCAGGTTTGAATCCTGCCATGGCAGATTGTGGAATTTAAATTGAATAAAAAATCTGGAAATAAGAGTCTAATGATGACTATGAAACCATTGTTGATTGCCAGGAAAAAAAACCCATGTGGCTCAGTGATGTCATAGAACCCCTACCATGTGAAACAGGTCATTTGGCTCAGCAAATCCACACTAACCCTCCAAAAAGTAACCTACCCATTGCTGTACCCTATTACTCTTACATTCCCCCAACTAATGTACCTAACCTACACATCTCTGAACACTGTGGGTAATTTAGCATGGCCAATTCACCTAACCTGCACATCTTTGCATTGTGGGACAAAGCTGGAACACTCAGAGGAAACCCACACAGACATTGGGTGTAACATGCAAACTCCACACAGGCAGTCACCCAGGGCTGGAATTGAACCCAGGTGCCGAGTACTGTGAGATAGTAGTGCTAACCACTGAGCCACCATGCTGCCCTCCCTTTAGTGAAGCAAACTAACATCCTTACCTTGCATGGCCGATATGTGACTTTAGATCCACGGCAATGTACTTGATGGACAATGAATTCTGGTTTTGTCAGAGATGCCCATATACTGTGAATGAATTTTAAAAACAAGAAGTTTAATATCAAGACATGCTTTCCCACTGACAGATGAGAATTCTTTATTTTGAGCCTATCTTGAAGAGCTACTTGCAGCTTATCTTTAAACTTGAGTGCGAGCCCACCCGGACCATGTAGTTGCATTGTTGCTACCTGTATTATGTTGTTTTTAACCATTGATCAGCATCGACAAAGAGACCTTGGAGTGCAGGTTCATAGCTCCTTGAAAGTGGAGTTGCAAGTAGATGGAATAATGAAGAAGGCATTTGTTATGCTTTCCTTTATTGGTCAGAGTATTGAGTACAGGAGTTGGGAGGTCATGTTGCGGCTGTACAGGACATTGGTTAGGCCACTGTTGGAATATTGTGTGCAATTCTGGTCTCCTTCCTATTGGAAAAATGTTATGAAACTTGAAAGGGTTCAGAAAAGATTTACAAGGATGTTGCCAGGGTTGGAGGATTTGAGCTATAGGGAGAGGCTGAACACGCTGGGGCTATTTTCCCCTGCAGCGTCAGAGGCTGAGGGGTGATCTTATAGAGGTTTACAAAAGTATGAGGGGCACGGATAGTGTAAATAGACAAAGTCTTTTCCCTGGGGTCGGGGAGTCCAGAACTAGAGGGCAGAGGTTTAGAGTGAGAGGGGAAAGATATAAAAGAGACCTAAGGGGCAACTTTTTCACACAGGGGGTGGTGTGTGTATGGAATGAGCTGCCAGAGGAAGTGGTGGAGGCTGGTATAACTGCAACATTTAAAAGGCATGGGGACATGAATAGGTAAGGTTTGGAGGGATATGGTCCAGGTGCTGCCAGGTAGGACTAGACTGGATTGGGATGTCTGATCAGCACAGGTTGGACCGAATGGTCTATTTCCATGCTGTACATCTCTATGATTCTATGACTTGATAGCTTGTAACACTTTCCCTCATGTCTAGTTTGAAAGTTGTGAGGTGGTCATTGACATAAATTCCAGTTTGCCTGTATGAAAGGCCCAGATCATCTATTTCCCTTCAGAACATTTATATTTTTCTTCTGCTATTGAGTGTTTTATTTCATTAATCACTTTTTGTGGGGAGTTATTAGATTTCTTGCTGTTTGAAACTGTGTCCCAATTCTGCACAGTTACTGGATTACCAAGTGATTTGAAAGATTCTCCTGACCATCCAGGCTTTTAAGTTTTACTTTGGGAACCTCTGTGTCCACTCACTGCTGAATTCCAGCTTAGAACTGCTCCCACAGGCCCCATCTCATAATGCAGCCTATGTCTGCTTTGGTGTCATTCTCCCAGTAGTTGCCTGGTTTTCCTGTTGCATGTGTATCTCTTGCAGGTCTGAAATGCTTTTACTATTCACTAGCTTATTCTTCCTTGTTCAAGATTTCCACAAGTGGTTTCTTCTGTACGGTTCTTAAAACTTCATCCCTTCCCAGCTGCTCACTCTGCTGTATGACGAGGTGAAAAACTGAATCTGACAGAGTCGCACTGCTGCTAATCATCTATACAACAGTCAGATCAAACCCACACAACTCTCTGCTGAATTACATGGAAATGCCAACTCAGCACACTAATGCTCATGATGAAGGTTACTATCCCCATCCTCCTTCAGTGTGGGAAACTACAGGCCCAGCTTGCTCCAGTCTGGAAGAGGAAAACCACTTGCTGGTCTAATGAGAAAAGTGTCTGTAGTTAGCAAGATGTAAACTATTACACACTCGCAACTAACAGCAGGCTACATGCATAAAATAGATGTTGCTATAGAGGCTCTGAAAATGTTAGGTCTCACTTCTGTGGGATCAAATGTTCTCCCCACAGGTCCATCTGACATCATTCTAGTAAATGGTTCTTATGGCACTTCTCATTATGAGTCCTTTGCAACCCTTTCAGATATTTATACATTACAGATAAGAACGAAGCTCCCACCTTGGAGTGGTTGCTCTGTGGAAGCAGAAAGTCATTTGAGTTATACAAGGTATTGTAAACAAGTCAGGTGCTGTTGGATGCTGCCTAACCTGCTGTGCTTTAACCAGCAACACATTTTCAATTGTAAACAAGTCAGTCTAGAAGACAGACTAGTTCCTGCTTCTCTTGCCAGATGGAAATGGAGAGAATTGACATTGTAGAGAATGGGGTGGCACAGTGGTTAGCACTGCAGCCTCATAGCAATAGGGACCTGGGCTCAATTACAGCCTTGGGCACCTGCCTGCATGTTCTCCCTGTGTCTGTGTCAGTTGGCCATGCTAAATTGCCCATAATGTTCAATGCATTAGTCAGGGGAAACATAGGGAAATAAGGAATTGGATCTGGGTGGGTTTACTCTTTGGAGGGCCAGTATGGACCTGTTGGGCCAAAGGGCCTGTTTCCACACTGTGGGTGTTCTATGAATGGTTATCTCTCACCCATGTAAGTGGGCTGTTTTTATGACATTCACTTGTGGGCATCGCTGGCTGGCCAGCATTGATTGCCCGTCCCCAGTTGCCCTTGAGAAGGTGGTAGTGAACTGTTTTCCTGAACTGCTGCAGCCTATGATAACTTCCAAGGAGGGAATTCCAGGATTTTGACTCAGTGACAGTGAAGGAATGGTAATATATTTTGAAGGAGAAAGTGAGGTCTGCAGATGCTGGAGTATCAGAGCTGAAAATGTGTTGCTGGAAAAGCGTAGCAGGTCAGGCAGCATCCAAGGAACAGGAAATTCAACATTTCGGGCATAAGTCCTTCATCAGGAATGAGGAAAGTGTGTCCAGCAGACTAAGATAAAAGGTAGGGAGGAGGGACTTGGGGGAGGGGCTATGGAGATGTGATAGGTGGAAGGAGGCCAAGGTGAGGGTGATAGGCCGGAGTGGGGTGGGGGTGAAGAGGTCAGGAAGAAGCTCACAGGAAACTGGAGAAATCTGAGTTCCTCATTTCCCCTCCCCCCACCTTGTCTCAGTCGAATCCCTCGAACTCAGCACCGCCTTCCTAACCTGCAATCTTCTTCCTGACCTCTTCGCCCCCACCCCACTCTGGCCTATCACCCTCACCTTGACCTCCTTCCACCTATCACATCTCCATCGCCCCTCCCCCAAGTCCCTCCTCCCTACCTTTTATCTTAGCCTGCTGGACACACTTTCCTCATTCCTGATGAAGGGCTTATGCCCGAAACGTCAAATTTCCTGTTCCTTGGATGCTGCCTGACCTGCTGCGCTTTTCCAGCAACACATTTTCAGCTCTAATATATTTTGAAGTCAGGATGGTAATTGGCTTGGAGGGGAACTTGCAGGTGGTGGTGTTCCCATTTATCTGCTGCCTTTGTCCTTTCAGATGGAAGTGCTGATGGGGTTGTAAGGTGGGGAATGGCAAAGGAACAAACTATGTAGATAAACGATTATAGTAGAAAGAGGTACTGATCATAATGGATAGGAAAGGACTAATTTATCCAGAGGTAAGCTATACGATTGCCAACTAGGTGATGCAGAAGGATTGGAACATAATCAGGGGCTGCCCCCATCCTGCATAAAGCCAGCATTTTACCATTTTCCCAGCTCCCAAGGATTTCTGAGTCCTATCTCCTACATTTACTGTCTACTAACTCCTAGAACTTTCTTCTGAGTTCTGCAGCAGAGTCATCCACCAGCTCTTGGCCTCTCACATAGAATTCATGACTTTAAATGGTCTTTCCAGCAATACAACTCCTACCATGAAGCCTAATCTCTGTTTCCTTCTCTAATCTGGGTACTTGGAAATCCTCTTCCATGCATCCCATATTGTGCTGAGTGGCCTATCGAAAACCTTGCAATAAGTCCCTCCCCTATTGCTCGGCAGAGTTGAATATTGTCACTTTTCAAACTGAGGGTATCGTGAAGATTACATTCTCACAGAATTCTGAAAATAGATTTTATCACAAGTTTTCCAATTCAAAAATATTCAACTGCGTGGCTAAAACAAGATATAATGTTTGTTTATTTCTAAAAAAAAATCTTTCAGTAACGGCTGTGTGAGCAACAAATGATAAGCCTTTCAGTTAAAATACATATACAAAGACTTAAAGTAAGGATAAAAGATAGAGATGAAGGTGAAATTGAAATTGGTCTCTATTTTTGTCTAGGCCTAGCCTGCTTGACGACTCCTTTTCCAAAGTGAAGAGGTTGAAAGTTTGGAGTCAAATTCAGCAGCACTGATGGCTTTTGCAATTGAATAGTTAATGGTTGCTCCCAGAGTCTGAGCACAACAGGCACTGGGAGTTAGGGCAGGCTCCTTTATTTCAGTGATTATGGTACTGCAGGCTGTAGCTCTTAATAGCCTGGTTCAGAGCAGTAGGCCTGGATAGCCTCCTTCCGTCCACCCATTTAGAAGGAGAATGTTTTGCTCCCAACCTCTGCCCAGAATGGTCACTCACAGTCAGGCACCTTTGTGAAAAAAACCTTAAAATGGCTACTATTCCCAAACTGTCAGAACGCCCTTCACATTAAGTATTGAGTTAGCATTAGCCTGAAGCACAGACCCATCTTTTCGTTGAGATCATTTGCTTTTCAGCTGTGTCAGACATTCACTCAGGTAGTGCCGATCCTGTCATGTTATTGGTGACATAGGGAGAGATAGGAAAGGCTATTTACACCTCCAGGGAATCATTGTCGAGGGGTTTGTGCTTATCCTCGGAAATGTTCATTAAATTTCAAGAGATCCCTTGTGAGTTCTTCTTGAGACAAATACAGCCTAGGCCAACACCAGCTGAGTCCACAAGAGTCATCATGCGACTTCTGGAAGCTAATTTGTAAGATCCCCCAGGTGTGCTTTGAAGACAGATTAGCCTTCTTTTCAAAATATTCAATATTTACTTAGCTACACATTTGTGACTATATGCTCAGTGTGAAGCCAGTCTTTGACTGTCCTGTTCTACCTATTCTATCATGGACAGGTGCATGTGCAACAGGTAGATTGATGAGGAACAGATCAAGTAGATTTCTTCCTCATTTATTCTCTCATTACCTATAAGGTCCATTCTGACAGTTAATATCCTTTAAGACTCAGCTAGTTCAGTCAGTATTGCTGCTGCTGTGGCAATTTTGGCTAATAGCTCACCTCCCCAACCCCCATCCTCTCAGAGAACATTGCCATCTTCAGTTATGTTCAACATGGAGGAGTATTCATTCAACAGCTAAGGGAGACCATTAAGTAGTCATCAGTAAGAAGACTCCTTCTCCATGTGTAACGATGCCGTGAGGCTTCAGGAGATCTGGAGGCTGAATTCTGAGGACTCCCCAGGACTCTCCCTGCAGACTCTCTAACACTTACAAGCCAGGGCCTCTGCTAGGACTGTTCTGCTGATGAAGTAGGACGTCTCCAAGGGTGTCTGAGAATGAGTCATACAGGTTTACAGCATAGAAACAGGCCCTTTGCTCAACTTGTCCATGCTGCCCAGTTTTCACAAATAAACTAGTTCCATTTGCCTGTATCTGGTCCATATCCCTCCTTACCTATCCCACCTATGTACCTGTCTAAATGTTTCTTAAATGACAAAATTGTACTCACTTTCACCACTACCTCTGGCAGCCCTATTCCAGACACTTGCCTCCATGTGAAAAACATTGCACCTCAAGATCCTTTTGTGTCTCTCCCCATCTTAACTTCAACCTATGCCCTCTAGATTTAGACTCTGCTACCATGGAGTAAAGCTGTGGAATATCGATCTCATCACCTCTATGCAGTCTCCACCTTCTCAGTCTCGTAGGCTGCAGGGGTAAAATCCCAGCCTATCCAGCCTCTCCTTATAACTTAAGCCTTCCAGTCTAGGTAGTATCCTAGTAAATCTTTTCTGCACTCTTTCTAGTTTAATAAAGTCTAGTTTAATAACTCCAAGCATTACTTCAAAATGGCTACACCAACATCTTGTTCAGCTGCAACAAGAAGTCCCAACTCCTATACTCAATGCTTTGACCGATGAATCCAAGCCTGCCTTCCTCAGCACCCTGGTGAAAGTGAGGACTGCAGATGCTGGAGATTAGAGTCAAGAGTATGGTGCTGGAAAAGCACAGCAGTCAGGCAGCATCTGAGGAGCAGGAAAATCGATGTTTCGGGCAAAAGTCCTTCATCAAGGATGACTCAGTCCTTTTCAGTTCCCTGTCCACTTGTGATTCCACTTTCAAGGAGTTATGATCAAAACTCCCATATCTCTTTGTTCTACTACACTCCTCAGGGCACTACCATTGACTGTGTAAATGATTAGATATTGACTATTTTGTGAGTACAAATATGGCAGGTTGGCGTTGGCTACTCTATGATAAAAATCTCTCAATCTTGGCACAAGTCAAGGGTTTTACAGAGTTAACAGAGCTGGGTGTTTCCTTGATCTTTCTCATGCCTAAGTCGATGCGATTTGACCTGTCTGGTTTTATTTCTTTTAAAATTACATTTCTGTCACTAATTGATGTGGCTAAATGACTTGCCGGGCCACTTCAGAGGGCAGTTGAGAGTCAACCACTTTACTGTGGGTCTGGATTCGTATGTAGGTCAGATCAGGTAACAATAGCAGATTCTTTCCCCAACGTACATGAGTGAACTAGATTATTTTTACAACAGTCAAAATTAGTTTCATGACACCATTACTGAGATGAATTTTCAAAACCGGATTTTCTTCATTAATTGGTTGAATTTAATAAGAAATTAGATCGAAATATCGCCAAATGCCACTGGGGAATTTGAACTTGTGTCCTTAGGATGGGGTCTGCATCACCAATCACACAGCCCCACGCCATTTACCCCTCCAAGAAGTAGTAATTGTCTGAGGCATGACTTAGAGTCATAGAGATGTACAGCATGGAAACAGACCCTTCGGTCCAACCCATCCATGCCGACCAGATATCTCAACCCAATCTAGCCCCACCTGCCAGCACCCGGCTCAAACCCTTCCTATTCATATACCCATCCAAATGCCTCTTACTTCTGCCCCTCATTTGAAGCCTTAGGAAGTGCCAGTCCTTCAGGTGGGGATTGCTTGTAATTTTCTATGTGCTAGGCCCCATTTTGGATAATAATCGTGACACCCCCTCCCATCTCCTCTTTATTTACTGACATGTCGATACATGTGTGGGACTGTACATTAGCAAGACACAGCACCATCAGGGAAAGCAGGTATAAAATTGGCAGAGAATAGAGGACAAAAGACAGGGAATGGAGCTTAATGAAGCTTATTAGCATATGAAATTTTAAGCAATTAGATTTGGCCCATTAATAATACAAGCTCATTCTTCAGGGCAATGTAGCCTTGATAGCCTGCGGTTCCAGATACTGAAGACAGAGATGAATCATCAGGGACATTGGGTACTTGATTACAGGTACCAGACACAGTCAGAACACAGAGTAAGACAAATATCTATTCTATGAGAATAAATATAACATCACACACAAATGCTTCACAAAAACTCAATTTGGGCTGTCAGTACATTACAAAAAAGGATAATGACCAAATCTACAAAAGAAGCTGAAAATATGGCAATAGAAATATAAGAACACTTAGAAGAGTGAATTAAAGAAAGCTCCTTCTATTACTCTGTTGTCCACTTCCACTAAAAATATATCAACTAGTTACTCATCTCAATGATTGCTGGTTTATCAACGCAATTGTGATTACACTTCCAAGTGATCTATTCTACACTTAGTGCTTTGACAAAATATCTTGGGTTTGTGATAAGACATTGCTTCGATATCAGGCACAAATGTTACAACACAAAAGCAAAGTATTTTGTCCCCTGCTCAACAAGATCTGTACTCACTGGATCTGCACAAGGGAGGGGGGAGCTAATTGGGCAAACCAGCCCCATGTCCCTGGAGGTTTGTGACTAGATGGAGCAGATATTCTGAGGATCTTGCCTGATGTAAATTGACATTTGTTGCTGTGAAATTCTAAGGTAGCAGCCAGGGGGCAGTAGAGGGCATTAGCCTGAGCTATCCTGAGTGGATATTTATAAAGGGACATAGATCTGGTTCCTCTTCCAGCCAGGTGCCTCCTGGCTCCTGGAGTGCTCACTAGGAATGAAGAGTGGTACTTAGTCTGCTAGTGGGACATGGACATCTGGGCATCCCCATAGGATTGGTCCTGGTTTCCTCCTATGAGGAGAAAGTATTCTTTTCATAGGGAGTGATGAGCCTAATGTCAGACACCCATCCTCATACCAAGATCCTATCTGTATATTGTGGGCTGTTTTCTCCTGTAAGAATTAGAATATAGAATATCCTTTATTATCGTGTGCACTCAAGAAAAAAAGTACAGGAGCAGCATGAAATGTTTACAGTCTCACTTTCATGGCACTATCTTAGTTATAAAGTACTTATGTATAAATCTTAGATACAAAAAGAGGAATAAAAAAGAAAAATTGCATGACCTTACAGTGATTAATCATAAAAGTTACAAATAAATCATAGCTAAAAGATTAAATAAATTACAGTTCAGTATTACATTGCAGTATGTCAGCACAGGAGCTTCCACGCACAGTCAAACCAGCCTCACGCCAAATCCCAGTCCAACAACAATCTCCACACCATTCCATGCCTCCAGCCTGCTCCACCCGAGCTCTCAACGGCTCCACGCTGCTCCATGCCTCTCTCAGCTGCTCCACGCCATTCCAGCAATGAGGAAAGAGAAGAAAGGGAAAGGGATTATAGTGGGACGAATGGTGTTAATGCTGCTGCAGTTTGTCAAAGAATGGTAAAGTCTCCAGGTCAAATGAGTAGACACCTCAGAGTTAATACAGGGTCAGTGGTGAGGAGCTTGGAGGGGAATTGGCAACAAGTAAAGGAAGATTCTGGAGGCAATAGGGACAATGGCAGAGTATGAGCATTGGTGGGAGATGGGTGCAGTATCAGAGTTAGAGTGAGTGTGTACTTGCAGAGAGGAATGTCGCACCTACCCTGGCATAGCAGGGCATTGACATTTTGACAGTACTGCTGGCCATTCCTCTGGACTGTTACTGTCCCACTGAAATGGAATTGATCCCGTAGTAACTTCTGGCCACGCTGACAGGGTCTGTTGGTGTAGCCTCCTCTGCAGTGGTGCCATCTTCCCCTTCAGACAAAGTCTCTGATTGAGTGGGGCAGCTTCAGAATGCCAGTGCTCATCAGGACACACAATAGTATTTCAAAGATGGCGCAGAGACAAGGAAATGGCAGTCGTTCAGCAGATATCTGCTGTGGCCATTATTCTGGGAACAGCATGGGCTAAGTGGGAATTGAATCAGACATGATGGACATCAGTGGGGCAAAGTAGTTAGTTCATGAGGTGCATTTGATAAGATATGGCGAGATATCTTGCTCAGCCTCATAGCAGGAATCTCTCAAAAGAAAATGTAAGTTTCAGCTCACAATTTTAGCAGAACCAATTAAACAGTTCAACAAGGTTTATTGAAAGGATTAGACAAAGGAGTCTCTGGGAATTCCAACGATCAGGACAGAGATGGCCAGGGCAAGAGCGTGTTCTCTGAAGATTTCCTTGTTAATGACAGTGGCATTCAGAAAACTTAGGTTCAACAAGGTACGAGTTAAAGATCCTTGGGAGATTCAACTTGGCATGGTGAAGAGAGAGGCAACTCAGCTGGAGAGTTGGGGGAAACTTTGAGATTGACAGATACATGCCTGTTGTGTTTGTAGCAGTGTTTTAAAGTGAAATTGATCTTCCTGTTGGAACTATCATTTACCTATTAATTAACATTTGAATTTAAAAAAACTGCGGATGCTGAACATTTGAATTACATTGACATGGAGGTGCTGCTGTTAGACTGGGGTAGGCAGAGTCAAAAATCACATGCCACCAGGTTATAGTCCAAGGTTTATTTGAAACCTCAACCCCACTCCTTCCTCAGGCAGCTAGTGAGAGAGAATACATTGGACACAGAATTTATTGTAAAGGATCCTGCCTGAGGGTGGAGCCGGGGCTCCAAAAGCTTGCAGTTTCAAATAAACCTGTTGAACTATAACCCAATGTTGTGTGATTTTTAATGGAATTACGTTATTTGTTTTGCTTTGGCCGTTACAGTAAATATTTTTAAAATAACATGTTTATCATTAGTTTCTTTCCATGGGATCATTTAGACATTATTTTTTACAGGTCATTACTCTCTTGGATACTCATAACAGCTGTACAGTCTTCCCAAATTTCAGATCAATTTGGAACGCACTGAGAATCTCACTTGGAGCAGGAAGAACAGTAGCATGGAAATGTTACAGTGTTACAACAGCCCTCATGTCATTTGGACTACGCTGTCACAATGAGAAAGTTTTGAGTGGGCTTTGCTCTGTATCTAACCATTGCTGTATGCCAAGAAGTGTTTGATGGGACACTGTAGAGCAAGTTTTACTTTAAACCCTGCTCTACATAGACTGCAAATACGTTATTGTGACACTACTTCAATCCTAAATATAATTTACCGGACTATTAAACACAAAAAATTATCTTGAAGGCAAACTTTTGCATTCAAAGATTATGGTACCACAAAATTGACAGAGTAGATGCTTTTTAATATATTATCTATAAATTATGAAGGTGTGCTAAAGAATAGACCATTATTGCTGTAATAATTAATTAGCAATATTTCTGTAAACCCACAAATGCAGCACAATAATCAGTTCATAAATGTTTAATAAGAACATGTAAGATGCGTTATTTATTCATAAAAGTGCTGATGAAACATTTAAAATATAACATGCTTACACTGATCTGTATAGCTGAAACATTTACCCTTCATCTTTCCATTTGTATTACCATTTACCTCTATTACCCAAGTAGATAATATACTGAGGCTCTGCGTGTGCATTGAGTGTCTGCAGCTCATTGTAAACTAATTCCATTAAATATCAAGTCCAGAACACAAAACTGTCCATTTAATGCACATGAAATTCCAAGTACACTGTTCCAATAGATTCATAAGAAGGTAAGCTCAGTGATCTTGTCTTCCCTGCATTATTAAATTATTTTGATTCGCCCAAGCCATTGCCCAAATAAACAGCGTTACTAAAACTCCGATAGCATCGGTCAATGATGGTGCTCGATTGCAACAAACCTGATTCTTTTGATCTGTGATTCCTTCAAGCACTGATTACCAATGACATCATGGGATTGGTGATGTCATTTCATTGTCCGAGTCTCAGAACATTACCACCAGTTCTACTGCCACTTCTCCAGGATCAGTTCAACTGATGCGTCCTACTGGGAAGAGTTCAGGACAGGTGACTGAGGTATCAGTGGGGGAGCACTTTGGGGACAGCGACCATAATTCTATTTGTTTTAAAATAGTGATGGAAAAGGATAGACCAGATCTAAAAGTTGAAGTTCTCGATTGGAGAAAGGCCAACTTTGACAATATTAGGCAAGAACTTTCGAAAGCTGATTGGGGGCAGATGTTCGCAGGTAAAGGGAAGGCTGGAAAATAGGAAGCCTTCAGAAATGAGATAACGAGAATCCAAAGAAAGTATATTCTTGTCAAGGTGAAAGGGAAGACTGGTAGGTATAGGGAATGCTGGATGACTAAAGAAATTGAGGGTTTGGTTAAGAAAAAGAAGGAAGCATATGTCAGGAGAGATCAAGTGATTCCTTAGAAGAGTATAAAGAAAGTAGGAGTATACTTAAGAGGGAAATCAGGAGGGCAAAAAGGGGGCATGAGATAGCTTTGGCAAATAGAATTAAGGAGAATCCAAAGAGTTTTTACAAATATGTTAAGGACAAAAGGGTAATGAGGGAGAGAATAGGGCCCCTAAAAGATCAGCAAAGTGGCCTTTGTGTGGAGCCACAGAAAATGGGGGAGATACTAAATGAATATTTTGCATCAGTATTTACTGTGGAAAAGGATATGGAAGATATAGACTGTAGGGAAATAGATGGTGACATCTTGCAAAATGTCCAGATTACAGAGGAGGAAGTGCTGGATTTCTTGAAACGGTTAAAGTGGATAAATCCCCAGGACCTGATCAGATGTACCCGAGAACTCTGTGGGAAGCTAGAGAAGTGATTGCTGGGCTTCTTGCTGAGATATTTGTATCATCGATAGTCACAGGTGAGGTGCTAGAAGACTGCAGGTTGGCAAACGTGGTGCCACTGTTTAAGAAGGGTGGTAAAGACAATCCAGGGAACTATAGACTGGTGAGCCTGACCTCAGTGGTGGGCACGTTGTTGGAGGGAATTCTGAGGGACAGGATGTAAATGTATTTGGTAAGGCAAGGACTGATTCGGGATAGTCAACATGGCTTTGTGCGTGGGAAATTGTGTCTCACAAACTTGATTGAGTTTTTTTGAAGAAGTAACAAAGAAGATTGATGAGGGCAGAGCAGTAGATGTGATCTATATGGACTTCAGTAAGGCATTCAACAAGGTTCCCCAAGGGAGACTGATTAGCAAGGTTAGATCTCATGGAATACAGGGAGAACTAGCCATTTTGATACAGAACTGGCTCAAAGGTAGAAGACAGAGGGTGGTGCGGGAGGGTTGTTTTTCAGACTGGAGGCCTGTGACCAGTGGAGTGCCACAAGGATTGGTGCAGGGTCCTCTACTTTTTATCATTTACATAAATGATTTGGATGCAAGCATAAGAGGTACAGTTAGTAAGTTTGCAGATGACACCAAAATTGGAGGTGTAGTGGACAGCAAAGAGGGTTACCTCAATTTACAACAGCATCTGGAGCAGATGGGCCAATGGGCTGAGAAGTGGCAGATGGAGTTTAATTCAGATAAATGTGAGGTGCTGCATTTCGGGAAAGCAAATCTTAGCAGGACTTATACACTTAATGGTAAGGTCCTAGGGAGTGTTGCTGAACAAAGAGACCTTGGAGTGCAGGTTCATAGCTCCTTGAAAGTGGAGTCACAGGTAGATAGGATAGTGAAGAAGATGTTTGGTATGCTTTCCTTTATTGGTCAGAGTATTGAGTATAGGAGTTGGGAGGTCATGTTGCGGCTGTACAGGACATTGGTTAGGCCACTGTTAGAATATTGCATGCAATTCTGGTCTCCTTCCTATCGAAAAGATGTTGTGAAACTTGAAAAGGTTCAGAAAAGATTGACAAGGATATTGCCAGGGTTGGAGGATCTGAGCTACAGGGAGAGGCTGAACTGGCTGGGGCTGTTTTCCCTGGAGGCTGAGGGGGTGACCTTATAGAGGTTTACAAAATTATGAGGGGCATGGATAGGATAAATAGACAAAATCTTTTCCCTGGGATCGGAGAGTCCAGAACTAGAGGGCATAGGTTTTGGGTGAGAGAGGAAAGATATGAAAGAGACCTAAGGGGCAACTTTTTACACGCAGAGGGTGGTACGTATATAGAATGAGCTGCCAGAGGATGTGGTGGAAGCCGGTACAATTGCAACATTTAAGAGGCATTTGAATGGGTATATGAATAGGAAGGGTTTGGACGGATATGGGCCAGGTGCTGGCAGGTGGGACTAGATTGGGTTGGGATATCTGGTCCACATCGACGTGTTGGACCGAAGGGTCTGTTTCCATGCTGTACATCTCTATGACTCTATAAGTGGCCTTCAAATTCAGAGTGGATCAATAGGTTGCTCATCCTCTACTTAAGGAAATATTCCTGTTTTTATCTTAAAACTGTCCCTCATATTCTGACTGTATACCTTCTTATCCTATTACCCCAATGAATCTCTGAGGGTTATTCCTGGTTTACTTGCTCTACCCTACTAAGAATATTATTTATCTTTTAGAAGATGCCTCTAACCATGAGTCAGAGTCAAAATGAACTATATGCTGTCAATGTTTCCTTACTGAGGAGAAACAAATGTTCTTTCACTCCTTCATAGAATGTGAGCATAATTAATAAGACCATTATACGTTACCCTTCCATAATTACCTTTGCAATGATGATGACGAGCAATTTTGTTGAATGACTGCAGACCAGCTTGTGTAGGTATAATCAATGGCTGTTATGAAAGTGGTTCTAGGTTTTTGACCCAGTTGTGGGGAAGAAATGGTAATATACGTCCGTGCCAGAATGGTTGTGACGAAGGGGTGGAACTTGCAGCTGGTGATGTTTCCATGCATCTGCTGCCGTTGCCTACCAGGTAAGAGAGATGGCATGTTTGTGAGATGCTTTTGAATGAAGCTTAGCGCGTTACAGGCTGCTGCAACTATGCTTCAGTAATGGAGAGGAAAGGTAGGTGGAGTATCATTCAAACAGGCTACGTTGTCCTGGATGGTGTCAAGCTTCTTGAGTGTTGTTAGAGTTGCACTCATCTAGGTAAGTGGAAAGCCTTGAACCAAGCACCTGATCTGTTCCTTGTAGATGATGGGCAGGGTTTGGAGAATCAGGAGGTGAGTCACTCACTACAAAATTCATAGCTGTTTTAACAACTGTGTTTATATGGGTTGCCCTGTTATGGATTTCCAGTCAATGATAAACCTCAGGATGTTAGTGATGGGAAATTCAATTATGGTAATGCTCCTGAATAACGAGGGAGGATAAAGGATTCTCTTTTTTGGAAACAGTTATTACCAGGAACTTCAATAACTGTTGTTGTTTAGTAACCAAACCCTGAAAATTATCCAGATAGTGTTGCATATAAATATTTTTTAGTTTATCAGTTGAAAACTGCGACTGAGAACTGAGACTATTAACATAAACACTCCCATCTCTACACATATGATGGAAGCCATAATGTGGAGAAGCCAATGTTGGACTGGAGTGGACAAGGTTAGAAATCACACAACACCAGGTTATAGTCCAACAGGTTTATTTGGAAGCACTAGCTTTCGGAGCACTGCTCCTTCATCAGGTGGTTGTGATGATGGAGCAGCGCTTCAAAAGCCAGTGCTTCCAAATAAACCTGTTGGACTATAACCTGGTGTTGGGTGATTTCCAACATATGATGGAAGTAAGCTTATAGATGGAAAAGCTAAAGATGGCTAGACCTACAACATTGCCCAGTGGAACTCCTGCAGAGATGCCTTTAATTGACAGCAATGGCCACTGACCCACAGAGGTCCACAACCTCCTGGGTGTCCTTACTTCCATTATAAGGGCATTCCCAAGCAAAGGTTTTAAAAATGACGATGGTGGACATTAACACTGACAGTGGGGAGATAGCTGTTGATAGCCATGACTTCTAGAGGCTGACTGTTTGGAAGGGCATTTCAAGAAGTGACAGAAATAGAAAGCTCAGCTGGTCAAGAAGATGGTGGAGGGACAACAAGGGCCAGCATATCCTGCAGCTTCACAGGCCACTGTCTTGCTCTTTAACAAACAGGGCAAAGTCAGCCATGCCTGACTTCAAATGCCTGCATGACATCAAACAATGCTAACACAGAGTTAACCACCACACCACAAAATATCGCCTTACAGGGTATAGGCTGCCAACCTCTGTTGTGAAACTTGAAAGAGTTCAGAAAAGATTTACAAGGATGTTGCCAGGGTTGGAGTATCTGAGCTTCAGGGAGAGGCTGAACATGCTGGGGCTGTTTTCCCTGCAGCGTCAAAGGCTGAGGGGTGACCTTATAGAGGTTTATAAAATCATGAGGGCATAGATAGGATAAATAGACAAAGTGGTGGGGGAGTCCAGAACTATAGGGCATAGGCTGAGGGTGAGAGAAGAAAGATGAAAAAGAGACCTAAGGGGCAACTTTTTCCTTCAGAGAGTGGTACGTGTATGAAATGAGCTGTCAGAGGATGTGGTGGAGGTTGGTACAATTGCAACATTTAAGAGGCATTTGAATGGGTATATGAATAGGAAGGGTTTGGAGGGATATGGGCTGGGTGCTGGCAGGTGGGACTAGATTGGGTTGGGATATCTGGTCGTCATGGATGGGTTGGACAGAATGGTCTGTTTCCATGCTGTACATCCCTATGACTCTATGACTCTGCTACATAAACATTGACTTTTCCACATTCAAACAGTAACTTTTGACAGTTGGCAAGCCATTCAACTCTGACAAAGAATAAAAAGCTGTGATTACACAATGTCTGTTATATCTTCAGGACTTCCAAAAATCAGTTGTGAAACAGGGAAGCAAAGTTGAATATGTCACCACAACCTTTGCATCTTCTAGATGTATGTTCTACAGCAGCCTGTGTGCATTTTGGTTTCTGCCATAATTTTAAAGCATCTGTGATTTATCCATGCCTCAGATAATATTCCCATTTCTCTTCCATTCTTTATCATGCAGAAATGGTAAATGATTAAAAGCACTGAAGAAAAGGGCCTTCAGGCAGAGTGATGAAAAACAATGTTTTATTTAGCAAGCTTTCAATAATATATAGTAAATAACTCGTATTAAATTTTTATTCCAATAAGAGTTAAAATGGGAATTGGATTCAATATTGAGTAAAATGATGGAAGTATTCACAATATATTCAGTTGGGGGCCGCACAGATTCAGTCCTGGGCATTTGACTCTTGGGGGTCTGTCTTTGACTGTGCCAGACCATAACTACGTGAGTCTTTTTACATTGCTCTTGAGCTCAATGGAAGGAGGGGCATGTTTATGATTTAGCTCAGCAACAGAGTGACTGCCTCACTAATCTCAAAGTGAAGCACATCCAGTGCATTAGTGTGTAGTACATTTGTAGAGCTTAAATTCAGTCTGATTTTATGAGAATACTCAAAGTAATAGACAATGTTGTGAGCAATGTCTAAAGCTATGGGAATCGGACACCCCACTGATACAAGTGGTGCTCCCCAGCAGCAGCAGCACTGAGAAAGTGCAGCATGAGTCATAACAGCAGAAATCACGATCCACTGAAGAAGATAAGCAGGTTGTAGATAACTGGAAACATTTCTGTAACACCTTTTACATAGCACAATGCCCTAGGTTAACAGAAGTAAAATCCCACCACTGTGACCATCAAGTGCAGAAGGAAATATTAGGGAAGGTGACTGAAAAGGTCAAAGAAGTAGGTACCTGAAAAGCAGGTTGACCAAACAACCCAACCACCCCGTGGCTCAACACTTTAACTCTCCCTCCCACTCCACCGAGGACATGCAGGTCCTTGGACTCCTCCATCGCCATAACATAACAACACGACAGTTGGAGGAAGAGCGCCTCATCTTCCGCCTGGGAACCCTCCAACCACAAGGGATGAACTCAGATTTCTCCAGTTTCCTCATTTCCCCTCCCCCCACCTTGTCTCAGTCGATTCCCTCGAACTCAGCACCGCCCTCCTAACCTGCAATCTTCTTCCTGACCTCTCCGCCCCCACCCCACCCCGGCCTATCACCCTCACCTTGACCTCCTTCCACCTATCACATCTCCATCACCCCTCCCCCAAGTCCCTCCTCCCTACCTTTTATCTTAGCCTGCCTGGCCCCCTCTCCTCATTCTTGATGAAGGGCTCTGGCCCGAAACGTCGAATTTCCTGTTCCTTGGATGCTGCCTGACCTGCTGTGCTTTAACCAGCAACACATTTTCAGACCTGAAAAGCAGGCACCTGCAACCTAATCTTATACAGTTTCAAGATAGTGAAAGGTATGGCAAAAAGATCATTTGAATTACTTTTTTCAGACCAGTGCTTCAGTATAAGACTGGGATCCTTTGCGAAAATGAAGGTGCAGGCTCTTTTGTGCACAAATGTTAGGTGATAGTCAGCATCCTTGACCTGAATTAACGTTGGAGACGGGAGTCTTCCTGCAGTACCATGATGATATAACTCAGACCTTCACAACTCCACAAAGGGTAGTGAGACAAAGGTGGTGAAGATAGAGACCTGAATATGGAGGACAACATAAAATGTACATAAATGTGTGAAGAACTCAATTGAAAAATGAAAACTGACAGCAGATGGAACAGGAGAATGGTGAGATCCTGGCACATCCATGTATCATAGTGATAATAGATTGCATTTTCAAAGCAGGTTGAGGCTGTCTGAGTGCTATGACCTATTGAATATAACACTGAACTCTTGGAATACTCCTTATTTAAAAATCTACTGCATATGGATGGCAAATCTCCATTTCAGTCTTCAGTACTATAAT
This sequence comes from Hemiscyllium ocellatum, assembly GCF_020745735.1. Lineage (NCBI taxonomy): Eukaryota > Metazoa > Chordata > Chondrichthyes > Orectolobiformes > Hemiscylliidae > Hemiscyllium > Hemiscyllium ocellatum. The sequence goes on along the minus strand of NC_083420.1, from coordinate 34,480,478 downwards.
TGGACAAAACATTACACTGAATGATGATAAACACTCATTTTCCTTGTTGAGACCACCAATTAAAAAGGGATTAAGGTATTTGATAATGCCTCTTTTCAAGGAGAAATCCCTCATTAGACAAAGAACTTGTGCTTGATCTCAGAGTGCAATTACATTTAATTTACAGGGTCCACAAACAAAGACCTTCACAACTCTACAAATTTCTACATAGATATTCATCTTGAAAAGGTCTTATAAATGAATTTGCTATGGTTATTAGCACTTAGTGTAGGATAAAAACCATCAGCATTGGAGCAAAAGGGGAGAATGCCACCTTTAAGGGCTTGTCCTTTGGGCATTTGGGTTCCTTTGGTACCTCTTAACACTCTAATTGGTTGACAGTGTGACAATGCTGAGACTAATTATCAACTAAATATAAACTGCATTGACTCTGAAACCTCTGTATTTTTATTCAAACTGAGGAAAACTTCAAAAAGGTACTACAGGTGGTTAATTAGGTTGATAAGGGACATTAATTACTTTATTTTCTTTCAAGGCACAAGACAGTAGTTAGCCATTTTTTGTGTGTTAGTATCGTTGCTTTCTCTTGCAGAGGTTTTAAGTTCAAGTTTATAGATTTAATGTTGATGTGATCCTCATACATCAGGAGAAGTGATTGGCTTTGCTCCTGCCCCTTTAAGGCATTCAAGCATTCTTTCTTTTAGAATTAATGTAAATCTTTAACTCCGACATCCAACTAATTCTGCAAATACATCTTTAAGTTATATTCAGGCCATTTTATAGCTCTTTTACTGCAACCCTTGTTTGAGGATAGTGGTCTACAATAGAGCCTTGATAATTCTGTACATTTGAAGCTCCACCAGGCTTTCCCAGTCCAGCCATTTGTTTAGCATCTTGCAGCCTTTTCACTCTGACATTCTGCTTGGTTCCTTGCAGTATTAATAACTGGAAAGAGCTCACTTAGCTCTGAGATTAAGATCTATCTAATTCATTAAAATGTTATAAGTAGGTTTGTGGAGGTTTTCTTTCACTGGCAAGTACTTAATGTGGATGGTAGATGCATACTTCTGACATAGTCATAAAATCAAACAAAACAGAATCAGACCCTTCAGTCCAACTCGCCTGCACCGATCAGACATCCCAAATCAAACCTAATCCCCATGTGCCAGCATTTGGCCCATATCCTTCCGAACCCTTCCTATTCATATATCCATCCAGGTGCCTTTTCAATGTTGCAATTGTACCAGCCTCCCCCGCTTGCAATGGCAGCTCGTTCCATACACACACCACCACTCCCAGCAACATTCTTGTAAATCTTCTCTGAACCCTGTCAAGTTTAACAATATCCTTCTTATGGAAGGGTGACCAGAATTAGAGGAGGCACTGCCCTAGTAATATTATCAGTGAACCATTAATCTAGAGACCTAGATAATGTTCTGGGGACCTAGGCTCAAACCCTCTCACAGCAGATGGTGTAAATTGAATTCAATAAAAATCTGGAATTAAGAGTCTAATGATGACCAGGATTTCATTGTCAATTGTTGGAAAAACCCATCTGGTTCACTGATGTCCTTTAGGCAAGGAAACTGACATCCTTACCTGGTGTGGACTACATGTGACTCCAGACCTACAGCAATGCGGTTGACTCTTAACCGAGATGGGCAATAAATACAGGCCTAGCCAATGACGCTCTCATCCTGTGAATGAATTAAAAAAGAATTGTACATGGGGATGAGTTTGCTATGAATCTGTTCAGATAAGATCTTAGCATAACTATACCAATGCCAAACATGTTTGGTTGGGTAAGACTACAAAGTGATAGAAACTAAAGCAGGTAAATGGAGTTCACATATAAAACTAATTAAATGGCAACAAAAGGCCCAGGGTGCTGAACGTTGAATGCCTACTGTCCTGTTTCCATCACCTATTGCTGCAAAGATTTATTCACTTGAACTGCAACAATATGCAGCCAGTAAGAAAATTAGGAGGGAGCAAAGGCCAGGAGTGTGCTTCTGGTGTAATGGTACAGTCTGTACCTCTATGCTAGAAGTTCAAGGTTCAAATTCCACCTTATTTGAAGGGGTGCCATAACATGGTCATTAAACATACTCAACAAACGAGACAGTTAGCATGTGACTTACAATAGAATGCTCAAGTGGGAAAGGGGCACTTTGTTGGCTTTTCTAACGTTTTCAACATCCAAGAATTGATTCTTACTCAAAGTTGGGTTTACTTCTAGCGAGTCACTTACCAGATTCTCACTGATTAAGATTTATTCTGTTTCTAATATTCAAAGTAATATAATAACTGGTCATAGGTTGAATTTAAAAAAAAAAGCAAAGTCAATTAGAAAACTGAATGAGACAATTAAGTAGCCAACTGGAACACATCAGGGATGTAGGGCAGGTGATGTATCACAGCTGCAGTATCTGGGAGCACCTGGAAGCCAGATTGGTCCAGGACCAACTTTTTCAATCAACTTTTGCTTAGAGGTTATGAGCCACAACAATAAATCTGACCAGGATCATTTGTACCAGGTAGAGATTCCATCTCTTGGGATTGAGTCTTCTGATTTAGTCACTGTTAAGGGACATGAGTATGTGATTGTGAATGAGATAGGCAAGGAGACCCAAAGGACAGGAGTGCAGAAGCCTAAGCTTTCAGAATTATCCATCAGGTTTAAGGCTCTTTCAGCACATCGAGATGTGGAACGCAGGATTAATGAGTGAACTGGTGACTACACAGTCCTACAGAAGGCCAAACAAGCGGAGAGAGCAAAAAGCAATATAGTGTGTAATGGGGGAAACATAGTCAGAGGGATTGGTACTGTTCTCTTCAATAACCAGTGTGAGTTCAAACAGTGATGCTGTCTGCTGATGCCTTGAAACATCTTCTCAGGACTAGACAGCAGCTTGTGAGGGGATAGGAGGCAAAGATAGATCCTATTGTCATGGTTCATGTACAAAGTTTGTGAAGGTTTGTAGCTCAGGTTGAGGTTTAGGGTGTACGTTTGCTCGCTGAGCTGTAGGTTTGATATCCAGATATCTCATCACCTGGCTAGGTAACATCATCAGTGGAAACTTCCAAGTGAAGTGAAGCTGTTGTCTCCTGCTTTCTATTTATATGTTTGTCCTGGATGGGGTTCCTGGGGTTTGTGGTGATGTCATTTCCTGTTCATTTTCTGAAGGGTTGATAGATGGTATCTTCAGCTAGCCACAAAAAGACACAACCCTCTCTCCCTCATAGCCCTACACACAGATGAAAAAAACACCCACGATTTTGACTGGGACAACACATCTATCCTGGGACAGGCTAAGCAAAGACGTGCCAGAGAATTCCTAGAGGCCTGGCACTCCAACCACAACGCCATAAACAAACACATAGATCTAGATGCCATCTATCAATCCCTCAGAAAATGAACAGGAAATGAAATCACCACAAATCCCAGGAACCCCATCCAGGACAAACATATAAATAGAAAGCAGGAGACAACAGCTTTGCTTCACTTGGAGGTCGCCACTGATGATGTTACCTAGTCAGGTAATGAAATGTCTGGATATCAAACTACAGCTCAGCAAGCAAACCTACACTCCACAACTAACAAAGGCAGGCCAAAGGAGTTCTGTGTGGTCAGTATGAGGCACTAAGTGCTAAATTAAAATCAGAGTCTTTAGACTCTTGTCTGAGCCACATGAAAATTGGCAGAAGGTAAATCAGGTTAGAGAGTCTGTGGCTTGAAGCCTGGTCTGGAAGAATTAGAATCTAATTTGTGAGGTCTGAGGCAAGGGTTAGAGAAAGAAAGACCTGTACAGATGATTATGCTGTTCTGAGCCACATAACTAGGGATGTTGAGAGGGGTTTAAACTCACCAATGGGGCTCAGGAGTCAAACTGAGAAAATGTGATAAATTAAAGAATAGTGTCAAGGCCAAAAAGACCAGTTTTTAAATATATGATAAACAGACAGTCACATGCTGAGGTAGATTGTACAAACCAAATCAACCCAATAGATAAGGCTAAATGGTACAAAAAGAATAAAAAGATAAAACCAAACATTCTGCATGGGGTGTTTGAAGCAAAATAGATAAACTGAGAATGTAAATAGAAATAAAAAGATCTGGTAGCCATTACTAGAGTGAGAATTGAATCCTGAAGTATACAGGAATTTTAGGACAGGAAACAAAGAAAGTTGGCAGGTTGCTCTGAGGGGTAATGATGGTATTAGCACAATAGGAAGGATGACCCAAGTTCAGGAAACCGAAATCAGCTTTTACTTGGGTGAGCAATAATGAAGGCCGTAAATAGCGTACAGACTCTCTAACAGTCAACGAATAGTAGGGTGATGTATAAAGGAATAAATTATGGGAACTTGTCAGAAAGACACCACAACGATCATGGGAGATTTTAATCTACGTAGACTGGATAAGTTCGATGGGCAAAAGTGGCCTCAAAGAGAATTTTATCAAATGTCTTCAGGATTGTTTCTTAAAACAGTATGCACCGGAGCTGGCCAGAGAGCAGGCTATACTAGACCTTGAATTATGCAACAAGTTAGGATTAATTAATAATCTCATAATGAAGGTATCCCTGAGTAGCTGTGACAATAACAAAGTTGAATTTCAGGTTCAGTTTAACAAAGAAGGGAGTGGGTCCAAGAATAACTTTTATTAGTAAGGGAAAGTATGAGGGCATCAAAGCAGAGCCAGCTGAAGTGAAATAGCAAATTAGGTTAAAGGATAGTTCAATTTAGATGCAATAGCAGGCACTTAAGGAGATATTACAGAATACACAGAATTGATACATTGAGACTGACTCACCAACTGTGGTTAACTAGAAATGTTAAAAAAGACATCAAACTTAAAGAAACAACATTATTGTACAGACCCTTGCATGTCAAGGTATCAGGCAGAATGTTTTTCAAAAAAGGCAAGAATTGACATGTAATAAATTTAATAAACTGAAAAAAGTATATGAGAGAAAGCTAGCCAGACGTTTAGAGTTTCTATAAATATTTAAAGAAAAGAGTTCACAAAGTGGATACTGGTCAGAGAGATAGTGAGTCTAGGGCATAAATAGTGGAAAATAATGAGATGGCAGATGAAATAACACGTACTTTGCATCAATCCTCACTATAAAGGATATTCCAGAAGCAGCAATAAACCAGGAAATGGAATGGAGAGGGAACTCAAAGTTACAATGGTTAAAGAAGTTGCTGGAACTGCGGGCTAACAAGTGCCAAAGTCATGATAGGCTTCATCCTGGTATCCTAAGGAGGTGTCTCTTGAGGTAGTTGATAGCAAATGTAATTTCTTCATTCAAAAAAAGGAGAGAGAAAACAGGAAATAATAGGCCAGTTGGCTTAACATCCATTATAGGGAAAATATTAATAAGTATTATGGAAGATATTATAGCAGTGCAATTAGACAGGTTGAAGATAATTCAGAGTTAACATGGGTTTGAGAAGGGGAAATAATGTCCAACCTATCTGTTGAAGTTCAAATGCCTTTCAAAAGGCTTTTGATAATGTGCCGCACATAAGACTGATCCAGAAAGTTAGATCCCAGAGGGTTTAAGGATATTGGCTTGGATAAAGGTTTAGCTGACTGACAGAAAGCAGCGGGTCCTTCTCTGGTTGGCAAACATTAACTAGTGGGTGCCTCAAAGTTCAGTTCTCAGACCTCAACTATCTACAATCTATGTAAAAGCATGCAGGATCACAGTGTAACACAGCAAAGTTCTTGGACAATACTAAAATAGATGGGAAGGGAAGCAGTGATGAGGAGATAAAGAGTTTACAGATGGATATTATTAGGCTAGGAGAATGGACCGAAATCCGGCAAATGGAGTTTAATGTGGATAAATGTGAGGTTGTCCATTTTGGCCAGGAAAACAAAAAGGCAAACTATTATTCAAATAGGAAGCAAATTTGAATTATGCCAGTGCAGAGGGATTTGGACATCTTTGTACATGAATTGCTGCAGCAAGTGGGTATGCAGGTGCAGCATATAGTAAGAAAGGCAAATGGAACCTTGGCATTTATTGTAAAAGGACTGGATTTTAACAGTAAAGAAGAGTTGTTACAATTATATAAGACATTGGTGAGACCACATCTGGAATACTGCATCCAGTTTTGGTCTCCTTACTTGAGGAAGGATATGGTGGCACTGCAAGCAGTTTAGAGGAGGGTCACCAGGTTGATTCCAAAGATGAAGGGGCTGTTGTACAAGGAGCAGCTGAATAACTCAGGCTTGTACTCAGTTGAGTTCAGAAGAATGAGCGGGGATCTAATTGAGGAACGTAAAATGCTGAAGGGGATTAATAAGGAGGATGTTTAACAGATGTTTCTCCTTGTGGGACAGTCTCCAAATAAAGGTGCACCTATAGAGTGAGAGACAGTATGTTCAAAACTGAGGGGAAACTACTCCTCTGAGAAGACTGTGAATCTGTGGAACTCACTGTCTCAGAGTGCAATGGAGGCAGAATAAGTCAACAGATTCAATAATGAAATTGCTATGTTTCTAAGGATGAGCGGGATAAAGGGCTGTGGGGAGCAGGCAGGAGTGTGGAATTGAGATCTGGATAAGATCAGCCATGATCATGTTAAATGATGGGGCAGACTTAAAGGGCTGAACCACCTGCTCCAGCTCCTATACCAACGTTCCAATGTTCTGTTGAGGAAGTAATGTGCGCTATGGATAAAGATACCCGTACTAAGGTTTTCCGAAGGTATTTGACAAGGTATCCTCTCAAAGGTCTTGCAAAACATAAAAGTTGTTGGTGAAAGAGGCAGTATGTTGATATGGATAGAAGATTAACTGGCTGAAAGGAAGCAGAGAAGAGTCATAAATGGGTCATTTCTGGTTGGCAGTATGTAATGTGTGGTGTGCCACAGGAGTTGGTGCTGGGGCCTCAACTATTTACAAATTATGTAAATGACTTGAAGAAAATGGAAAAAGGTTTAGTTGCCAAATTTGGTGACGACCCAGAGAAGCAGGTAAGGAGGGTGTAAAGGGGAATGAGGAAGCTATAAAAATATAGAAAGGTTAAGTGACTGGGTAAGGACCTGGCAAAGCATGTGGGAACATGTGAAATTGTTCATAATGGAAGGAAAAATACAAAAGAAGCAACATTACCTAAGTGGAAAATCATTGAAGAGCTCTGCAATGCAAAATGATCTGGGTGCCCTCATGCATGAATAGCAAAAGGCCAGCATGCAGGTTCAGTAAGCAATTAAGAATGCAAGCTGAATGTTATCGTTTATTGTGAGGGGAATCGGATACAAAATTAGGGACATTAAGCTTCTGTTTTATGAGGCATTAGTAAGGCCATATCTGGGCGAATGAGTACATTGTTAATCACATTGCATGAAAGGATGTAAATGCATTCGAAGTGGTTTAGAGCAAGTTTATACCAGAGAAAAGGAAGGGACAGGTGGAATTTGTCTTATGAAGAAAGACTAAACAGGTAGGCCTGTACCCACTGGAGTTTAAAACCATGAAAAACAACTTAATTGAAATATATAAAATCCTGATGGGTCTTGACAGGTTATAGAGTCATTGAGTCATAGAGATATACAGCACGGAAATAGACCCTTCAGTCCAAGCAGTTCATACTGACCAAATATCCTAAATTAATCTAGTCCCATTTGCCAGCATTTAGCCCATATCCCTCTTAAACCCTTCCTGTTCATATACTCACCCAGATGCCTTTTTAAATATTGTAATTGTACCAACCACTTTCTCTGGTTGGATGTGGAGAAGATATTTCCTCTTTTGGATGGATCTAAAACTAGGTGTCACTGTTTTAAAAACAAGAGTTTGCTTATTTAAAACAGGTGAGCTGAGCTGAATTATTTCTTGGGTGTATAGAACTTTGGAACTCTCTTCCTGCAACGGTGATAGAAACAAAATCTTTGAATATTTTCAAGGTGGAGGTGGATAAAGGTTAGATTCTTGTTGACCAATGGGTGAAATGTTATTGTGGAAGAGACAATGCAGACTTTAGGTTATACCCGAACAGCCGTGATGTTATTGGCCTGAAGAGCAGACTCGGGGCCTGAATGACTACACCTAGTCCCTGGTTGTATGGAATTTGATAGGCTAAAGGAGGAGAGGGATGGTTATATAGCTAATATGGGATCTCTATCTAGTGATGGAGGGCAGGGGTAATGTACTAAATGCATACTTTGAATCCAACCTCATCAAGGAGACAGATGTTTCCAAAGTCATAGTGAAAGAGGAGGTAATGGTAAATTGGATAAAATGTAAAAATGACTGAAGTAGAAGTACTGGATAGGAATCAGTACATCAGCTGGATCAGCAAGTTAGGGTTGAAATTGCTAAAAACATTGGTTGGAATCTTCCAAGTTACCTTGAAGCAAGAATCATGGAACCTCTACAGTGCAGAAAGAGGCCGTTCTGTCCATTGATTCTGCACCAACCCTCCCAAAGAGCATCCCACCCTATCTCCGTAACCCTACATTTACCATGGTTGATCCACCTAGCCTGCATATCCCTGGGCACAGTGCACCATTTTAGCATGGCCAATCCACCTAACCTGCACATCTTTAGACTGAGAGGAAATCAGAGCACCTGGAGGAAACCCACACAGATTCGGGAAGGTCTTGTTACCCAAGACTGGTATTGAACCCAGATCACTGGTGCTGTGGAGCAACAGTGCTAACCAAGGTGATATCATGCCACCTCAAATGGGGGAGGAAGACTGGAGAATTGCAAATGTCATGCCCTTGTTCAAAAATATGATGTAAGTAAATGCCCAACAACCATTGGGAATTGAGCTTAAACTGAGTGATGGGAAAGAATCGAAAGAATCATAATTCAAGGTAAAATGAACAAATATAGATTAAATAAGGAAATTCAACACAGATCTAAAGCAAATGGTGCTTAATAAACTTGTTTGAGTTTTTTTCTGAGGGAAGAGAGAAGGTGGTTGAGGGTAATGCTGGTTTATCTGTTATATATGGTCATCAAAATAAATTGATAAAATGTCACAAACAGGTAAGCTAGAAAATTCAAGACCGTTGTGTACAAAAGCAGCACCATGGATTGGTGGTGGAATGGGCAGACAGGAGGCAGATGTAAATTAATGCAGAGAAGTGTGAAGTAATTAATTTTGGCAGTAAGTATGAGGAGAGACATATTAGTTAAGGGATACAATTCTAAAAAGGGTACAGGTGCAAAAAACCTCAAATATCCATGCACTAACCATTCAAGGTGACAGGTTCAGAAAACAGTTAATAAAGCATATTCAAACATAGGTTTGATAAACAGGGCAAAAAGTACAGAAGCAACAAGGTTATGGTACATCTGTACAAAACACTGGTCTGATGTCAACTAGAGTATTTTCTGGTACTGGGCACCACACTGTTTTTAAGAAAAATGTGAAAGCATCAGAGAGTGATATTGCAGAGGAGCCAATGGTAATGTGAGAAATTCTTCTTGTTTTACACAGAGAGGCTAACACCTGGAATGCACTTTGAGCATGGTGGAGGCATATTTAATTGGGGCATTAAAAGTGACAGAGCTTATTACCTGAACGATGAGATTGGATGCAGAGTGATGCGGAAATGATGTGGAATAAAATGAGCTGAGTTCCACTTATGGAGAGCTGGCACATTTGTTAAGGACTGAATGGCTTTCTTCAATGCTCAACACATTCCATTATTTCATAATTCACCTCCCAAGTGATGATCTTACAGGATACAATGCCAGACTTCTCAATCTTCAGCTCAGAGATATCACTGCAGGTAGAGCTGTACACCTCTTACAGAAAGAACTGAGAATTATTTAAATGAAGGATCCTCATTACTATAGCTGTATCCTTGTAATGATGCACTGCTAGTTGTGCAGGTAACCATTGATTATACTTGTGCACAAAGAACTCTTGACACTCTCTACTCCAAAGCTTGCATTGCTAACTCTCAATCCCTCTTCCAAAGAGAAAATCTGCCTTTTCAAAGATTCAGGTGACCCTGAATCAACTCCTTCCTCTATTCTATGTTAATGTCCAAGATAAATGAAAGTTTCCCCTGACTGCAATGGTGCTCAAAGATGGTGTATTTTATGTACTTCTGTCCTTCAGTTTGTGCTCATTTTCCAAGTTAAATTGCTTGTGTATTTCCACCTCATTGATCCTTTCTGTTACTTGTACACTTGGATTATCTCTCCCCTCAGTCTTTTTATGTTATTGTCTAGGAGCCCATGTAAAGTACTGAAGCTCTGAATGAAGGACACTTTAAGCTAGGAATAATAATAATGGTGGAAAGTGCAATCAACTGGTGCAAGCTGGCGTTTAAGAGCCTACAGATTACAGGAGAAGAGAAAGAATTGAGGAAGTGATGAATTTCACATAATGGACAGTCAAAGCCGATTTTTACCTCAACTTTAATTCTTTGGTTGAGAAATTCGAACTTTCATGTCGAGGTGCATGAAGTAAGCCACCCAAATCTCAATATAGTACAAAACAAAGTTTGTGAGAAGATTTGTAGCTCGGGTGCTCGTTGTTGTGGTTGTGTTCGCCGAGCTGGGAGTTTTTGTTGCAAACGTTTCGTCCCCTTTCTAGGTGACATCCTCAGTGCTTGGGAGCCTCCTGTGAAGCGCTTCTGTGCTGATTCCTCCGGCATTTATAGTGGTTTGTCTCTGCCGCTTCCGGTTGTCAGTTGCTATCCGCTGCAGTGGCCAGTATATAGTGTCGAGGTCGATGTGTCTGTTGATAGAATTTGTGGATGAGTGCCATGCCTCTAGGAATTCCCTGGCTATTCTCTGATTGGCTTGCCCTATAATAGTGTTGTCCCAATCGAATTCATGTTGTTTGTCATCTGAGTGTGTGGCTACTAAGGATAGCTGGTCGTGTCATTTCGTGAACACCAACTAGCCACGAAACGACACAACCAGCTATCCTTAGTAGCCCCACACTCAGATGACAAACAACATGAATTCGATTGGGACAACACCACTATTATAGGGCAAGCCAAACAGAGAACAGCCAGGGAATTCCTAAAGGCATGGCACTCATCCACAAATTCTATCAACAAACACATCGACCTAGACCCAATATACCGGCCACTGCAGCGGACAGCAACTGACAACCGGAAGCAGCAGAGACAAACCATTATAAATGCCGGAGGAATCAGCACAGAAGCGCTTCACAGGAGGCTCCCAAGCACTGAGGATGTCACCTAGAAAGGGGACAAAACGTTTGCAACAAAAACTCCCAGCTCGGCGAACAGAACCACAACATAGTATAAAATAATAATCTGGTCTCAGAAAATGATTATGAAGTTGTTGAATTGTTATTAAAAACCTAACTGCTACACTAGTGCCCTTTGGGCCTCCATCTCTGGCCTTTAATTTGACTTTTAACTGGCCTCTGAAATGGCCTAGGAAGACATTCTGTCACAGGGAGACTAGGCATGGACAATAAATGACAGTCCCACTGTTTCATCCTGTTACAGGCAGATTGCGATTTTTAAAACCAATCTCTGTGCGCAGCTATGATCCTGATCTTTCTGCAGATGGTCATTTTAACACAGTGTCCTGCTCACGTACCCACTTGTCTGTCCTCGACATGCTGCAGTTCTCTAGCAAATCACAGCGCACACTGGAGGAGCAACATCTCATCTTCAGCCTTCTGGACATTATATTGAATTTAACAGCTTCAGATTGTGAACACACTGCCATTCCTTCCCTTTCTTTTCACTTTACTTGTTGCATTCTCTGTCACAAGGTTCTCTCTCCCCTCCCCCAATCCCAGTGGGACTGTCTGTTCTTTCCAGTTTGGCAATTAGATACATCATTATTCTGCCATTCTCACTTTCCAATCACTTAATCTGCACTACCAACATCCTTTCTCCGCCAGCACTCCACCCAGTCCCCTGCCTGCCATCACCCCCCACATCCCCACACTCCCCACACCCCCACCCCAACTATTGCATAAATGCTGCCCCCTCCACACCTCAGGTCAAATCCAATGAAGAATCATCTAGATTTGAAAAGTCAGCTTGCTATCTCTCCATGGAAATATTATCCCACTCTCTCTGTGACCTTTGACTTTTCCAAGATAACAACAATGATAGAGTTAAAAAATTTCACACTGTTAGATATAAATGAGATTGCAGAAAGACAAATGCAGTTACAAATATGAGGAGATATAAAATTGTCACGAAATGTTTTCTGGATGCATATTTTTTTTACTGTTTGTGACAATCCCAAGAATTAATTTAAGAAATCAAGAGTAGATTTTGCCTCAAAACAAAAATAATATCAACTGTCATTAAACAGCAGTTGGAAAGATGAGTTAATGCTCTATTTCATGTCTCAAGTGTCTCAATTTAAAGTTCCATTGATATCTTGAAGGTTTCTATGTAATTACAGACAAAGCACACAAGCTGATACATTTACATCAAACAGGCTACTTTTGATAATACAGTTAATGAATTCCTTGGATCAGTGTTGAACTATATAGTCATCACCCTCACCTTCTACTCCTCTGGTTTTAAGCAACTCTCCTATCCTCTGGGCAAAAGCAATGATAATAATTTAATCAGTACATCTCAACTTCAAAGTGTTGGCTTACATGCTGTTTGCTGATGACCACCTTCCATTTTCCATTCCTGTATTTGAGGCCGATTACCCTGGAGGTCAGAGTCTAGACCTGTTCAAATTTATTTTTAAAATATTCACTTTAAAGCTGTTTTTGCTGTAACTTTTACACATGCCAATCTTAAGGTAGTTTGATCATCATTTCAAGCACCTGAAGTCAGCATCGAGCTCAACCAGGTAGACTTTGAGTTTCACTGGATGTATTCACGAGTGGAACATTAGAACTAAAGAATGAGCTAACATATAAGTATTGTTCTTTCATGACCTCAGGAGACCTCAAGCTGTTTATAGGCAATTACTTTCAGAAAGTGGTTACCATTGTCAGGTTAGGAGGCAAAAAGCAAAATTTGCACATAGCACCATCCTATAAATAGTGGTATCACTCATCACACTCAATAGTTATGAGTGAAATTCATATTCATCTTGTGAGGACCTGCAAAGAAATAGATCACATATGCTGCTCTTCAGCCTCAATGTTGTATCTCCCCTTAATCCAACAATGTGGTGTTTTTCTGTCCCACACCAATCACCCAAAGCTCTAAACAAGGGCTTCATTTGATGTCACATGACCATAGGGTACTTTTGATGTTATATCCAAAACTGTGTCGCCAGGCTTCTTTCATCCAGCAGACAGAAGTGACTTTCACCTTGATTGAACCCTGATCTGAAGATGAAAGATTCAGTATCCTGCAAATTTCTTTTAAAGATTTTTCTGAGTTCAGGCTGGCAAGACAGAATTTCCTTGCAAGAAGCAGTGGATACATTTATTTTGAAAAAAATTTGCTGTTATGGAGCACTGGTGCAATCGCAGAAGAGTGGTGTTGATCGACACTGCTGATAATGGGCCCATGTGCTGCTGAAGGGCTAATGCCCAAAATGTCGACTCTCCTGCTTCTCAGATGCTGTCTGGCCTGCTGTGCTTTTCCAGTGCCACACTTTTCGACTCTGAACTCTAGCATCTGCAGTCCTCACTTTCTCCATGTTGTAGTATCAGTCTTTCCAAGCATTTATTTACTTTGAGTTTCTATGCTTTTGTTATTTGGTCACCATTTCCTCAATGGGCCCCATGACCCTGAAGATGGACAATTCCATGTACCCTCTTCTCTACTTGGTAACATGTTTGCTACATATTCTCTTGTCTCAGCTTCCTTTGTCACACTTCCTCCAGCACAGCATCAAATGCTGACAAGTTTTAAGCATGGTCTTTAAGTCATTATTGAAAAAGTAAGCTGTTATGCCAAACATTTATGCATATTGCAATTGTACAAGGGAGATGTAAAGTGTAAGAGACAAGCTCAAATGTAACAAGATTAGCTTACACTAGACTGGCACACACTGCAAAAGTGGAACCTACCCCCAACAATCGGAAAACTTCAGATCCCTGTAACCCATATTTCTATCTTTGTAATCCACTGAAACCATATGCATTCAGTATAATTGTAATGATACCATTGGCTCAATGGAAAGGAGATGTACTGTCAATTCATGTACCAATATAACCGGTATGCAAAACAGGAGACATCTGGAAAAAATAACAATGAGACACTAGATAAGGATAGAAAGCTGTCGAATGAGAGAGCAATTAATTAGTGCAAGGACCAGAATAAATTTCACAGAACCTGTAAAATGTTTCTTGTTCCTTGTCAGCTCGGTGCTGCAACTCTAAAGATAAATTCTACTCTTGAGTTAAACGACTGTTCTTAAGAACACTCTAAGCTATGCCCTTGTTAGAATTCAGACTCTGCTCTCAACAGCTCCTAGCACTTTTTTTCTTTCGAACTGAATAATTTGATCCCAAAAAAAAACCACCCTTTAATGATGCAACCCTAATATTCTGGGATGCTGCAATCTCCAGGTTACATCTCAGTGCTGAAACGTTGCTGTGGCTGTGCTCATTGCAATTCTCCAATCGTTCAAGCTTTGTCTCTCAAGCATTTGTTACAATCTGGGGATATCCAAATATCAATGTCCTAAGGGTGAGTTATCACCAAATTATTATGTAATGTTTCATTATTATTGTGTTGTTAGTTCATGAGTTTGAGTTTGTGTCATCTAATGATGAGTTTTCCCTCATTGTACAAAGCAGCCTATTTCTTCCAATGTCAGTCTGTCCAGAGCAAAATATTACCTCAACGATCACTGAATTATCATCTTGCTTCAGATTAGTATTCTCCCGTGCCATGTATAATGTCAAATCTCTGGCCTGCTTGTGCAATCAGGCACTTTTCCACAGATTATTGTTCCAGGAAGGAGAGTAGGTGCCACCTTTACATCTGCTCTCACAGTTGGCTGGACATGCCAGCTCATTGATGAAGGGCTTTTGCCCAAAACACCGATTTTACTGCTCCTCGGATGCTGCCTGAATTGCTGTGCTCTTCCAGCACCACTAATCCAGAATCTGGTTTCCAGCATCTGCAGTCATTGTTTTTACCTAGCTCACTACACTGTACAAGCTGCTGTTCATTTGAAGGCTGCTGCCATCATCCTGTAAATTAAGGAAATTACAGGGCCTGCTTAATCTGGCGGTCATTGAGGAACATCACTCCTTGGTCTAGTTAGTAGAGAATCTTGGAATTCACAAGCTGCAGTTTATTGCACAATAGTAACCAGCTATAGGTTACATTGATATCATAGCTATTATCGCAGAGAGTTTGAGGATGACCAGATGACTGTCTCAGTTCTTCAAGGTCTTATACTGATCTACATCTGCGCATGACATAACCATAGTGATTGGTATTCGTGACACGCCTCAGTATTAACCATTTCTGACCCATATCCAACACCTATCTTTCCATCTCCACAGCATGGCTATCTTACCAGCAATTACCCTCCATGGTTTATGAGATCTTGGAAACATATACAACGTAGTTGAGTGTGTGTGGCTGGTGGTGAGTGTGTGTGTGTGTGTGTGTGTGTGTCTGTGTGTGTAGATAATAAAACCAGGAGAGGAAAATAAAGCAGATCGCATTCGGACACTCTTTCATTCTGTACAGTCCGACAAGTCATGATTAACTTCCTTTATGACTGCACTTGTCCACATTGAGGGTAAATTCACTGACTCACACATTCCCAGATCTGCTTCCCTTTCTTCTCTCTTTTCTATTCTTTCCTCATTTCTCTTTCAGCAAGAAACTAGTTAGAAATGAAATTAGGCCAGCTACCAAATGTAAGTATTCAACGTGAACCCAGGCCCTAGATTGGCTATTTACTGAATTCAAACCTTGAATATGTTATGGGGAATAAGAAAATTATTCAGAAAATATTGTAATTGGTACAATGTAGAATCAGCTTTACTCCTGTATCTTTACATTAGGAGCATTTTGAGGCAATGTGGCAAGTTCTTTACCCTGTTTCCAATGCGTGTTGTACCTGACCAGGAATTCTTTGGAACAGTGGGAAGAAGTTGTACAAGTTGGTTGGAATAGGGATAGAAAAGAAATGTAATTATTAAGCCCAATATAGTGGAAAGTTTCACTTTGTCATGACTGTGTAATTTTGCAAGTGAGGATAGGCTGTCCTATAAAGTGAACGTGCAAGTTCTATCTTTATACTTACATTGTATTCTTCTGCTAGTAGTTTATTTGGTACATTTCCTAATGCTGATGATTTTCTTTCTGCGATTCCTAATTTTTTTTATATAATAATAGTTCCTAATTTTCTGACTGTGAATTTTCGAGGATAGAGAATTTATTTTTCATGATTAAGGACATGAATTTCCTAGTCACGAGTTGGAGAAGGTGAATTGCGTTCCTGTTTCTGGATAAATGGAATGCTGTCTTTTTTTTAAAGGTGAATAAATAACGGTTAAATTTGTTTACATGGAAACAGAGAAAATGGGAGCAGGGTTAGAATTTCATAGGTTAGCTCCCAGAAGTGACATGATATTTATTGATTTACTGCAAACAAAAGCAGACAGTTCAGGGTGTTTTTTTAGATCACTAAATAATTCAAGGAATTGCCCATCAAGACTTCCAAAAGACTCAAAGGCTTCCGGGATGTTGAACAGGAGAATGGAAGGACCTGCAAAGAATTCAACCACAATTGACTTGGCTTCATGGAAACATTATTCATCCAAGTTAATATCAGCCATGTTGCTTGAATTTTTTAAGAATAGCTGGAGGTGCCAATGAGTATGTAGAGAATTTCAGAGACTGTGAAGACAGGGCCAGCTAAAAGAGAGGTGGCACAGCATTTGAGAGCTCGTTTATGTGCCGGACACTGGGATTTGCAGAGAAAAAGTGCTTTGAAAGCCCTGTTCGACTGAAAAGGATTGGGAACACTTTTCAAATGTCGTGCCAGCAGAACCAGTAGAGTAGGGACTTATATACTTTGCCTGAAGCTGCTCCATCCATGTGCAAAGACAACTTTAAAATAGAGAAGCCACTGCTGATACCAAATTCTGCCTTGAGGTTTTCAATACCTTACCTTCAGATAGAGAATATTCATAAAAGTAGTAAGTCTCTAACAATAATAGACACAGATCTTAATTTCAACTTTATTAGTATCCTTTATCCATGCTTACTTTTAATCTTTGTACCTCTGGATTTCTAGCTGATACTTTTATTAAATGAATAGTTTGCAAGTTTTGCAATAAACTAACTTGACTAAATTGGTCAACTTGACAAAATAAAAGAGGGCTAATTCTGCAGTTCATTGACTACCCTGACACAATTAGTAGTTCCGTCAATTGTATCCAGCACAGCCGAATCCTGAACTGCAAGTATTTGATGGAACAGTGTAGAGGGAGCTTTATTCTCTATGTAATGCATGTTATATCTGTCCTGAAAGCATGTGATGAAGCAGTTTGGAGTGAGTTCTGTGGGCATCTAACCTCTGCTGAGCCCTTCCTGGGGGTATTGCTTTATATTTTCTTTACTTCACAGTTCTAATACCATAGGATCTTGACAGAAATTCTTTAGCTGATGTCAGTGTGCATTATCCAAGGCTTTACTTAAAACTCATATCCATTTCATAGTAAAGTTGATCACCTGAGATTTACAAATTTCACATATGAAATTTTAAAATCCTGGAATATTATATGTATATAAATTTTATAGTCACAATGTTGAACACAAATAAAGTTCTTGATTTCTAAACTTAATAATTTATGTATGTTCTCATTTAGAAAATTTGTCAAATTTATATTTTTTTAATGTTCTTGATTTATAAAGTTCCTGGCAGATTTTGATTTTTAAGAATTATTACAATCATAACCTTTATTGGTTCAAATTGATTTATAAGGTTTGTTATATTAAATGTTTGATATATGAGGTTAATAATTAATGAATCTTGCGACATGTAAATAGCATCATAGAGTCATACAGCACGGAAGCAGACCCTTCGGTCCAACCAGTCCACGCTGATCATAATCCCAAACTAAACTAGTCCCTCCTGCCTGCTCCTGGCCCATATCCCTCCAAACCAGCATCTGGTTTAGGTTATGACATACATCAGAGACATGCAAGTTCTATCTTTATATTTACATCGTATTCTTCTGCAAGTAGTTTATTTGGTACATTTCCTAATGCTGATGATTTTCTTTCTGCGATTCCTAATTTTTTTTATATAACAGTTCCTAATTTTCTGACAGTGAATTTTCGAGGATAGAGAATTTACTTTTCATGATTAAGGGCATGAATTTCCTAATCACGAGTTGGAGAAGGTGAATTGCGTTCCTGTTTCTGGATAAATGGAATGCTGTCTCTTTTTTTAAGGTGAATAAATAACGGTTAAATTTGTTTACATGGAAACAGAGAAAATGGGAGCAGGGGTAGGACCGTTGAGCCCTCTCCACCTTTCAATATGATCATGGCTGGTCATCCAACTTGGGACCATGTTCCTGCTTCCTCCCTTTCTGCTGTTATCCCTTTAGTCCTAACAACTACATATAACTCCTCCTTGAAAAACCCAACATCTTGACCTCCACCTGTTTCAGTGACAGAGAATTCCACAGGCTCACCACTCTGGCTGAAAAGAAATCTCCCTCATCTCAGTCCTAAATAGCCTACCCCATATCTTCAGTCTATGACCCCATTATCAGGAACATCCTTCCTTCATTTGCCCTGTCTAACCTAGTTATAATTTTAAAGATTTCAATGAGATCCCACCTCAATGAATATAGTCCTAAATATGTACTGGGTGTCCACCATCAAAAGTAGCTCAGCAGCAGCACTAAAGGACCTGGCTGCTAGACTAGTCTACAACAGATAGTGAGGAAACTAACATGAGGGAAAAACACAGTTCACCTCATCCTTACCAATTGGCTACCTGCATAATGCATCTGTCCATGATAACATCTGTTCGAGTGACCACCACACAGTCCTTTCTGTAGATCAAGTCCTGCCTTCATAATGATAATACTCTCCATCATATTGAATGGCACTATCACTGTACTATATCATATGGACTTTGAACAGATCTAACAGCTCAAGGTTAAAATTAAAAAACACAACACCAGGTTATAATCTCTCAACACTAGCTCTCGGAGCACTGCTCCTTCATCAGGTAGTTGTGTGATTTTTTTTAACTTTGTCCACCCCAGTCCAACTCCAACTCAAGGTTAGGCATCCATGAGGCACTGTCGGTCATCAACAGCCACAGAACTGTACTAGAGCACAATCTGCAATCTCATTGACCAGCATGTCCTCCTCTCAACCATTACCATAAGCCTATTTTAATGACAGTGTAGGAGGGCATGCAACTTCGGGCACACCTGAAAATGTTGTATCAACCTGGTGAAGGTGCAAAGAGAACTAAGCTCTGCAGTCCAGTTGTTAATGGTGGTGGACAATGAAACAAATCACGGCATGGGGGGGCTCCAAAAATATCCCCATCACTGCAAAATGTAAGGCTGAAGCTTTCACAGCAATCCTTAGCCAGAAGTGCTGAGTGGATGATCCATCTCAGCCTCTTCCAATGCTCCACCAATACAAAAACAAGTCTTACGCCAATTCGATTCAATCCATGTGATATCAAGCAATGACGAGAGGAACTGGATACATTAAAGGCCGTCGACCCTGACAATATTCTGGCAATAGTACTGACAACGCTTGCTCCAGAACTTGTTGCACCCTGAGCCAAACTCTTCTAGTACAGTTACAACACAAGCATCTACCCAACAGTGTGGAAAATTGCACAGCATTATCCTGTACACAGGACAAATCCAACCCAGCCAATTACCATGCCATCAGCTTACTCTTAATCATCAGTAAAGTGATGGAAGGTATCATCATCAGTGCTATCAAGCAGCACCCTGCTCAGCAACAACCTGCTCAGTGATGCCCAGTTTGGGTTTCGCAGGGGACACTCAACTCCTGACATCATTACAGCCTTGGTTCAAGTATGGACAAGAAGAGCTGAATTCCAGTGATGACGTGAGAGTGACAGCCCTTGACATCAAGGCTGCACTCAACCTAAAGTGGCACCAAGGAGCCTCAGTAAAACTGGAATCAGTGGGAATCAGGGGGTAACTTTTCCACTGCTTGGTGTATACCAGGCACACAGGAAGATGGTTGTGGTTGTTGGAGATCAGCCATCTCTACTCCAGGATATCTCTGCAAAAGTTCCTCAGGGTAGTGTCCTCAGCCCAACCACTTTCAGCTGTTTCATCAATGATCTTTCTCCCATCATAAGCTCAGAAGTGGGGATATTTGCCGATGTTTACAGAATCTTCAGCACAATTTGAATTAGAATTAGAATTGGAATTTCTAGAGTGTGGAAACAGGCCTTTTGGCCCAACAAGTCCACACCGCCTCTTCAAAAAGTATCCCACCCAGACACCCATTACCCTACATTTCCCCTGAGTAATGCAGCTAACCTATACATCCCTGAACACTATGGACAATTTAGCATGGCCAATTCACCTAACCTGTTCCTAATCTTTGGAACATTTGCAACTTCTCTGAAAGTGAAGTAGACCATGTTCAATTGCAACAAGAGCTGGACTCTAACCAGGCTTGGGTTGGCAATTGGCAAGCAACATTTGCACCATTTCCAATAAGAGTCATTCTAACCATTGCCCTTTGACATTTAATGATGTTACCATCACTAAATCCCCCACTATCAACATCTTAAAGTTTACTATTGACCAAAAACTCAACTGGACTCACTACATAAACACAGTGGCTACAACAGCTGGTCAGAGGCTAGGAATACTGCAATGAGTAAGTCACTTCCCGACTCCCCCAAATCCTGTCCACCATCTACAAGACAAAAGACAGGAGTGTGATGGAATACTCCCCAATTGCCTGGATGGGTGCAGTTCCAACAACACTCAAGAAGCTTGACACTATCCTGGACAAAACAGCCCGGTTGATTGGCAACACAGCCACAAGCATCCACTCCTTCCATCACTGATGTTCAGTAGCAGGAATGTGTACTACCTACAAGATACACTGCAGAAATGTTCACTTCTGTTTAGAAGCACAAGGGCAGCTAGTACACAGGAAAACCACCACGTGCACACACCCCTCCAAACAATCACCATGCTGATGTGGTCATAGACCATTTCTTTCTGGCTGGGTCAAAATCACAGAATTCCCTCCCTAAGGGCATTGTGGATCAACCTACAGCAGGTGGACTGCAGCAGTTCAAGAAGGTAGCTCACCACCACCTCCTCAAGGGCAACTAGGGATGGGCAATAATTGCTGGACACAGCCAATAATGTCCATGTCCCTCGAGTCAATAAAAAAATCCAACCAACTTTCGCTTCATATATCAGTCGTGTCATCCCACTAATCAGTTTGGTAAACTTTCATCACTCTCCCACAATGACTCGGACATCCTTCCTCAGCTAAGAAGACCAAAACTGTACACAATCATCCAGGTACGCTCTTACCAACACAGCCAGGCATCCCTGCTCCTACACTCAAATCCCCTCGTGATGAAAACCATGATTTTTGCCAAGCTTTTGCCTTTAGCCAATTTTCCCAAGATTCACTACACCCCTAGCTACACACATCGATACATAGCAGCTCAGTTTCTTGGATGTTAATGTTATTCTCAGTTAATCAGGATCAACTAATTGAGGTGGAAAAAGAGATCCTCACCCAGCTAAAGTGCTGATGGCAAATGATTTTTAAAGCGATTTCTGTTGTTTCATCCACCAGCAGTATAGAAGTTGCTTCTTGGTGTTTCTGAGAATCGGACCATAATTTGGAGCTTCTTGACCTCACCTGCATAGACATCTCCATGCTGCCTTCCCCCTCCTTCGGCTGCAGGGCTCAAACTCTGAATCGATGAGGACGTGTACTCTTCCCCTCTGGTTTGGTGCTTTCAGGAAATTATTGCACTCAAAGACATTTATATTTTGCAAGTGTAATAAAACGTATTGCTGAGGTAGAGGGAAGTGAAAGGGTTCAACATCCCTACTTCTATCTGTTCCATCCCCAGGCTGATGTTGAAGAGGTCAGGCTCAAAGGACCTTGCAGAATGCTGCACAGGTATTGAAGGTCATTTTCGGACCTTGGAATCTGTGTTGTACACTTTTTCACCAAAAGCCTGTACTATTGAGTACGCAGGAAAGGCGATCCAGGAAACCAGAAACCAAAATCATAAAAAATAGGAAATAGAAACTGAAACTCCAGTTTCCAAAGAAACACAGCAAGTTTGGCAACATCTGAGGTGAGAGAAAGTGCGTTAATGTTTTAAAGCCACTATGAATCTTAGAAGACACGTTGGTTAAGATTTAATTAACCCTGGTTCTTTCTTCACAGGTCTTGCCAGAACAAGGTTAACTAAATCTTAGCTAACACAATATTCTAAGATTTATACTGAACTTAAACCATAAATCTTTTTACTCTCCACGCTGCCAGACCTTCTAAGTTTCTCCAACAGTTTCTGTTTTTATTTCACATCTCCAGCAGCCACACTATCTTGTCTTTATCATAAGAAACAGAAACTGTAGTACCCCACTCGACCTATAGGTCTGCTCTATGTGAAATAAGCCAACAGCCTAAGATTGTGGCTTTTACTCCAATCCCATAATAACCCCTAAATTCCTCGGTTAATATCTGTCTACCTCAGCTTTGAATATATTCAATGAGCTAGCTTCGACTGCACTCTCTGCAAGAGAATTTCACAAGCTGGGGATTCTCAGAGAGAAGACATTTTCCTTGTCTCTATGAATTTGAAGATCTGCTTTTTTAAACTGTGCTTGTGCTTTGGATCCAAGACGAGAGAGCACATCCCATAAAAATCTACCCCATCACGGCCATTCTGAATATTATCTAAAAATGAAATACTGCAAATGTTGGAGATATGAAATAACAAAGTGCTGGAAAAAAGCTCAGCAAACCTAGATCTTGAGTTTTTCCACCATGTTGTGTTTGTGTTCCTCTAGATATTTCATCAACATCACCTTCTAACCTTCAATAACCACAGGGCCAACCTGCTCAGACTTTCCTCATAAGACAGCCCTTTTCATTAAGAAAGCAATCCAGTGAACCTCTTCTAACTTGCTTCCAATGAGAGTAATCCTTCTCAAGTTCGGAGGCCCAACCTACACACCACACTCCAGGTAATACACTAATACCCTGTTCACTTGTAGCAAGGTTTCCCCTATACCTTGCTCCCCCTTGTGCTGAATGCCAACAACACTCCATTTTGCTTCCTAAGTACTTGCTATAATCTCCACCTAGACATCAGAGATTCCAAGAAAATTCCGGCACATAATCATTGTGTTGGTTTGAATGACCCTCATGCTTTATGGGAGGAGACCAATAACAGAAAACAATGCCTGCAGCTCTTTGAAGGGGTTTGGTTTTTCCAACACTTCAGTACAAAATTCTTTTGACTTCAGGTCAGTAAAATCAAACAATAAATAAAGAGCAAAGTGACCCTGCCTGAGACTGTCACATTCCTTTTCCTGCCAATTAAACTAGAAGCTTTCAAAGTGCTAATCCTCCAATTACTTTGATGAATATTCATTGATGTTCGAGAAAATACAAGTTGTACCTGAGTGGAGTCTCAGTGCCTGTAAATGTCTATTAAGAACAAGCACAATAAGTGTCTCAGCTCCAGTGAGATGAATTCCAGCAAATTTTAATATGCAGCCTCCTCCATTACAGGAAAATGTAATTATTTTATATATTGCTACAGAGACATATTTGAGCAAATTCTAATTTGCAGCCTGCATGCAAGCTCAGGGAATATCATCCCCTATATTAGTGTTTAATAAATGATTATTGTCAAATTGCAGCACTCTCTCCTACTGTGAGCTTGTAGTGAGCTACTATCCCTTTGGTGCTTCACCACCACGTACCAACACTGCCTCCTGTGTCTGTGTCAGCCCATCACTCACCTACCAGCTGCTCTGGGCTGATATGTTTCAACAACTAACTCTGCACAACTAAAATATCAAGGTTAAAGTATAAAATATAGATCCCTTGTCACTTGTTGGTGGACAGCAGGGAGAACTTTTGACATGCTGGCCCTTCTAATAACATTACAGGCAGGCATGTTATAGAATTGAACAGCACAGAAACAGGCCCTTTGGTCCAACTCGCCCCCTTCAGCCAGATTTCCAAAACTGATCTAGTCCCATTTGCCAGCATTCGGCCCATTACCTTGTAAACCCTCCCTATTTGTGTAATCTTCATAATCCAAATGAAGAGGTGACTTCAGCCAGAGCTCGTCCACTCCATCCATTCCAGTTCTTTTTTCTTTTTTTATGTTCTTTAGTCTCTATTTCTGTCATCTTCTCTCTTCTCAGCCTCAGAACTCCCAGCCTCTGACCTTGGGACTTCGGAATTCCTAGCCTTGGAGCTCCTGGCCTCAGCACAGATCCATCGAGGCGGTCTCTCAGCCCAACATGGTGGTCTTCGGGTTGTATGTGGTGGTCTCTCGGCCAAACTTGGTGGTCTTTGAGCACTATTTGGTGGTCTCTCGGCCCAGTATAGTGGTCTCTCGACTGAGCATGGTGGTCTTTGGGCAGTATGTGGCGGTCTCTCGGCCCAGCGTGGAGGTCTCTTAACCCAGTATGGTGGTCTTCGGGCAGTATGTGACAGTGTCTTGGCCCAGCATGATGGTCTTTAGGTGGTACATGGTGGTCATTGGCTAGTATGTGGCAGTCTTTTGGCCAGACATGGTGGTCTTTGGGTGTTAAATGGTGGTCTTTGGGCGGTATGTGGCCGTCTCTTGGCCTAGCGTGGTGGTCTTTGAGTGGTACATGGTAGTTGGCTGGTACATGGCAGTCTTTCAGCCAGACATGGTGGTTTTTGGGTGGTATGTGGCAGTGTCTCAGCCCAGTGTGGTCGTCTTTGGGTAGTATGTGGTGGTCTTTCTCTGGTATGTGGCAGTGGCAGTCTTTTGGCCAAGCATGGTGGTCTTTGGGTGGTATGTGGTGGCCTGTTAGCCTGGCATGGTCTCAGTGTGACCTTGAGGTCTTGAGGTGATTCCAGAGCAATCTCCCAGCCTCGTGAGCCCTGAGGTGAAGCCAGGTGTGGTTCGGGTCAAAGCCCTGTGGAAATTAGAGGCGAGATGTCAACATGGACTGTGTCAGAAGACTGTTTCTATGTAGATTTTTTCTTCATTTTATAGTTTATTCCTAAATCTGAAGTGCTGGACTTCTTTTACTTCTCAACGTTTCCAAGAACGGTAACCAACCTTTGTACCTAAGATGGTGCCATAAACAGCGACATGCACACTTTTCACTGTCCTCATTTGAGTACATGTGACAATAAAGCTAATTCATTCATTTGTTCATTTTAAATGGTGTAATTGCATCAGCCTCCACCACTTCCTTTGGTAGCTTGTTCCATACACGCACCACCCTCTGTGTGAAAATGTTATCCCTTAGGTCCCTTTTAAATCTTTCCCCTCTCACCTTAAACCTATGCCCTCTAATTTTGGACAGCCCTATCCTGGGAGAAAGACTATTCACCCTTTCTACTGCCCTCATGATTTTATAAACCTCTGGAAGTTCACACCTCAGCCTCTGACGCTCCAGGGAAAAAAGTCCCATGCTATGCAGCCTCTCCCAGTCATAGATCTCATTGCTCTGTCTGAGATCTACTTGGCTGATGATAACTGCCATCCGTGCTTGTTATTTAAATATGTTCATGACTCGGTCGACACTGGCATTTGTTGCCCATTCCCACTGGCATCAAGAATAGAGTGTGGAGCTGCATTCCTCAACTGCTGCAATCTTTAGAGTGGGTACCCTCACTATAATGTCAATGAAGAAATTAGAGGAGTTTCATGACAGAAAGTGAAGGAACAGTGATGTAGTTTGAAATAAGGACAGCTTCGGTGTCCAGCAGGATCTTGCAGATGGTTGTGCTTCCATGCATCAAGTACCCTTGATCTTCTGGGTGGTGAAGGTCATGTTATAGAGCCATACACACAATAGGGCTCCTTCTTCCATTCGAGTCTATGCCAACCTACCTTCATTAATAATCATTGGTACTTGGCTCATAGCCTTTAATGTTATAATATGGTGTGCTGGAAGAACTAAGAAATGCCACAGTGTATTCAGTAGATAGTGTCAGCATTGTGTAACCATGTGGTAATGGTAGAGATGAGTGAATGTTTAAGCTGGTGGATGAGGTGCCAGTAAAGCACCTGGATGGTTTGGTCCTTGATGGTGTGGACATGCTTGAAAATTGTTGAAGCTGGGTTTGGAAGCTCTTCCATTCCATTCCTGTACCTTGGAGATGATGGGAAGGCTTTGGAGAGACAGGAGATGCTATTTGTTCAGATTACCCAGCCTTTGATCTTTCTTGTAGCCGCAGTATTTTCCAGCTGATCCCAGCATCTGGGAGAGGGAGTTGCAAAAGGTGCTATTTATTGGGTCCCAGACCTTTGGGAGAGTCTGTGCTCAGTCCAAGTTTAATCTGGATTGTCAGTGTCTAAAGCAGCTGATCTAACATGCAGATCACCCTACTGACAGGAAACTCAACCAATAATTACTGCTGTTCTGAACAACAGTAGCCATGCTGCCTCACAGTACCAAGGTCCACGAATCAATTCCAGCCGTGGGCAACAGTGTGGAGTTTGCACAATCTCCCTGCAGGGGGCGGCTGGGAGTCCCAGGGATATAGTGAGGAAAGAGATCAATCTGAGACTGGTACAGTTGAGAACAGAGGTGAGTCAACCAGTCAGGGCAGGCAGGGGCAAGGTAGGACTGATCAATTAAACTGCATTTATTTCAATGCAAGGGGCCTAACAGGGAAGGCAGATGAACTCAGAGCATGGTTAGGAACATGGGACTGGGATATCATAGCAATTACAGAAACATGGCTCAGGGATGGACAGGACTGGCAGCTTAATGTTCCAGGATACAAATGCTACAGGAAGGATAGAAAGGGAAGCAAGGGAGGAGGGGGAGTGGTATTTTTGATAAGGGATGGCATTACAGCTGTGCTGAGGGAGGATATTCCAGGAAATATATCCATGGACGTTATTTGGGTGGAACTGAGAAATAAGAAAGGGATGATCACCGTATTGGGATTTTATTATAGACTCCCTAATAGTCAGAGGGAAATTGAGAAACAAACTTGTACGGAGATCTTAGCTATCTGTAAGAATCATAGCATAGTTATTGTAGGAGATTTTAATTTTCCAAACATAGATCGGGACTGCCATAGTGTTAAGGGTTTAGTCGGAGAGAAATTTAAGTGTGTACAAGAAAATTTTCTGATTCAGTATGTGGATGTACCTCCTAGAGAAGATGCAAAACTTGACCTACTCTTGGGAAATAAGGCAGGGCAGGTGACTGAGGTGTCAGTAGGGGAGCACTTTGGGGCCAGTGACCATAATTCTACTAGGTTTAAAATAATGATGGAAAAGGATAGACCAGATCTAAAAGTTGAAGTTCTAAATTGGAGAAAGGCCAATTTTGACAGTATTAGGCAAGAACTTTCAAAAGCTGATTGGGGGCAGATGTTCGCAGGTAAAGGGACGGCTGGAAAATGGGAAACCTTCAGAAATGAGATAACAAGAATCCAGAGAAAGTATGTTCCTGTCAGGGTGAAAGGGAAGGCTGGTAGGTATAGCTACTGCCGGATAACTAAAGAAATTGAGGATTTGGTTAAGAAAAGGAAGGAAGCATATGTAAAGTATAGACAGGAGAGATCGAGTGAATCCTTAGAAGAGTATAAAGGCAGTAGGAGTATACTTAAGAAGGAAATCAGGAGGGCAAAAAGGGGACAAGAGATAGCTTTGGCAAATATAATTAAGGAGAATCCAAAGATTTTTACAAATATATTAAGGACCAAAGGGTAACTAGGGAGAGAATAGGGCCCCTCAAAGATCAGCAAGATTGCCTTTGTGTGGAGCCGCAGAATATGGGGAGATACTAAATGAGTACTTTGCATCAGTATTTACAGTGGAAAAGGATATGGAAGATATAGAATGTAGGGAAATAGATGGTGACATCTTGCAAAATGTCCATATTAAAGAGGAGGAAATGCGGGATGTCTTGAAATGCATAAAGGTGGATAAACCCCCAGGACATGATCAGGTGTACCCTAGAACTCTGTGGGAAGCTAGGGATATGATTGCTGGGCCTCTTGCTGAGTAATTTGTATCATCGATAGTTACAGGTGAGGTGCCGGAAGACTGGAGGTTGACGAACGTGGTGCCACTGTTTAAGAAGGGCGGTAAGGACAAGCCAGTGAGCCTGATGTCAGTGGCGGGCAAGTTGTTTGAGAAAATCCTGAGGGACAGGATCTACATGTATTTGGAAAGGTAAGGACTGATTAGGGATAGTCAACTTGGCTTTGTGCATGGGAAATCATGTCTCACAAACTTGATTGAGTTTTTTGAAGAAGTAACAAAGAGGATTGATGTGGGCAAAGTGATAGATGTAATCTATATGGACTTCAGTAAGGCGTTCAACAAGGTTCCCCATGGGAGACTGATTAGCAAGGTTAGATCTCAGGAATACAGGGAGAACTAGCCATTTGGATACAGAACTGGCTCAAAGGTAGAAGACAGAGGGTGGTGGAGGAGGGTTGTGTTTCAGACTGGAGGCCTGTGACCAGTGGAGTGCCACAAGGATCGGTGCTGGGTCCTCTACTTTTTGTCATTTACATAAATGATTTGGATGTGAGCATAAGAGATTCAGTTAGTAAGTTTGCAAATGACACCAAAATTGGAGGTGTAGTGGACAGCGAAGAAGGTTACCTCAGATTACAGCAGGATCTTGACCAGATGGACCAATGGGCTGAGAAATGGCAGATGGAGTTTAATTCAGATAAATGTGAGATGCTGCATTTTGGGAAAGCAAATCTTAGCAGGACTTATACACTTAATGGTAAGGTCCTAGGGAGTGTTGCTGAACAAAGAGACCTTGGAGTGCAGGTTCATAGCTCCTTGAAAGTGGAGTCACAGGTAGATAGGATAGTGAAGAAGGCGTTTGGTATGCTTTCCTTTATTGGTCAGAGTATTGAGTATAGGAGTTGGGAGGTCATGTTGTGGTTGTAGAGGACATTGGTTAGGCCACTGTTGGAATATTGCGTACAATTCTGGTCTCCTTCCTATCGGAAAGATGTTGTGAAATGTGAAAGGGTTCAGAAAAGATTTACAAGGATATTGCCAGGGTTGGAGGATTTGAGCTGGAGGGAGAGACTGAACTTACTGGGGCTGTTTTCCCTGGAGCGTCGGAGGCTGAGGGGTGACATTATAGAGGTTTACAAAATTATGAGGTGCATGGATAGGATAAATAGATAAAGTCTTTTTCCTGGGGTGGGGAAGTCCAGAACTAGAGGGCATAGGTTTAGGGTGAGAGAAGAAAGATATACAAGAGATCTAAGGGGCAACATTTTTACATGGAGGGTGGTACGTGTATGGAATGAGCTGCCAGAGGAAGTGGTGGAGGCTGGTACAATTGCAACATTTACGAGGCATTTGGATGGGTATATGAATAGGAAGGGTTTGGAGTGATATGGGCCGGGTGCTGGCAGGTGGGACTAGATTGGACTGGGATATCTGGTTGGCATGGACCGGTTGGACCAAAGGATCTGTTTCCATGTTGTACATCTCTCTGACTCTATGACTCAACCACTTTTATCCAGTGTCCCTTCCTTCATGGAAGTGGCTGCCATCAGTGACTGGTGTGTAATCTGCGGCATGTGTGTGCATTCCCTCCCTCCTTCCACATTGCTCCAAATTCTTACTCCAGTGCAAGAGGAAATTAGTTTAATATTCCTGATTTTGCAGCTACTAAAAACACTGACGGGTGCCACAGCAATTGTGATCCCACTGTTCACTCCTCGGGAAGGTGAGAAGGAGGGACAGAACTCTCAAACTGGGAGTTAGTCAGACGCATCGACCAATAGAGGCTGATTGGTGTGGACACAAACAGACATCTCACTCCTCCTCATCGCTGGTCAGAAAATACTTTGGAACCCAGGATGAAATACAACTCTCTTCTTACCCTACATTTGTATGAATTCCAAGACAGTGAGTTCACACCAGTGACAAACATCAGATATTGTTATTTAAATTCAACTCTTTCTATCAACCCCTTTCACTGGTGACTAGGTCAGTGGGTTTCTTTCAAAGAAAATGGCAACAAAAAAAGTTTGATTAGTTAGTCTTAATGCTTGGCACTTTTGAATGGCCGTTTTATTAATAACTCTTTTTTAAAGTTACCAATTTATTGCTTTGATATGTTTTGACTGATTTTGCTCAGCAAGTTACTTGTCTTTTTCATCTCTTAATACTTTTTTCAAATTGATGTTTGATGTTCTGCCAAGCCCGATCTTAGACAGTGAATGTTGAACTTCATGCAGGTGAACGAGAGGCTTACCTGAAGTCGGAGTGCCTTTTGGAGAGCTGGCTCCGAAGGAAACAGGAATTGTTGGAAATGCTCTGTGTGTCTGGTGGTGTCCATGCAGAGAGAAACTATGAGCTTTCAAGAGAACTATTGCAGATCATAGACCTAAAAAATAACGATGTCTCTCTCTCTCTCTCTCTCTCTCTCTGCAGATGCTCCTGGACCTGCTGAGTATCTCCATCACTTTTATTTATATTTCAGCTTTCCAATTTCTGCAGCCATTTGCTCACCTATTATGTGCTCCATACTGGGCATTCCATGAGTGGTTAGTTTCAATTTTAAAATTAGAAAATATTTGTCATTCAACGCAAAAGCTTTTCTATGAACAAAACCAACTTATGTGGAGAAAATAAATATCCAGATGAAATGGTCAGCATCACAATGAGCAGTCCTGGTGCACTCCAAATTGCTGCTTGAATTGCAGGAAGGGACTGAAGAAGGGCCATGTGTGGGATGGGGGTGATGGTGCAACTGGTTACTGTCCATGGAGTGAGCCATGAGATATTGGTACCTGCTGTCAGAGATGGGTGTCTTGAGGAGGAAGCTAGAGTTACCAGGTATCCATTCTGACTGTTATGTCAGGAATTTTTGGCATCACATTTCTGTCCACTGGGTGAGAGAACTGCATATTGATGGGGTGGGATTATGTAGGAACCAGTGATAGCCCTACCAAATGACTGCTTGCCACTTACCAATGAGAACCTTGTCTGGCCATCCGACACTTGGTTGGAAATTGGGATTTTTTTATTCTCGATTTCAAACAAGTACTCAGTGGAGGTGTCACTGATTTTACTAACTTTTCCGGCATGGTCTAATTACTCAGGGACTGAACAGATTCTGCCCATGGATTTTATGAATAGAGGCATGGAGTTCAAATTTTGCTAAACCTGCTGTGACTATGGTTCATCATCTGGATGCCTGAAGGATGTGAGAGGAAGGATTAAATGGGGGCAGGATATCAAGCCCAGAAACAGCCAAGGAGTAAAGGCCCCTGCTTGCTCTCTCTGGCTGGTCCAGTTCCATTTCTGCTCAAAGGTGATCCCCAGGTTATTGTTGCTGGGTGATTCCGAGATGGTAATACCATTGAATGTGGTGGGGTGATAATAGAGTCTCTCTTTTGGAGATGGCCATTCATTAACACTTGTGTTGCATAAGTATAACTTGCCACTTAATAGCCCAAGCCTGAGTGGTGTCTGGGTTTTGTTGTACGTGGACATTATCTGAAAAGTTATGAATCAGGTACACTTGTAATCATCAGAAAACCAAGGTTGGGTGCAGAGCCATTGATGCAACAACGGTTGGGCCGAGGACTCTTTCCTGAGGAACTCCTGCAGCAATGCCTTGTAGCTGATTTGTCCATCGACAAACCTGGACACTTTCCTTTGTGCTAGAATGAGGCCATCTAGTGGACAGCTTTCACTTTAAATCCCATTATGGAGAATGTTATGAAGCTCCTTGATGCTACACTTGGTTAGATGATGCTGAGATAAGCAGGTAGTTGGTGTGAATGCTGATTATTAGAACTGTCCACGACCTTTCATCTCTTTACTGACTGAAAGAAGTAATTGGCCAAAATGAATGCTCCTGTTTTTTTGCGGGCAGGCCATCTCTGGGCATTTTTCTGCATTCTCCAGTTGATGCCACTGTTGTAAGCTCTAATGGAACAGCTTGGCTACACAGACAGCTAGTTCCAGAGAACCAGTCTTTAGACATGCAGCTGGGATGTTATCAGGGCCCATAACCAATAGTGTGAGACCTTCTGCTATTTGCTAATGTCACCTGTAGTGAATTGATTTCGCTGAAGACTGGCACTGGAGATACAAAAGACTTCTGTAGGTGATTGAGATGGAGCATCCACTTGGCCAGTCTGATGTTGGTTCCAATCATAGCAGCCTTGTCTTCTGCAATGATATGTGCTGGACTATGCATTTGCTGAGCTGAGGATGTCTGTTCAGCCTCCTGTTGCTGTTAATCATTTGATTATCCACCACAGTTCTCAAGTGGACTGCAGTTAGGATTGCAGAATTTTAATCTTGATTCATTCATTGAGGGATTCCTTTGCAAGGTTCTGTCGCATACTACTTTTAATGTTTAACATGCATGTAGTTTTGTGCAGTTTCATTGGGTTTGCATCTTATGTTTACATATCCATAGTGCTGCCTGGCTAATTTTCTAGCACATGAGGTTACAGATTGAGGTTGAGTATCATTTCACTGCTGGAGATGACCCACTGAGCCTCATGGATATCTAGTTTTGAATTACTGGATTTATTCTGAATCTCTCTCTTTTAGCACAATGACAAGGCCACAATGTTGTGAAGCATATCCTCAGTGTGAAAGTGAGACTTTGTCTCTCATATCAATGTTGTTGTGGGCAAATGTAGCAGTGACAGGCAGATTGAGTACTGGGTCAAATAGGCTTTTCCCTTGTGTTGGTTCTGTCATAGACTGTCACAGTCTATGTAATAGAGGTAATGGACACTCAAAACCCTTTAGGAGGTTCTCTTGCAATATGCCTGAGTAACCCCTCCTCACAGCAACCTAAGTTATTAAGTGTATCGCTACTGCCTCACATTATCCCTCACTCACCCTTCTCTTTAGTGTCTCAGCTGACACTAACACATTGTATTTGCATTTGCATTCACTGGAGCTGCCTGGGTGAAATTAATTTCTTCTCATTAGCTCCTCAAATGAAGTTTAATTGTTGCTAAGAAACCACTTGTATGTCCTGAGTAAAAATGAATCTATTAAGCACAATATATTATTCCATTCCTCAATGATCTTTAGCTGTACCG
Source organism: Hemiscyllium ocellatum (assembly GCF_020745735.1). Classification (NCBI taxonomy): domain Eukaryota; kingdom Metazoa; phylum Chordata; class Chondrichthyes; order Orectolobiformes; family Hemiscylliidae; genus Hemiscyllium; species Hemiscyllium ocellatum. The sequence continues at coordinate 34,447,286 of NC_083420.1, read as the reverse complement.
ACCATTCCTTCCTCCAGTTTCTACACTGCAGCAACAGCTCTGCACCATTTCCTAGATATAAACAGGCTCAGCCTCCAGCCTGGAACACTCTATTCCACTCACTGTGGCTCTTCGAGTGAACATCAGCAGGCGATTGCGCTGCAAGGGCTGTCACTCATGAGACTGATTCTGTTTGTTTCCAGAAGACCACATGGATTTGACTTTTTCCACTGGGTTCTGGTCAGGCTGCATTTTATCATTACTGATCCAGAATGATGTGAGCGAGCAAATCCCAAACAGAATATATGCTGAACCCCTGGGGTCAGGAAGCAGATGGCAGGAACAAATACATAGAATACAACATAGAATCCCTACAGTGTGGAAGCAGGCCATTTGTCCCAACAAGTCCACACTGACCCTCTGAAGAGTAACCCACCCTGATCCATTCCCCTACCCCATTACTCTACATTTCCCCCGGTGAATACACCTAACCTACACATCCCTGAAAGCTATGTGAAATTTAGCATGGCCAATTCACCTAGCCTGCACATCTTTGGACTGTGGGAGGAAACTGGAGCACCCGGAGGAAACCCACGCAGACATGGGGGAAAATGTGCAATCTCCACACAGACTGTCGCCCAAGGCTGGAATCAAACCCAGGTCCCTGGCGCTGTGAGGCAGCAGTGCTAACCACTGAGTCTTTTTCAAAATTAAAAATTGAGAGATTTTGAGTTGAATTAGTTTTATTTGTAACAGCAATGTTAATTCAGTGGTGCTGGGCCCAACTTTAACGCTCGTGGCAATTGTAGTCAAAGTCACCAGAGTGGGGAAGTGGGAAACTTTTAGGTTTGTTTTGGTTTAATGGTATATGGGGCCAGTAGCAAACTCAGCAGTGGTTGGATGGAGATTTCTCACTGCTTCAGTAGATATTGGTGCATCCCAGGAGGACCTTCACACACAGGAAGTCACAACATAGTTGCAAAGCAATTGAGATGCAGGCATGGAAACCCATCAATGGAATACAATGTATTAATAAATTTTCAAAATATGTGCCCTCGACTTGAGAAAGTCCAATGGAGGAACTCATTGACCTAACGTCAGTCAAAATGTCTCCAAATGTTCATACACTATTTCATGGAACGCAGTGATCTAAAAGGAAGCAGTTATATAAAAAGGCAACGACTGATACCAGCAGTTTAACATTATCAAAGTGCAACCTCTCAGTGGGATACATTTTACCTGATTGCTGCGCATAAGATCATAAAAATATTTTATCCCACTCCGTCCCTATGAGGTGTAATCCAAGGCCAGAGATGATTGGTGAACTGTATAGCTGAAAAGCACCAAGATTTGTGGGCGGCACGGTGGCACAGTGGTTAGCACTGCTGCCTCACAGCGCCAGAGACCCGGGTTCAATTCCCGACTCAGGCGACTGACTGTGTGGAGTTTGCACGTTCTCGCCGTGTCTGCGTGGGTTTCCTCCGGGTGCTCCGGTTTCCTCCCACAGTCCAAAGATGTGCGGGTCAGGTGAATTGGCCATGCTAAATTGCCCGTAGTGTTTGGTAAGGGGTAAATGTAGGGGTATGGGTGGGTTTCGCTTCGGCGGGTCGGTGTGGACTTGTTGGGCCGAAGGGCCTGTTTCCACACTGTAAGTCTAATCTAATCTCAAAATCCACAGGAAAAGATTTCTAATCAACCAATAGGGAATTAATATGCAGTGAGCCTTCACTCCCTACTTTATGCAGAACCAGGCTTGAGCTGGAGCATATAGAAACTGCATTTCCACCTGGACCAGATATCATTACAAATCAGACAGTCAGTGTCTTTAATTATTGTTCTCCTTGGGAGGGAGATCCAGTTTAAAACCAGGTATTAAGGATTTACCTTGTGTTGCAGATCTGTCAGCCATGGTTTCACTCTGCAGTGATATCTATTTGATTTGCCCATTGATGCACTGTCACATACTATCATCATTACCTTGCCTCAGTCGTAGCTGGACAGAATTATTCTCTTTCAAAGCTTGGTACGATGTATACAGAAATAATTTGATTTTTTAAATCATTGTTGGTTTTATTGAGTTTTTTTCTTTATCCTGTAGTTAATTTAAACAACTTTTTTATTTGGTTCCAGGTTTTTGTAATGTTGCACATTGATCAATATTGGCCTCAAATAACTTCTAATCTCTGTCTTGGTTTACCCAAGATGGTGGAGCTAAAATTACCAATAGTGGTTTGATAAATATTTTCTAATCAACGTGTTCAGATATGTTATTACAGACTTCTGGAGCAGATGGGACTTAAACCAGCCTTCCTGGCTCAGAGGTAGGGACATTACTACTGCACCACCGAGGCCTAGCATAGTTTGATAATAACTGGGGGCCTAGCTATGCCACTTCAGAGGGCAGTTAGAAATCTACTACATTGCTACAGAAGTGGAGCCACATATAGACAAGACCGGGAACGGGTGGCAGATTGCCTTCCCTGAAGAATATTAGTGAATTAATTCAATTTTTATGCCAATCCATTAGCTTCATAATCACTTCTTCTGACTCTCAGACTGAAATAATCGATTAGCGGTGAGATTTTCAGCAACAGGGCTGGAAGTGAGGGACATTACCACTCACCAATGGGAGAGTTAGCCACACATGATCACAAACGCAAATTAAGGGAATTTTTCACTGAGCATCTCAGCCAGGCCCATAAGGGCCAGCCTGACCTCTTGGTCACTGCCCATTTCAATCCCCCTATCCACTCACTCTCTGACATGTCCATCTTTGGCCTCCTCCATTGCCACAGTGAATCAGACCGCAGATTGGAGGAACAACACCTTATCTTCCACTTGGGCAGCCAACAGTCTGGAATACTCAACCCTGAGTTCTCCAATTTCAAATAACCTCCCTTCTCATTCACTGACTCAGTTTCCAGCCCCTCCCCCTCCTTTCCATTCCTCCTACTGCCCCTTCCTTTCAGCTACCAACCGGATTCATTCCTCCCATTGACCAACCAGGTCAAACCAACCACCTGTATTCACCTTTCACTACCTCACCATTCTGACCATCTACCCATCCATAACTCTCCTCCCTACCTCTGTATCTGTATCTCCCCCTAACCCAACTCCAGTCCTGAAGAAGGGTTATACCCAAAACGTTGACTTCTCCACCTCCTGATGCTGCCTGGCTTGCTGTGTTCTTCCAATGTCCTGCTTGTCTACTTTGGATTTCAGCATCTGCAGTTTTCTTGGTGCTAACACATGATCACAAGGCAGCCCTCAATTAGGTATCCATGATCGATACCAGCGTGCCCACTTCGGTGATCGTAGAACCAGTCTTTAACAAAATTCGCTCTGGACTCTAACTCTTAAGTGTGTACAAAACCTCAGCTAGACTGAGAACTTATACCAGGAAACCTTTACAGATTAAGGGTACAACTTTGATTCCAGTCTCTAATGAGAAGCAGTTGGTTCAGTTCCCACTGATTGTAGTAAAAGGCTCAGGCCCAAGCCTGATGGAGTGAAATTGGTTGAGAAAGATTCACCTAGATTGGCTCAACATTTCTCAATTAGAAAATGGCTGCCTTAGTGAAGAGCTAATTAAATACCCGGAGGTTTTTCAAGAAGGACGAGGGATGATCAAAGGAGCCAAAGCCATCTTGTGTGTTGACCAGGAAGCAATTCCGCGATTCTGCAAGGCCTGGCCCCTGCCATTTGCCTTCCGGGCAGAAATCAGGAGGCTGAAAATGAAGGAGACATCAAAGCAGTGCTATTTGGAGAGTAGGCAGCACTGATCCTACTGATTGTGAAGCCTGACCGGTCGGTTTGCCTTTGTGGGGATTTTAAACAAGTGTAAATTGCTTCTCACAGCTGGAATAAATACCCAATCCCTCACATTGAGGATTTATAGGCACAGCTGGCTGAGGGCCTGTCCTGCACAAAACTGGACACGAGCCATATGTATTTACAATTGCAGTTAGTTGAGGATTCCAAGAAATATCTTATAACTAATACCCATCAGGGTTTGTACCAATATATGAGACTGCCATTTGGGGTATCGTCAGCCTTTGCCATTTTTCAGTGGATGATAAAGAACATTTACCAGGTCTACCCCAGGTCACCCTTTCTCTAGATGATGCACTAATAACAGCGAAGACCAATAAGCAGCACTTAGAGAATTTGGACATGGTCCTTAGATGTTTCCCCAGGCAGGCACACACCTTAGAATGGTAAAATGTGTGTTCCTGGCACCCTAAGTGTCCTATTGGGCTACAGAGATGACAAGACCAGGTTACACTTGTTGGAAGATAAAGTGAGGGCAATCAAATGTGCCCTGGCTCCCACATCTGTACCGGAGCTTACCTTGGGCTGGTGAACTATTACGGAAAGTTCCTCCATGTCCTGGCCTCTATCCTGGCACCTTTGCATCAACACTTTTAAAAATAAGAGTCAGTCTTGGAAATGGATGCATAGCCAAGACAAAACTTGCAGGGAAGTGGAGACACAGCTATCATCCTGCACACTATGGTCCCAGTTGAGATTGGTATTGACATATAATGCAGCCCCACTCAGCATCGAGGTAGTGTCAGCTCATGGGTGGCCCAACAGAGAGGAACATCCAATAGTGTTTGCATCCAGGACTCTGGTTAATGGAGAGCCTAGATATGCCCAGATAGAGATGGCAGGTTTGGTGGTCATATTTGGAGTTAGAAGGTTCCATCAATACCTTCACGGATGTACATTTGTAATAATAATGGACCACAAACCTCTGCTAAGTTTACTTAAAGGGGACAAGGCAGTGCTGCCCACAGCTTCAGGCTGAATTCAGTATTGCACTCTAACAATAAGTGTTCATAATCACAAGCTGGAACACCGTCCAGGAGTCAGGAGTATGGTGCTGGAAAAGCACAGCAGGTCAGGCAGCATCCAAGGAGCAGGAGAATCGACGTCTTGGACATCAGCCCTTCATCAGGAATGATGAAAGGTCTATGCCCGAGACATCAATTCTCCTGCTCCTCGGATGCTGCCTGACCTGCTGTGCTTTTCCAGCACTACGTTCTCAACTCTGATCTCCAGCAACTGCAGTCCTCACTTTCCACACTGTCCAAGAGGCCAAGTAACAAATGTGGATTCACTGAGCCACCCCCTGCTGACAGATACACCACCGGAGCTACTGCCCCTGGAAGAGTGTGTAATGGTTTTAAACATTCTAGACTACTTCTAATCACAGCTGACAATATCCGATTTTGGATACAGGAAGATCCAGTCCTGGTAAAACTCCAACAGCCGGTGGTGATGGGGGAAACCAAAAGAGCCGTCCCAACCAGAACAGATATCTTTTTGGACCTGGAGAGACCAGATCACAGTAGAGGACGGCATATTATTATGGAGAGCAAGAATGATTGTCCTGAGCAAGAACTGGCAGAACTCCATCAGGCATTCCTGATGAAGGGCTTTTGCCCAAAACATTGATGTGCCTGCTCCTTGGATGCTGCCTGGCTTGCTGTGCTTTTCCATCACCACTCTAGTTCAGAACTCCATCAGGGTCATCCAGGGGTTTCCAAAATGAAGATGTTGGTGAGACGTTATGTCTGGTGGCCAGTATTGGATACATACATGGCTGCAATGGTGGGGCAGTGCCAAGAGTACCAACATGGACAAACCTTAACACCAGCAGCTGCCCCACATTCACAGGAATGACTGGGTAAACCTTGGGCTCAGTTACATGTCGACGATGCAGCTCCTTTCATGGGATCAATGTACTGGATGCCCACTCAAAGTGGTAGATGTGCATAAAGTTCATCATCAAACACAGAGACGATTATAGAAAAACTGTGCATGTCTTTTGCAATATGCAGACTCATGAAGGTGTTGGTCACAGGTAACAGGCCATCATTTCCCAGCAGGGAATTTGAGTATTTCCTAAAGTCAAAAAGTATTTGTCATATAAGGACAGCTCCATACTATCCAACAACCAATGGTCTAGCAGAAAGACCAGTCCAAACTTTGAATTTAAATAAAGCAGTGTACAAGAAATTAAGCAAAACTCTAGAAAGGGCGGGTTAGTCTTCATTAGAAAATATATTATCACTTCAATGATAACAGGACACAAGGAGAGCCCAGTAGGCAATGTAGACCTGATGGCTAGAGTGCTTATGACACAATGGTAGTGTCCCTATCTCTGAGCCAGGAGGCCTAGGTTCATGTCCCACCTGCTCCAGAGGTGTATAATAACATCTTTGAACAGGTTGATTAAAATATCTGTACTTTGCGGGTATAATTAAGAAACTGAAAAGGATTCAAGGTGATTCTGGGAGTACCTGTCAGAGACCAGGAGTGCATTAGATTAATCAAGTCTAGTAGGACTGAAGTCATAACTGAGAATTTCAGTCACAGACAAAATCAGGTAAAAGTATGAAGGTGAAAAAAGACAATCTTAGTGTGGCATATAGAATATAAAGTGCAATGTCTAATTCCAGATTGAATGTGATACCAAATTTGCAAACAGACTGGCTTAATCTCAGAATGTTGCCAGAGAGAGGGGTAGAGTTAGTAGCGACGGAACAAAGATTGGGATGTGTCCAAAAATAAACCAAATGTATTTAATCAAAGGGAATTTCTGCTTTGTCAGTTCTGAATGTTGAAATAAGCAGTTTTATAATTTAGTAACAGTGGAGGAGTCAAGAGACAATGTTGAGGTAAAACTGTGTGCTATCATTCTATTTGTGAAATCTAACTTTCAAACAGATGAGATAAGCTGACTAGTGCATGTCAAAAAGATAGTGAATTTCATGAGTGTGTGCAGAAGACTTTTCCGCACCATATGTCTTTGAAATAACAAGGTGGAATGCTATATTAGATTTAATAATGAGTAATGAGCCAGATTTGGTTAACAGCCTAATGGTGCATGAATATTTATACAATAGCAATCATAATATGATTGAATTCAACACAGTGTTAAGAAGATAGAAATGTGCAACCACTACTTAAGATTCTAGATTTAAACAGACAATGCCCAATGTAAACTGGATTAACCCATTAGTGAGTAAAAGAATTGAATTTTTTTTAACACCTTCCACTTATGTTCTATACAGAATCAGTTTGTAGTCCTAAGGGAGAAGAACTCTACTAGCCAGAAAACTAACCATGGACAATTATAGAGGTCAGATAGATAAAGCTAAAAGAAAATGCATACAAAAATACAAAACCTATCACAGATCCTGGCAATTGGGAAAGATGCAAAGTGTCACAAAGGTGACAAAACAAATACCAACAGCTACAACAGTATTAAAACAGATGTCAAAATCATCACAAGCCCTTTTACATTCAGATAACGGTAGTCAGAAGGAATGTGAGCCCTATAAAAACTGATCATGGTGACATTACCAATGGAAGAAAGAAGAGAATGGATATTCTGAATTACTTTGCATCAGTATTTATGATAAAGGAAAAGATTAACTTGTCAGATATCCCAAAGAAGCTAATATTTAATATGGGTCAGACACTAAAAGTTAATGTGAACAAAATTACAGTAATGAATGAAATGAGGACAAAAGGATGACCAATGCTGAGAACCAGGCAATTTCCATTCCTGCTGTTTGAAATATGTTGGTGACAACATTGCAGATACCATGACTATATTCATGGAAAGTATTTGTAATTCAGGAACTTTTGCTTTAGTTCGGAAAGTTGTACATTCAGTTCCACCATTTAAGAAGTTGAGGGAGAGAACAAAGCTTAACGATGATCAGAGAATGGGCCAGCATAGATTTATAAAGGAGAGGTCACGTCTAACAGACCTGACTGGAATTTTGGAAGAGTTAACTAAAGTGGTAGGCTTTAGTGCAAGGGGAACATTCACGGAGGCTGTTTAGATGGCCTTCCAGAAAGCAATTGATAAAGACCCTATTAAAAGATATTTAATTAAAGTTGCAATTCTCAGAATTGAAATTATTAACCTGAAATTAGCTAAATTGTAGGAGATGAAGTATAAAAAGAATAAATGAACACTGTAATTAGAAAAATATGTTTAGTGACTTTGGTCCCTCCATTTGGTCTTCAACTATTCACCAGACTTATGGCTGATTTCAGGAGTGAGACAGCTGTGTGTCCAATTTTGCTGATGACACAAAGATAGTTGGCATTGTAAGCATACCACATGATCTAAAAGAATAGTGGCACAGTGGTTAACACTGCTACCTCACAGCACCAGGGAGCCAGGTTTGATTCCAGTCTCAAATAACTGTCTGTGTGGAGTTTGCACATTCTCCCTGTGTCATGACTGCTCCAGTTTCCTCCCAGAGTCCAAGGATGTGCAGGCTAGGTGAATTGGCCGTGGTAAATTATCTATAATGTCCAAAGATGTGCAGGTTATGTGGATTGGCCATGCTAAATTATCTATAATGTCCAAAGATGTGCAGGCTAGGTGGATTGACCATGCTAAATTATCTATAATGTCCAAAGATGTGCAGGCTAGGTAGATTGGCCATGCTAAATTTTCTATAGTGTTCAGGGATGTGCAGGCTAAGTGGATTGGCCATTCAATTGTCTATAATGTTCAAGGATGTGCAGGCTAGGTGGACTGGCCACACTAAATTGTCTATAGTGTACAGGGATGTGCAGGCTAGGTGGATTGGCAATGCTAAATTGTCTATAGTGTCCAAGGATGTGTAGGCCAGGTGGATTGGCCATGAGAAATGCAATGTAATAGGGTAGGGGGAGTGGGTAAGATTAGAGAGTTGGTGTGGACTCGATAGGCAAAATAGCCTGCTTCTACATTGTAGGGATTCCATGAAAACCTCTTCCAATGCCAAATGAGTCATTTGATTAGATGCTCACCAAACATATGAGGCATTAAGATGAATTTCTAGTATTTGCTCCATGGAACTTCAGGTAGGGTATAACAGTGATTATCTCACTGATGAGTAATTCAGAGAACTGAACTAATGGTCCAGTGATATGAGTTCCATTTTCCCCATGATATCTTGCAAATATAAATAAAATTAATGAAATACAAAATCTAGAACTTCAACTTAAAATTCACCCTATGTTCTCTCTAACTTCTCCTGCCACTGGGCAGACCTCTGAGTACCATGCATAGCAACAGCTTCCAGAACCACAAGTCAATGTGTGCATGCACAGACCCTCCAAGTAACTGTGGGGTTGTGTGGAGAGAAGATTGGTAACCACTAGCCTGGATAATTGGCTAAAAAAAAAGCCTATTTGGTTCACTGATGCTCTTTGAGAAAGAAAGCTGCTGTCCTTTGTCAATCTGCCCTATTTGTGGTTCCAGATCCACACCAGTACAGTTGACTGTGTTATCCTCTGAAATTGTCGAGAGGGCCATCCAGCCTTATAAAATGATTGGAAGAAACAATGTGAATGAAAAGGGGGAAATTAGCCTGCATCATTCAAAGCACCTGGGTATACCCGGCCTGTTTTACCCTGCAAATCCTTCTTCACCAACATTTACAGGCTTGTGTCTACATTGGGAGAGTTGTCCCTCAGATTTTTTTTAAGCAAAATCTAATACAGTTATACGCACAGAGCTTTATCTTTCTTCCACCGTCCAGAGTCCTCCAACAATGTCCCTGGGAATGTCCCTTGGGTAGCACAGACTCATCTGGAAGCACCACAGCTGGAAAGGAATGGCTCTGGGAGTTCTTCACATTGGCTCTGGACCACATGAAGTTTCATAGCATCAGGGCTTACATAGGCAAGGGAAAACAATAGATGCAATCACCTACATGTCTACCAATGAATGAGATTGTGTACTCATCTTGTTGAACAATATCTGGAAGAGATGTTGCAGTCAGCAAAGACATAATGTGTTCTGAAGTGCCTCTCTCAATGTGTATCTGCATCACCACTGACCAAGTTGGCTGAGCCCTGAAGGATGTAAGTGTTAATCAGGGCATGTTACAGATATTAAGAGACCGACATGAGGGAAAGGCCTACAATTTCTTCCTCTCTGATCTGTTTGTTGCAGTTGGACTTGTCTATGACAGTGGTGGTGTGAGTGACCGAAGTCTCAACTTCATAACGAGATATCCCTCTATTGTGTTCTGTGACACTACCATTATTCTCAATGGGATAATGTTGGTAGTTCATAACTGGACATAAGGTGTTGTGGGTCATCAGCAAAATTGTATTCAACTCCAATCAGTAAACTCATGGTCCAGCAAATCCCTCACTCTACCATTACCAAGTCAAGGGGCCAACCTTGCATAAATGTTATACACTATGCTTGCTGCCATCTTATCGATAATTGAGTTGCCAATCTAGTGAAGTTACTAAACGAAAGTACATGTATGTTAACCAATGCAAGCAATACACTTTAAACTGATCAGATCAGATCAAACTTTTCCAGTGTTGCCGCACACAGTCATGAATGGTGTTGGTCAGTTGAAATTAATGGGAAGAGGAAGTGGCTTCATCCATACACCCATCCTCTCAGATGGAGGACTTCAGCACATAGTTACAGAAGCAAGATTGAAGCATTTGCCACCCATCTTCAGCCAGAAGTGTCATGTGACAGATCAACCCAAACTTCTCCTGAGATTGCCACCATCCCTTTGGATACAGTAAAGGCTGTGAGCTTCAAACACATTCTGGATATAGTGCTGAGAAGGAGTTCTCCTGAACTAGATGTTCATATTGCCAGGATGTTCCAGTACAGATACAACACCAGCAGCAGTAAGAAAAATTGTATTTCCTGTCTGCAAAAAGGCAGGGATATTTCAATCCAGCCAATTACCACCCCATCAGCCTTTTGTTTTTGACATTGTTACCAAGCAGTATTTATTCAACAATACCCTGCTCACTGATTCACAGTTGGAATTTTGTCATCTTCATTTATATTCAGACCTCGTTACAGCCTTACTTCAAATATGGACAAAAGAATTCCAGAAGAGAGGTAAGTATGACTGTCTTTGACAGCGAGGCAGCAAATGTGGCATCAGGGAACCCTTTTAGAAGTGACGACGGTTAGAAAATCAGGGAAATCTTCTCACTGTTTGGAGAAAAGCTTAATACAAAAGGCAGATGGTTGTGATAGTTGCAGACTAATCATCTCAGCCGCAGGACATCACTGTAAGCAGTTCCCCAGGTCAATGCCCAGGCCCAGTCCTGTTCAGCTCCTGTATCTATGACTTTCCATCCATCTTAAGGTCAGAAGTGAAGATGTTTACTAATAATTGCATACCATTCACTTTATGTTCCTGGCTGATGATAACACTGGACAAGTGAGATCCCAGAATAAAATCGATCATATACTTAATATAGCAATTGGTTAATGTAGCGGTTAGTCATTGAAACATTCACATTCAGGGCTGTTGATGTCCTTTAACAACAGAACATAAACGATTATTACAAAAAAAAGGAAAAATAAAAGTTATATACAAACTACAGTTAGAAAGGTCTTAACACAAATAACAAAACAAAGTTTCAACCTGTTTCCGAACAACTTAAGCACTGTTTCTAAAGCAAAATATTTCTATAATGCCGTGTTGTGCAAAAAATTAACCATTGCGTTATAGAAGAACTGACTGTAACATACCATCTTGATTTGGAATTATATATTGTCTTCTTCTCTTACCAGTGAGTTAAAATCCTGAATAATTTTCTGTTTCCTTCCATTTATGTATATGATCCAGCTTCACCCTAACTGCATGAGTGATGATTGTGTCAACCACCTGATGTGATAGCAAGTTCTACATTCTCACCTCACTCTGCATAGACAGTTTCCCCTGAATTCTCCATTGGACTAGTTAATGGAGGTGCTTCAATTGAATGCTACGCTGAATTGGTTTTGTTTCCAAGTTTGAACTTGCCATTCAAAATGATATGCTAGATAGACCTTTCCCATTCTTTTGATAGTAGTCCCTCTGCAAGATCATCCCTCCGTCACCTCCTTTCAGAGATGAAAACACATTGAGTGTTTTCATATGATAGGCTTTAGCTGCCTTCTTGTAAATGAATGGGCAGGCTCTTCTGCTACAGTGGTACTGTCCCTACCTTTAAGCCAGGAGGCTTGGGTTCAAGTTCCACCTGCTCGAGAGGTTTGTCATAACATCTCTAAATCAGTTGATTAGAAAATATCTGAAGCATTAGCTGCAGGACTCGAACCTGTTAGTGGCCAGGAGTGGACATGGTACTTAAGGAGATGTGATCAGTTGACTGTCTCCACTGGGACATTGGACTTGAGTAATTTGCATAATGTTTCTGGTTCCTCCTCTCCTTGTTTTCTTCAACAGTCCGACCATCCTTCATTCCCTAACACCGAGCACGCTCTGACAGATCAGGGACTGCTAATTGACCAATGTGTCTTCACCCAGCCTGGGCTTTGTAAGATGACAGCAACTTGACACCAATTATCCTCAGGCAAACAGCAGCTGCAAACAAAATGTTTCATCATCCTGACAGAGTTGTCTCATTATCCCCCCCTAAAAAGAGAATGAAAGGCATTGAGAGATAGTGGGTATGTGTGAGCTTTAAATCCAATTTATGTCCTGGATGTCGATTTAATGATCTATCTTCCAAGGCCTTATTTAACGGTTGGTATTGGGGTCACCACCTGTTCAGTTTTAGCCTGAATTTTGATTTTACAAGGATCTTATTGTGAAATTTCTAGAATATAAGCTGAATAGCAAACCAAGTACTTTTTTTAAACAAATGTCCCAACAGAATATTTTCATTTTTCTCCTTCCGTCCCATTATTCTACTCATTAGTCGGATTAACTTGCAACAACTGCCAATCAAAGGTTGGGAAGGAAGATTCAGGAGCTTGAGATTAGATTATTTTGGTAACAGGATAACCTTGAAGAGATCAAACAGGGGTTTTCAAAATTCTGGCAAAGATATTGATAACATGTCCAAGTGATTTTGTTAGATTTTCATTGCAAGCATTCAGGTGTAAGCCATCATGCAGTAGGAGCACAGGAAATCAGCAGGGTGGACTGAGCCACCCACAGCACAGTTCATCTGAAATTCCTTTAAATTAGTGGGAAGCAGGAACTTGCTTCTGTACAAGAGATCCATCGTGCTCCACTTTAATTTGAGGTTGAAGTGAATAAAACAACTTCACTCATCCGGCAAAGGGTTCAAATCCCAACAGGCACAAGATAGGAATGAGGAATTTAGGAATTTAGATTTTTCCTTTTGAAGGTTAGTAGAAATGAACAATAAAGAAGGACAAAGTACACAGAATCAAGGAACTGTTATACGCAAGTTTAAGAGAACAGATTGAAATATATGATGAGAAAATGCAAAGATTGATCAACAAATGGCTTGCTCAGGATAAAATACTCTTTCTGCTGCTTGGATCTACATTTCCATAAATTATTATGTTAGTCAGAGTTGTGGAATGACGTGTGGGAAGGGGTTAAGTCAAGCGGGCACATTGGCTGTGGTCATAGTTCAGTGTCCTCTGTGGGAAAGTGGATATAGTTGTAGGCCGTGATATGTTCACAGTCTAATATCCTGTCAGTAATTAACTGTCAACAAATTGGGTGGTTACAGAGGTCTGTTTCTAGAGGATGGGAAGCACCCCTGGAACCATCACTCCCTGTGATGTGTTGCCTCCTCAGGAAGCGGAATACAAAGATCTTTTTAGTTTTGTGCATTTTTGTGGACTGATATGAGGAAGGTGTCTTTTTAAAACCAGTTTTTTAAAGATTTTCTTCAGGTTTTGAAAAGTAAGTACAGGCAGTCCTGGGTTGTGAATGGGTTTTGATTTGGCTCGGTTTATTGTAGTCACGTGTACCTAAGTACAGTGAAAAGGTTTGTTTGCAAGCTGGACAGGAGGATCATTGTGTGCAAGGGCAGACAGATGAGAGGGTGCTGAGGCAAAGTGAGGCATACAGGTTACACTGCACAGGAGGTGCATGAAGCAAGATCAACATTAACAAGATCAACATCATTTGCAATTAGAGAGTCCATTCATCAGTCTAGTAACAACAAGGAAGAAGCTGTTCTTGAACCTGTTGGTGTATATATTGAAACTTCTATATCTTCTGCTTGATAGGAGAGGTTATACAAGAGCATTGCCAGGATGAAAGGGGTCTTTGATGATGTTGGCAGCCTTTCATAGCAACAAGACGTGTAAATGGGTTCCATGCTGGAGTCCATGCACAAGTTAATTTGTACACATGTTGGAACACAATGCAGAACAATGTAAAATAGCCATTCATAAGGAAACAACTTATATGCTGGATCTTTAAGATTGCACTGCGTGTGGGATAGTGTTTGTAGATTGGACATTCATAAAGTGAGAACCCTCCTGTAACCTGCTGTTAACAAGGAGTGATTGCAGTGGTTGGAGATGACTTGGAGCTGAGGAGTTTGGTGAATGGATACTGCTGGGTAGGAACAAAAATTGACAGGTCCATGGACTAGAGACCAATTATCAAAGACAAATGCCTTTTGCCTGCCAACAACCAAGTGATGTGCTCTCAGGAAACTAAGCAGTGTGGGGCTGGGAACAAGACAGGGAAAAATGGTTTAATCTTCATCAGCTCAGAAGCTGTCTGTTTTCTGCAGTCAAACCTCATTTTAAACCTGAAGAAAACCAATTCATCTTACTTTTTTGCAATTGTAAGCTGTGACTTTTAACTGATAACTCAGAGACTATTTATAAGTAAACCAGCCACCTTGTGTCTCTTAGACAAAAGTGAGGACTGCAAATGCTGGAAACAGGGGTATAGATCAGAGTGGCGCTGGAAAAGCATAGTAGGTCAGGTAGCATCCAAGGAGGAGGAAAATCGACGTTTCGGGCAAAAGCCCTTCATCAGGAAAAGAGCATTTGCTCCTCTGATGCTGTCTGACCTGCTGTGCTTTTCCAGCACCACTCTAATCTAGACCTTGTGTCTCTTGCAAACCAGTGGAATCATCCAGAGAAAGATAACTAAAAAGCAGCGTGCTGACCATTATAAATAGCATAAGAATCATCTCTGCAATCTGAATAGGAACCATTGAATTCCCTTTCAGCTTTTCTTTACCCTGCCCGCTCCTCTGTCTGTGTGTGCATACAATTGGGGTTTATAAGGGATTAGAGGTTTTATTTTTCATGCTACATGTCAACAATTTATAACAGCTTGCTTATAGCTACGTCTATTACTTGTTATAAATAGTAATTTTTGTAAAGCACAGGGACCTGGTTTATGCTTTCTCAAAGTCTGAGTCTGAAAATCAGGTACTTTGGAAATTCTGTATACTTATTCTAAAATGTTGGACTTCTGTGATGACTCCAGAAATAGCAGGTTTTGATTTCCAGCAAACTACCCCAATGGGTCATGTCAGGAAGTAGAAAAAACATTATTTTTTAAAATGTAAATTTCTATCCCTTTACAGTGAGCGTTAACCAGAGGTGCTGCTTTACCGTACTGTCAACTTAACCAAGGTCAGTTAAATTTGGGATCGGTGTTTTGGCTTTACCAACTCTGTGACTTTTCAGTGTTACATGGGTTATCTCAGTCATTTGTAACTGTAGGCTTGTACCTCTTCTTCCCTCCCAGGAACCATACAGTAAATTAGGGGTGGGCAATAAAGGGACGCACATATTCTGTGAAAGAATTTTAAAGAAGTGTTTCATTTCAGGTATTTGGTCAGATGCCAGGGAGCTCGCAGTTCTCTGCTTTCCTCACATCTTCCCACTGGCGCTGTATTGATCCCGGTGATGATGTATTCAGTCCCTGCTGATATCAATTGCAGTGTCCTTGGCTAATGAGCCAGTGAAAATAATTAGAGTTTGCAGGAGAGAGAAGTTAATTTTCAGTAACATTCTTATTTACTATGCACAGATTATCAGTAAGATCTAATGTTGGTGCTTTGCAGTTGTTTTCAGGATCAATGCTTTGTACAAAGTTGTCAGTGACTCCTGAGAAAGTACCTCTTTTAATCTTGTCAGCATCATCTTTAAAGCACTGTCTGACATTGAGGAGCAGGCTGGACAGGCATTACAACCAACGTGTACCTCAGTTATGTCCATTGTGAGTCTGACAGTTGAGTGTATCTCAATTATTACACTGTATGGGTGGGTAACGGTAAAAATGAGAAGTCCAGTGATGGCTTAGCCATTTCCACAGCCACAACTGTACACAGACAATGAACCCTCTGCAACCTCACACACCCAAATCTGGATTAGCTACTAGAGCGCAGACAGGGAACTTAATTTCAGAGTGACAGATACAAGGACCACCTGTGTTTCCTGTGATGTGTTTTAATAGCTGCCACAGCCCACACACTAAAGCACATGGACTGAAGGAAAGGTCACATGAGTACCAAAAGCCATCCAGTACATTAAGTTCAATTACATTTCTCCAAAATCCAGCTTTTCATACAATAACAGAAAATGCATTACCACTTAATTAACTCATAAAACAGCATGTTCACTGCAGACAGTTCCACTTTCACCAGTCCTTACCTGCTCACAAAATCCCTACAGAGTGAAAGAAGGCCATTTGGCCCATCAAGTCCACACCAACCCTCCGAAGAGCATCCCACCTAGACTCACCCCAACCCTGCAACCCCACATTTCCGATGACCAATCCACCTAACCTGCACATTGTTTGGACGGTGGGAGGACACCGGAGCACCCAAAGGAAATCCACGCAGACACGGGGAGAATGTGCAAACTCCACACATCCTGACAGTCACCCGAGACTAGAATCGAACCTTGATCCTTGACACTGTGAGGCAGCAGAGCTAACCACTGTGCCACCATGCTGCCCTGCTTTAGCCTACACATGACTCTACATCCACAGCAATGTGGAGAAAGTGAGGACTGCAGATGCTGGAGGGTCAGAGTCAGTGGTGCTGGAAAAGCACAACAGGTCAGGCAGCAACCAAGGAGCAGGAAAGTCGTCATTTCAGGCATAAGCATATTTCAAGGACCACAATTTCCCCTTCTACGTGATCAACAATGCCCTCCAGCGCATCTCCTCCACTTCCCACACCTTTACCCTTGAACCCCACCACTCCAACTAAAACAAAGATAGAACCCCACTGGTCCTCACCTTCCACCCCATTAATCTCCAGATACAGTGCATTATCCTCCACCATTTCCACCACCAAGAGTCAGACCCCACCACCAGAGATATATTTTCCTCACCACCCCATCAGCACTCTACAGAGACCATTCCTTCTGTGACTCCCACATAGGATCTCCTACACTGCCAAATCCAAGCCACCTGACAAGTGGAGAAAGAACGCCTATTTCCCACCTTGGGACCCTCCAACCACACAGCATCAACGTCAACTTCACTAGTTTTCAAATCTCTCCTCCCCCTACCTCATCCCAGATCCAACCCTCCGACACGGCACCGCCCTCTTCACTGTCCATCTTCCTTCCCACCTATCCACTCCACCCTCCCCACTGACCTATCACAATTACCCTGCACCATCTATCGCCTTCCCACTTCCCCTCCTCCCAGCCCCACCCCCACCCTCCGATTTATCTCTCAGTCCCCTCCCCCACCCACATTCCTGATGAAAGACTTATGCCTAAAATGTGAACTCTCCTGCTCCTCGGATGTTGCCTGACCAGCTATGTTTTTCCAGCACCACACATTTTGACTCCCCCACAGCAATGTGGTTGCCTCTTAACTCTCCTCTGAAATGGCCAAGCATGCCACTCAATTGTATTAATCACTAGAAAGGAAAAAAGGAATGAAAATGGATGGACTACTTGTCATCAACTAAAACAATAGAAAGCATTGCCTCAGCGACCCTGCAAAACCCTCCTGAGTAACACCTGGGGGCTAGTGCTAAAATTAGGAAAGCTGTCTCACAAAAGAGTCAAGCAACATCCTGACAGTCATACACATGGAACCATACCTTACAGATAATATCTCAGACACCACCAAGACCATCCCTGGCTATGTCCTTTCTCACCAGCAGTATAGACCCAGCAGAGGGGGCAATTGTATGCAGTCAGGAGGAGCTGTCCTAGGAGTCCTCAATGTTGACTCTGAACTCCATGAAGTCTCATGGCTCCAGGTCAAACATGGGTAAGGAAACCTCCTACAGATTACCATGCACCAACTCCCTCAGCTGATGTCTATACTCCTCCATGTTGACCTTACATTGGAAGAAGCACTAAGGGTGGCAAGGGCACAGAATGCATTCTGGGTGGGGGATTTCAATGGTCACCACCAAGATGGGCTTGGCACCATCATTACTAACTCTGCTGGTTGAGTTCTAAATGATATTGTTGCTGGACTGGGTCGATAGCAGCTGGTGAGGAAATCAACAGGAGGGAGACATATACCTGACCTCATCGTTTCCAATCTCCTGCAGCAAATGACATGGCAGTAATAGTAAGAGTGGCCACCACCCAGTCCTTGTGGAGATAAAATCCCATTTTCACACTGAGGATACTATCACTGTGATAAATGGGAAAGACCTTTTACAGATTTAGCAGTTCAAAACTGGGCATTCATGAAACACTGTGGACTGTCAGCAGCAGAATTGTTCTCCATGGCCTAGCATGTTTTCTACTCTGTCATTTTCATCCAGCCAGGGGATCAACCCTGGTTCAATGGAGAATGCAGGAGTGCATACCAAGAACAGTCCAAAGCATAACTAAAAATGAGGTGTCAACCTAGTGAGGCTACAAGAAAAAGCAGGACCATCTGCGTGCCAAAACACAGAAGCAGCATTTGATAGACCGAGCTAAGTGACTCCATAACAAACCAATCAGAATTAAACTTTGCGGTCCTGCCACATCTAATCACAAATTATGGTGGACAACTCAACAACTCACTACAGGAGGTGGCTCCACAAATATCCCCAACTTCAATAACAGGGAAGCCCAGCACATCAGTGCAAAAAAATAAGGCTGAAGAATTTGCAACAATCTTCAACCAGAAATGCCAAATGTATGATTCACCTCAGCCTCCTACTGAGATAGATCCCAGTATTACAGATGCCTGCCTTTAGCCAATATGCCAGTTTGGATTCTACCAGGGCCACTCAGATCCTGACCTCATTTGCAGCCTTGGTTCAAATATGGACAAAAGAGCTGAACTCCAGAGCCGAGAGTGACAGCCCTTGACATCAAGGCACCAGTTTGACCCAAATGTGGCACTGAGAAGCCCTAGCAAAACTGAAATCAATGGAAATCAAAGGGAAACATCTCAAACTGATTTAATGTCTCCCCTGGGTTCATTCAATAATTTCACCACCAGATGAATGTTTTTTTTTATATAGAGAAAGCCACTGGATCTTGCTATGCCCAAAGGAATCTGGATGTCCTGGTAAATGAATCACAAAAAGCTAGCATGCAAGTAGAGCAAAACTATTCAGAGGCAAATGTTTTGTGAGCCCTTTCCTACAACAGGGATGAGGTTACAAAGTAAGAAGTCTTCATAGAATCCTTACAGTGTGGAAATAGGCCATTCAGCCCACCAACCCTCCAAAAAGCATGCCCCACCCACACCCACTCCATCCCCATACCCTGCATTTCCCACCATTAGGCTAATCCACCTAACCTGCACATCTTTGGACATTTTAGCAATTTAGCATGGAGCAATTTAGCATGACCGAGCCACCTAACTTGCTCATCTTTGGACTGTGGGAGGAGCCCGGAGCACCCAGAATAAACCCACACAGACATGGGGAAAACGTACAAACTCCAGATAGTCCCTTGTGCTGTGGGGCAGCAGTGCTAATCACTGAGATACCATGCCATCTCCTTCCACTCTACAAGGCATTGGTGAGGCCATACAAGTTTTTGTTTCCTTTTGTAAGGAGGGATGTACCTACAGTGAAAGCAATTCAGGGAAGGTTCACTAGGTTGATTCCCAGATTGATGAGATTGTCTTACGAGGAATGTTCAAACCACATTCGTTGAAATTTAGATGAATGGGAGGTGATTTTATTGAAGCATAATATTCTGAAGGATCTTAACAGGGTAGATGCTAAAAGAATGCTCCCCCCATAAGACAACAATCTGGAAGTGGATGACAAAATATTAATCTCCCATTTAAGATGAGATGGAGACAAATTTCTTCTCCAAGGGCTGTTGGTGTTTGAAATTTTCTTCCCTAGACAGTAGTGGAGACTAGGCAATCGATACGTACAGCACAGAGGTGGACAGATGTTTGATTGACCAAAGAATCAAGAGCTACAAGGAACAGGTAAAAACGTAGTTAAGAATATACAGTCAGATCAACCAAAATCAAACTGACTGCAGAGCAGGTACAAGGAACCAAATAGCTTACAGCTAGTCCTATTTCTCAATATTTGATGGGCTGAATAATCTTTACTTATCTTAGCCGCCTGGTGTTTTTACATGCTAATGCAATCACTATTACTTTCTTCCAAAATTGAATTTTATTTGTGATGACTAACTGTACAGACACTAGCCATTATCACTGTGTGTTAGTGAAACAGAAGAAACAGCACAGTGAGCAACTGTTTTTTGGGAAATATAAATTGCTTCTACACAACTCATCTATTGTTCTGATAGGAAAAGCAAAGACAAGTTACCTCTATGTTTATGATGTTGCTAACAAACTGTGACCTGAGGGTGATTTCCATACATATATAAAAGGCTATTAAACTACTGTCCTATATCACATTCACAACGTGTATTAAAATTCCAATTCTGAATCCTGTCAGAATCCATGCTTTTCTATCAAGCGATTAGTTGCTCACAAATTAAGAGTGGAGACATTTGCTTATTATTTCCAGTCAAAGTATAGAGGACAGGCATTTCCCCTGAATAACAGAAAAGTCACATGGTTGTACATAAAAGTAACCTTCGCTGATCATCAATTTTACATTTAATAACCCATATCCTCAACAATCAATGACTGTACAATTCACAATATCAACAAACACATTGACTTGGATCCCAGTTACCACCCCCTGAGAAAAAGAACAGGAAATGACATCACCAATCCAAAGAAACTCAAACATATAAATAGAAAGCGTGAAACATCGGCAATGCTTCATCCAGAGGCCCATTGAAGATGTTACCTAGTATGATGACAAAGCATCTGAAACTGAACCTTCCAGCTCAGCGAGCAAACTTCCATCCAGAACCTCAACCTGAGCTACAAATCTTGTCAAAATTCGCTATCACAATGTGATCTTTAAACAGAAAAGTCTGTCAACCTCAGAACAATCTGAAACCTTCAATAGCATTGATGTGGAGGAGCTGGTGTTGGACTGGGGTGGACAAAGTTAACAATCACACAACACCAGGTTATAGTCCAATAGGTTTATTTGGAAGCACTAGCTTTTCAAGTACTGTTCCTTCATCAGGTGGTTGTGGAGCAGGACCATAAGACACAGAATTTATAGCAAAAGCTTACAGTGTCATGCAATTGAAATGATATATTGAACAAACCTAGTTTGCTGCTAAATCTTTCATCTTTTAGAATGGGTTGCAGGTTTCGGTTCATTAATATGTAAGTCTCAGAATTCATTTAAGTCACATTTGGACTTAACTGGGGAAAATAGAACTTAAATTTCTAACAATGTCACGAAAAGTAATTGTATTTAACGCTGAGAGAGAGAAATGAGGTACAGCACAGAAAGAGGTAGACAGCAACTGTCACTGAGACATGAAGAGATTGGAGAGACAAATCATGGAGAAGCTGTTTTCATTCTTGGAGAGTTTTGTTTTCCCTGGAGCATCAGAGGCTGAGGGGTGACCTTATAGATGCTTTCAAAATTATGAGGGGCATGGATAGGATAAATAAACAAAGTATTTTTCCTGGGATGGGGGAGTCCAGAAGTAGAGGGCAAAGGTTTAGGGTGAGATGGGAAAGATATAAAAGAGATCTAAGGGGCAACTTTTTCACACAGAGGGTGGTGCGTGTATGGAATGAGCTGCCAGAGGAAGTGGTGGAGGCTGCTACAATTGCAACATTTAAAAGGCATTTCGATGGGGGTTGGGATATCTACCGGCATGGACGAGTTGGACGGAAGGGCATGTCTCCATGCTGTACATCTCTGTGACCCTATGAAAATCAGGTACCATAATCATAGCAAATCCAAACTGGAATTTGGGTGAAAGTTCAATGGGACTGACTACCTAGGGACTGCAATGGGACTGACTACCAGATCTCCAAGAAGGGAACAACAGCGTTATTCCATTTATGGGGAAGGCAGATAAATACGTGAAGAAGAAACAGATGAAAGAACCGCCTTTGTGATTTTGAGCTCAGACCCCGAGTCAGCCCATCTCACTGAATACAATGAAACTCAGGGAGGGGAAACAAATCGTCTGGAGTCCCCATCTCTGCTGTCAACTCGTTACCCGCAACTAGATATTATTATCCAGCTGAGCTGTAATGAAAATAGAAAATGCTAGGAGTACTCAGCTTATGTGTAGAGAGAAATGAGAGTTAACATTTGACGTCAATGATCTTTCACGGTAGAGTAGCCTGGAAACCGACACACTCTGTCTAAACTCCTGTGTCAGGACTAGTTATTCAGGCAAGATAACCCTGAAGTGTATATGATTAGGAGATGCCGGTGTTGGACTGGGGTGTACAAAGTTAAAAATCACACAACACCAGGTTATAGTCCAACAGGTTTAATTGGAAGCACACTAGCTTTCGGAGCGACGCTCCTTCATCAGTGTGTAGATTCTTTTCCTCCATCTGGAGGCTGTGTTCTTCACATTAAAACAGCCTTATGCAGACTCTGAAGGTATAGTCCGCTTAATAACAACACAACCGGCAACCCAGACATGTTCGAACAAGATCACAATTTATGGTGTAATTAACCTGGGGCCTGAAATTAGCCTGTCACCTCCCCGTTATCGAACCTGCTTTACTGGCAGATAAATTGACCCTTGGCAATTGAGCAATCTGTTTTGATTTATCGGTCCGATGACGGCTTTATGACCTTCAGTGTTGTTAATCCATCTTTCCCAACTGTCAGATTTTTTTCCCCCCCTTGCCCTGCAGAACAAATTATGTGCCGCGGCTGATCAGAGCATGTTTAATTTGGGTTCCGATTGATTGTCACCGACAGTCAGGAATTACCAGTGATTGTGTGATTGCGTTTAAGAACATTGATTTGTGAATGAATTCCCTTTATTACCAGAACCTGTGATCGCACTCACGGTGCTGCCTTTTTTTTCACAGAGAGCTGCACTCTGATTAAACAACGTTGGAAAAACGATCAAATAAAATTACACATAGATTACTTTTAATCACTGATATTATGAATCCATGCAAACAAAGGCTAATCAGGTCTTTCTGCTCCTTTCTGAGCGTGACATACAATATAATAAGCAAGTCACAGGAAAATAGGACTTTAGGGGCAGGAATCAGTTATTTAGCTCCCAATAAGATCATGCTTGGTCTGTATGTTGTATCATCTGCAGTGTCCTATCTACACCTCATAACCTTTTATCTACCAAAAATCTATCATGATCAGCCTCCAGCATGTTCTGGGCAAGACAATTCCACCATTATTGTAACATAATGGTAATCTCATCAGAGTGCAAGAGAGTGTGAGGAAGAAATGGAAAAGCCTGTACCAGTGAGGAATGCACACACAGCGATCAGGGGAAGATCATGCAAGATCAAGGGTCATGCCTGTCCTGCTGTACCCTGACTGGAAATAATAGCAAATGTCTCCACTCTTAATTTGTGAGCTACTAATCGCTTGACAAAAAAAGCTTGGATTCTGACAGGATTCAGAATTGGAATTTTAATTGACATTGTGAATGTGATATTGGACAGTAGTTTAATAGCCTTTTATATAAGTATGGAAATGTATGTTGTACCATGCTGGAATCAACTGGAGTCAAATAGCAGTCACTCGTGGATAGGGAGAAACCACTACAGGCCACAAATGACCAGAAGGGAGACAGGATAAGCATCTCTCCAAGATGCAAAATAGAACCCCAAGTCTGGCAACTTAAATCAAGGTAACTGCGCTGGAGTCCTTTCCACTCTTTAAAAGCAAATTGGTGCCATACAGAAAAAAAATCCACAAGGGCAAAATCAGCTGAAGACTTCAAAAAGAATGAAAAGGCGGTGTCTAAGTGAGACATATGCTATAAACTGTAATGAAGTCAGCACTCATCAGAAGCTGAAACTTTCTGGGCAGTTTCCCACTGAGGCCAGTACATCAGGCCTTCATGGACCCCAACACACATCCAGTCTCTGACTATCTGAGGGTCACAGCTTTTTCTCCAATCATGGGATTTGGCCATTGCTGACTGGGCAAGAACTTATTGCCCATCCCATGTTGCCCTTGAGAAAGCGATGATGAACTGTTGCAATGGTGTGCTATGGGTGGACCCACAATGCTGTTAGGAGGGCATTAATAGAGTTTCGTCCAAAGACACTGAGGGAATGACAATATATTTCTACGTCAGAGTGGTGAGTGCCTTAGAGGGAATTTGCAAAGAATTTACAAAAAACTTTGTAGAGAGTACACATGCTGCTAAGTGTTGGTGGTGGGGACAGTGGAAGTTTGTGGATGTGGTGTCAATCATGTGGACTGGATGGTATTCAATAAAGAATATTCCATGAAGATAAAGAATATTCTTGAGGGTTGTTGGAGCTGCACTCATCCTCTTTATTCAATAACAATCACAACTTGTAACCTCATGGCCCAGCATACCTATCACTCTTTTGCTACCATAAAGCCAAAGGACCAATGCTGGTTTATAGAGGACTGTCAAACAGCACGTGCAAAGTTACACCAGATACACAGTAGCCAAATGCCAGTGTAATGAAGTTACAATAGAGCTCTAAGCTACATGCAAACATGGAGCAGCAAGCTTCAGATAGAGCTAAACAATCCCACAATCAGTGCCTGAGGTAAACGTTCTGCAGAGCTATTATAGCCAGGGCTGAATGGTGGTGGATATGTTTTTAAAAACCAACAAGAACATCTCCTTCCACAATTATGACATATATGAGTGCAACTATCTTCAGCTAGAAGAGATGAGCGTATAATCTGCATCCCCTCCCGAGATCACAGATGCCAGTCTTCAACTAATTCAGTTTCAATAAATGAATGAGTACACTGGCTATGAGTCCTGACAACAGGGAGTGGGTGTTATATTTTTCGCTCTAAAGTTTGCTATTTCACAAATAAGTTTCTATTTTATAAGGGAACAAGTTTCCATATTCATTCAGATGGTTTGTTCTCATGTCTTTTATCAGTGTGTTGTCAAAAATTAATTCATTAATTCTTACTTGAAATACATCATCGTTTTTCGTTCTTTCCCTATGCGTCCTTTATTTTCTGAAATCCATCTCTTATGATTAGCAAGGACCCCCTGTATTGAAGAGTTGTACCGCAGACCTAGGTACTTCCCTAGTCAAGCTGTTCTAGTACAGCTGCAACATCAGCATCTGCCCAGCAATATGGAAAATTGCCCAGTTATATCTGTCCACAAAGTGCAGGATAAATCTCATCTACTCATTAACCATTTAATCTACTCGAATCATCAGCAAAATGATGGAACATGTCACTGATTGATACTATCATATATCACTTCCACATCAAAAACCTGTTCACTGTTGCTTAATTTGAGTTTCACCATGAAAATATAGCCCCACATCTTCATACAACTGTGCTCCAAACATGAAAAAAAGGGGTGAGGTAGCATTTAAATAAATGTGGCGTTGAAGTGTTGAGTAAAATTAAAGTCACCAGGAATCGGGGAAAAGTTTCTATTGGCTGGAGGCATACTTGGCATGAAGGAAAATGTCTGAGATTATTGTGCGTACCAGTCACCTCAGCCTCAGGATATCACTACAGGAGATCTCTGGCCTTGGCCCACCTGCAGCTCCTATATTGATGGCCCTCCCTCTATTACAAGGTTAGAAGAGGGATGTTTGCTGATTATTGTGTAGTGCTCAGTTCCATTCATTATTCCTTACTAATGAGGCATCCATGTACACATGCAACAATTGCTGAACAATATTCAAGATTGAACTGATAGGTAACAGATAATATTTGCCCTACACAAGTGCCAGACAACAGCCATCTCTCCATGCAAGGTTCTAACCAATTCTCCAGGGTATGTAATAATTTAATTGAATCTCCTACCACCAACAGTCTAGGAGTCGCTATTGAAAAGAAACTTTATAACATTGCCACATAAGTTCTGGTTAAAAGACTTGGCATTCTGTGGTGACTGATTCACCACCAGACTCCCCAATGCCTTCCCCCTTTCTGCAAGGCACAAATAGGTTGAATACTCCTCACTTGCAATGAATACAGCTCCAAGAACATTCAAAAACTCATATACTCCAGGGAAAAAGCAGTCTGTTTAATTGCCATTCCAACCATCACGTTAAACATTTACTCCCTCCACCACTGTCATGTTGTGGCAGTGCATACTGTCTCCAATATGCCCCAAGGCAACTCGCTAAGTCTACTTCAGCAGCACCTCTCAAACCTGCATTTGGGAGAACAAAGACAGCAAATTATAGGAACACCTGGAAGTTCCCTTCCAGGACTCACACAGTCCATACTTGGAAATGTATCACTATACTTACATCATCTCTATATCAAAATCCTGGATCTTCTTTCTAAACAGCACTGTAATTTTACCAGCACCATATGAGTTGTGTTGTTCTGAGAGAATGGCTGCTCATCACCTTCATGAATAATCAGTGCCTGCAATAAATACCAGCTTTTGTTCCAAGACCTGCATCCTGATAATGAACAAAAAATGTATTTGGACTATCACTCTTACAATTTGTCACTGGAGTTTATCATTCTTCAGGCTAATCAGGTGAATGTTTGACCATGTGACTCAATGTCATGATTCGACTGATTCTGCTCCTATGAAGTACCTTCAGTTGTTTTACCACATTAAAGGTAAAATGTGAATGTGAATTATTGTAATATTTGAATATCAAGTTGACACCTGACAGCCACGCCCATTTTAGGAGGAGCAAATTCACTGGAGCAGAAGCCAATCAAATGAGCTATATAAATGTATAACAATGAAACGTTAGCAACCAAACCAAATTGCCTTAAGGTGGAGATTTTGTTCTGGGGAGATTATTCTTTTGTCTCTTACTTGACGTGTTTGGTTTCAGAACTCATGTTTCCATGTGAGAATACACTTTCTCACATGGAATAATCTTCATTATTCAGATAGCTATGCAAATTCATATAAGGAATATAAAACTGATTCCCGAGTTTATTGCAGAACATGGGTAGTTGTGGCATGACTAATGATTTTTTTTCTACCCTGTAAAGTTGAAACATAACTGTGTATGCAACATGGAACTGTGCTCCGCCTGCTAAGCAAGTATATTCAACAGAGAAAGACAAAGTTCAGAACAACAGCAATACAATAAAGGTGTTACAAAATTTGAGCATTAAAAAATATATAAACACAGGATTAAAAGAAAATAATAAGTTGCATCCTTTGTGCTTAGTTAACCTGGTCAAGACTCAGTAATCTTGTCTCCAAGTCCGATGCTTGTGATTTCAAACCTCGTTTAAAGATTTGAGCACAAAATCTAAGTTGACACCATGGATTTGCATGGAGTGAGTGTGGTACTGATGATGGAGCAATAACTTGGGAGTGCTGTATTGTTTGGGGTCAGAACTGAGGGAGTGTTGCATGGTTGGTACGGGTGGCATGGTGGCACAGTGGTTAACACTGCTGCCTCACAGCGCCAGAGACCTAGGTTCAATTCCCACCTCACGCAACTGTCTCTGTGGAGTTTGTACATTCTCCCCGTGTCTGCTTGGGTTTCCTCCGGGTGCTCCGGTTTCCTCCCACAATCACAAAGATGTGCAGGTTAGGTGAATTGGCCATGCTAAATTGCCCATCGTGTTAGGTGAAGGGATAAATATAGGGGAATGCATCTGGGTGGGTTGCTGTTCGGAGGGTCGGTGGACTTGTTGGGCTGAAGGGCCTGTTTCCACACTGTAAGTAATCTAATCACATGGTCAGAGGGGTATTACTGAGAGTACAGCATTTTTGATGATGCTATCCTTTGTATACAATGCCACGAAATGGCGGCAGTGATAAGGAATTTTAGTTAAAGGTTGTCTTGTTATGCATCTGGCTGCCTGGAGGAAAGGAGATTTGTTGGAGATAAGTTTATGACAACAGCATAAAAAGAAAGAAGACAACCCAAGGACATCTTCAACTGGAAGAGTGAAGACACAGAAGAAGACAGAGACTGTATGGTTTTGAAACTGAGTTGATGTAATTTTGATAAATGTCTTATTGAAACAGCATATTTTTATAAAGTTGGAGACAGATAATAAGCAGTTCAGAGAAATGGGGGCTTAGAGTTGGAACTAGTTGTTATTTAATGTTCACTTTTAAAGTTAAATAACGTGATGTTATTTTCTTTAGATGTTATTTTCTTTAAATAGTAGAATTTGCGAGTTCTCTGTCACTCATTTTAACAGATTATGAGGCGAGGCAAGCTTGTCTGGGTGTTTGGTTTAATTAACAGAAAAGGTTTACCTCCGTGTCATAACACTTGCAAAGCCACAATGAAGGAATTGGGGAATGGGGCTGACTCGATTGCTATGTGTACACAGAGCTGGCACAGATTCAATGGACCAATAGCCTCCCCTGACCAATTGTGATTCAAATTCCATGAGCAGAAATCTAGAAACTGCCACATTCTGGAGATTTGGGATACCACAAAAGGAACCTCCATTATTACTTCCAATTTCCAAGGTCCTTACCTCAGTAACTCTCCTTAAAGCATTAGTATTCACTAACCTTTCGATGATGCCCACAATTCCAGCCATTAGAAACCTATGTCCCTTGGATTCCATAGTTTAGGTCACCGTCTCTTGCTCTTTGTGCCCAATCCCTTTCATCTGTGGATTGTGCCATGGGAAGATACCCCTCCCCCCTCCACTCCGTTTGCTTTAAAGTCAAAAGGCCATAGATTTAAGTTGCACTCCAGAACACTGACACACAAAATCTAGGATGAAACTGCAATACTGTCGGAATGACACATTGGTGAAGATGCCATTTGACCTTTCGGTGCACTTAAAAGACCTTACGTCATTATTTTGAAAAAGAGCAGAAGTTCTGTTTTTGGTGTCCTTGTCAATGTTCATCCCTTAACAAAGAATACCTGGACATTATTATGTTCCTCTTTGTAGAGCCTTACTTGTGTGCAAATTGGTTGTCATTTTTCCTATATCGCACCATCAACTATAATTTAATTGTCCAGAAAGCATTTTTGGAACATATTGGAACCTTTCATGAATATACAAATGTAAGTTTTCCACTTTTTTTCTTTCATAATCCCCTGTTCTGCTACTTTTCTCATTTTGAACTTACATATCTCTCATCAGTTTTCTGATATGTGAGCAATATTCCAATTTTGAATTTGTATACCATTGCACTGTCCTCACAGAGATCTGTTCAGACTGGCTTGCCAATTTGAAAGAAACAGATGACTGAATAATATCACAAAATGGGATTGGAACTTGCTAAACTATTCTGCCAAATTGAAAAATAGCTGCCAGAGAAACACCTCCTCAAAGAAATCCTGAAATAAATTTATATTTAACTACAGTGGTTTTATCTTCTTCCGAAATGTGTTTCAAAGATACTGGCCCTTATAACAATTGTATCAAGTTCAAATCCAATTTGATTTCTGACAGTCAGCTAGTTTTTAACAACACAGAACAGGCAAAGACAAAATTAAACTAAATATTAGATTAGACAACAGCATTTAATTGGTGTTACACACATCCCCATTTGTCTTGCCTGAAAAAGAATGCTATTATTTGATTAGGTGCAATAGGTCATTTTGTAAACTTGCACAAGTATTAGAGTGACAAGTTAAGCAGGAAAGGAGAAAACAAGTCTTTATTAACAATCAATCAACCACAGATTGACAACAGAATGAAAGCACAAGAGAATTGACTTTATCAAAATGCAGAGCTTGACCTCAATTTCACTTCAGTGGTTGGAATGGTACGATAAATGAATATTTCAAAACATATGTGATTACATAAATAATATACTCATTTAACATTTTTTTGTGTGGCAGGTTTACTATGAATTGCCAGCTGTAATTTTCACTGTAGTGGCCCTTGATCAGTTACATTTAGCTCAAGTATTGCTTCCTCCTCCTGAAGGACTAGTGACTATAGCAAGGCATCTATGGAGTGATTCTGAACCAGACTTACCAAAAGGTCTTTGGCCAGTGCTGCTGCTGGTCAGTGTAGTTGGTGCTTTTTATCATTGATTCCATGAAAATGAGCTAGAAAGAAGAGAAAACATCAGCCAACATTCCTGGTCTGCATACCCCAGTGTAGGAGAATGATTCAGTCCCGGCTGATACTGTGTCTGTGTCAGTTCCTGTCCATGTACAGAATAGGTAAGAGGTCAGGCTTCAGTCCTATCTGGTGAGGTATAGTTCATTTGTATTCTGTGTGGTACTTTATAATCTGCATGTGTCTTAGTGTCAATCCGTGTCAATGTAAGGCATACAGCCAGTCCAAGGAAATGATTCAAGTCAGATCTGGTGCTGTGCTACCCAACTGTGACTGATCACTTAGTTCTTGTGTTTGTTTAGCATACAAGTGCAAGGGAATGGTTCATTTCAATCTGGTACTGTACATCTACTGTGTGTTTGAGTGTCAGTTTCAATACATATGTATAGTACCCAGTCAAATAGTGACAATTCACTCTTAGCTGGTACTGTAAAAGCTCATGTACGCCTCAGAGTCAATGCCTGTACATGGACAGCATAGTGTATAAAGAGAATGATTCACTCCTTTCTGCTACAGAATAGCCAATAGGCCTTGATGCTTGGCATTGTATAGCTAATGTATCAGCTCCTATGTATGGACATTACAGAAATCTAGATATATAGAAAAGCCTGTGGTTACAGATGACAGGAAGCTGTGGTTATGAAGTAAGAACCAATACTCTAATATTTTGATTTGGAGCAGCAAAACACAATTTAAAAAGATTTCATGGGATGTGACATCATGTGCTAAGCCAGCACTTATTGTTCATCCCTAATTGCCCTGGGGAAAGTGGTGCTGAATTGCTTTGATGAACTACTGCAAACCTCAGCTGTAAGTAAACCCACAGAGTTATTACAGAGAAAGGTCCAGGAAGAAACAACAATATATTTCCAAGTCAGGATGGTGAATGCCGAGACAGGGACCTTGCCGGTGGTGAGTTTCCCATGTATCAGCAACCCTTGTCTTTGTAGGAATATAGGAACAGGAGTAGGCCACTCAGCCCTTCAAGCCTGCTGTGCCATGTAATAAGATCACAGTTGATCTGTGGCCTAATTCCATTTGCCTGCCTTACGCCCATATCGCTTGATACCCTTGCTTAATGAAAATATCTACATTAGATTTAAATCTAACAATTGAACTAGCATTAACCGCTGTGGGAGGAAGAGACTTCTAAACCTATATGTGTGGAAGTGCTTTCTCACATCTCTCCTGAATAGCCTGGGCCTAATTCTTAATTCTCGAATCTTCAACCAGTGGAAATAGTTCATCTTTATCTACTCTGTCTTTCTCTGTTAATATTCTGAAAACCTCAATTAGATCACCCCTTAACCATCAAAATTCCAGAGAATAAAGGCCGACTTTGTCTAATCTTTCCTCATTACATAACTCCTGAAAAGCTGATAAAACTGCGATTAATTCCCTCTAGGACCAAAACATCCTTTCTAAAGTCTGGTGCCCAGATCTGCTCCCAGTACTCTGGGGGGGGGGGTCTAACTAGGGTTTTATTTCACTGCAGCAGAATGTCTGCATCCCTGCAGTCTAGCCCTTTAGATATGAAAGCCAGCATTTCATTCAGTACCTTGACTATTTTGCTGCACCTGTATATGGCATCTTAAAGAGCTGTGTGCTTGAAAACCCAAATCTCATTGGACATCTGCAATTTAACTCCGTGTCTTCTAAAAAAAATCCTGATCTACCCCTTTTGTTCTGAAATCTTACTTCCATTAAGATGGTGATGGAATTGTGCTTCCAGGATTCGTCCACTTTTCCTTTTGTTTCTTTTCTTCTTGTTTCTTTTCTTTTTTCACTCTCTTTCTTTCTCTTCCATTTTATTTGTGTACCTCGCAGTGGCGAGTGGGCCCAGCAGCTCGGATCCATGGCTGCAGTGGAGACAGGTTTGAGTTCCCAGCGCCATCTGCTTTCAGCGCAGATTCATGGAGGCGAGTTTGAGCGGGTTCAGTACCCAGCAGTGTCAGTGGCATCTGTTATGGGGAGAACCAATAGTGACGAGGGCAAGATGGCACCAAAGAGTGGCAGCTTCCATTCCAGGGAGCAAAGAGGATTCATGCCTGACCACTAGGCCTGTGGCCCATGGTGGAGCACTTCACAAGAAGGACTGTAAAGTTGGACACTTTCCTTATTTCTTCATTTTCCTGCCTTTATATTCTTTGTTTTGGATTATTTTTTCTGTGTTTGAAGATGGCGCTGGAGAGTGATGACACTGTACAACATTGTTCACTGTATTTTGTAACAGAATAGGCATGACAATAAATAACTCAAATCAAATGGATTACCTCATACTTGCTTATATAAATATCCAGCCACCATAGGTTTGCTCATTTATTTCATCTATCAATAATCTGTTGTATTTTATGCTGTTGTCAACACTGTCCAATGCTGCCCAAGTTTATATCATCAGCAAATTTGGATATTTGACTTTTTATTCTATTATCCAAGTTGTTAATGAATATTGTGAATATTTGAGGCCCCAATAGAGTTCCCTGAGAGACACCACTAGTCACATCCTGTCAATTTCAGTTGTTATCCATTACTCCAACTCGGTTTCCTGCCAGTCAATTTCCTATCCATGTTAGTAATACTCCCTCAGATCTGTGAGCTTCCATCTTAGCTAACAAGTCTCTTGTTTGGCACTTTATCAAAAGCTTTCTGGAAGTCCATATAAACAATATGTTTTGACTTACCTCTATCCACCAACTTTGACACCTCTTCAAAAATCTCTGTGAGGTTTCTCAGGCATTCACTACCTTTCACAACTCCATGCTGACACCTCCTGATTAACTGCAATTTTTGGAGCTGATTATGTTCCTGATTCCTGATGATAGAATCCAACAATTTGCCCACCACAGATGTCAGGCTGACTGATTTAGAATTCCCTGGTTTCCCTTTTTTAAAGAATGGGGTGGCTTGAGCACATTTCCAATCCAGAGGTACAACTCCTGAATCCAGGGGACTCTGAAATATTAGGAATGAACACCAGAACTCTTGTAGATGCTGTAAGTTGGAAACAAAAACAGAAATTGCTGGAAAAGCTCAGCAGGTCTAACAGCATCTGTGGGGAGAAATCAGTGTTAATGTTTCGGGTCGAGCGACCCTTCCTTAGACCATTCTGATCTCTCTCCTCAGATGCTGTCAGACCTGCTGAGCTTTCCCAGCAACTTCTATTTTTGTTTCTGAAAGATTATGATCAGGACATAGGCAATGTGTTCTCCTATCTCCTTTAACACCCATGGATAGAAACCATCAGGTCCTGGGAATCTGTCACTCTTCAATTCTATTAATTATCACATTATTGATGGTTTACTCAAGCTAATTTTATTTAGACACTTTCCCTGATCCTTTGTTAATTTGATTGGGACTTCTGGCAATCTGTCCCCCTTTCCTGCTGTGAATACTGAAGCAAAATAATGGTGCAGCATGTGTGCCATATCCCCTTGGCCATTGACAATATCCCCACTGTAAGCCTTCACTGGGCTTACTTCTTAGCCACTTTCCCTTTATATAACTATGAAATCTCTTCTTCTTTTCTTTTATGTCCCTTGCAAGTTTCTTTTCATAATTTTAGCAGCCCTTATAAGCCACTTTGTGGCAGCTTTGTTTATCTTCATATTTGTCCCATTCTGTGGGTTCTCTACTGTTCTTTGCATTTCTATAAACCCTTTCTTATAATTTTATGGTGTCCTTTACTGAAATGTCGACTCCCCGGCTCCTCGGATGTTGCCTGACCTGCTGTGCTCTTCCAGCGCCACCCTTTTCTATCCTGCTGGCCCTTATTTCCATTGATATCCATGGCTGGTTTCTTCGTGAAATCGAGCATTTCCTTCTCATTTTGCTTCTGAATAGCATTAAATGTTTCTTTGAAAACCCTCCAATGTTCCTCGGTTGCTTTACCAATTAGCAGAGCTTCCCAGTTTACTGTGGATGATCCCTGCTTAATCCCATTAAAGTCTGCCTTACTTAAATCCAAAATTCTAGTATCCAATCTTTGCTCCACAAATGCTACATGAAACTCAATCATGTTATGATCACTATCTGACAAATGCTCACAAACAATTTGGGTTACTAATTAAATCAGGCTACTTTCTCATTACTAGATCCACTATATTTTGTGCCCTGTCACATCCAAGATGTATTGCTGTAGGAAATTACCCTAGAAATTCACAACCTTTCTGGCAAGTGCTTAGTCTATGTTAAGATTAAAGTCTCCCATTGATACCTGCCTTTGTTTCACAGTTGCCCTAATTTCAGCATTTATACTTATGTCCGAGCTGCTACCGAGTGGTCTATATGTGACATCTATTGTGATCTTAGTTACCTTTGCGGTTCCCCAGTTCCACCCATAAGGTCTCCACTGGATGCTTTACTCTCATTCCACCCTCCCTCACCATAGAAGTGATTCTATTTCCAATCAGTAATGCTAACCCCTCTGCCATCTTCTCGATCTGTCCCAACCTGGTTGGTTTACTTCCACGTTTTGAGTATCCTGCACCAAGTCTCCATAATGGCTTCTCTATCATAGTTTGCAATTTGAGCATCCAGCTCATTTAATTTGTTCATCACATGCTGTGCATTTGTCTAAGGAACTCTAATTTTGGTTGTAAATTCTATTCTGTCCTTCAGAATCTTTTTTTTTAATCATTTCTCCCTCCTGACTTACTCAAGACACTTTCTATAGTCCCGCTTTGTTCAGTAAATTGGCCTTGCTTGTTCATCCTACCAACCTCGGCCTTCTCACATCGTAACCTGCTGTTCTGCTTCTCAATGGCAGAGATCATGGGTGTCCTCAGAGGAGGCTTGGTGAGTTTTTTGCAATACATTTTGTAGATGATGCACACTGCTGCTACTGAGGGTCAGTGGTGGAGGGAGAGAATGTGTGTGGATTTGACGCCAAATGGTCTGCTTTGTCCTTGATGGTGTCAGGCTTCTCGATTACAATTGAGAGGGGACTAGTCCATCACACTCCTGATTGTATCTCGTTGATGGTGGATGGTCTTTGGGGAGGGAAGAGATGAGCTATGTGCTGCAGAATCTCTATTCTCTGGCCTGCTGCTGTAGAAACAGTATTTATCAGGTAGATCCTGTTCAGTTTTTGATCAGTGGTAACCCCCCGCCCAGGTGTTGTTAGCAGGGGAATTCAGCAATGGTAATGATTGAACGTCAGGGGGCAGGAGTAAGATTCTCTCCTTTGAGATGGCCATTTTCTGGCACTTGTGTGACACTAGTGTTATTTGCAACTTATCAGCACAGGTCTAGATATTGTTCAGATCTTCCTGCATATGACAATAAGCTGCTGTTGTGTTTTAAGAGTTGAGAATGGTGTTGAACATCATGCTATCATTAGCAAACAATCCCACTTCTGACTTATGTTGGAGGGAACTTCATGGATGACTGAAAATGCTTTGTCCTGGGACACTACCCTGAGGGTCTGCCAAAGTACTTGACACCCATCTACCACCTTAATCATATTACTTTGTGCTAGCTGTGGCTGCAACCAATGACTTATTTTCCCTCTAATTCCAGTTTGGTTTGGGATGGTGTACTCAGTCAAATGCTGCTTTGATATCTTGGGCAGTACTCTCCTTTGTTTCCCAGCTCATTTGGTGATGTTAACATAGAACATAGAACATAGAACAGTACAACACAGAACAGCCCCTTCAGCCCACGATGTTGTGCCGACCATTGATCCTCACGTATGTACCCTCAAATTTCTGTGACCATATGCATGTCCAGCAGTCTCTTAAATGTCCCCAATAACCTTGCCAGACCAATGCTGTAATGAGGTCAAGAGCTGAGTGGCCTTGACAGAACCCACACTGCAAGTTAGCCAGCCGGTCTTTGTTGAGCAAGTGCTACTGGCCAGCAATGTTAACAACGCTTTCAATTTCTTTGCTGACATAAACGATCCTGTACAATGTTAATCTGTCACTGAGTCCACATGGCGCAATGACCAAGTGTCCAATTCCTACCAGCCACCTCTGATCAACTGAAACCCAACAAGCTATCTGTTATAATTGGCTACCCAATTAACAGTGTAAGGTTTCCTAAGGGTAAGACAGTACTTGTACCACATGGTCACTGTGTAGATTCATAACTGGAGTCATCCTCTCTCTTGCACTTGGTCATCCTGTGACTATAACAAGTCACAATCTAAATCAACTTAATTAGCAGCTTCTATAATCACAATAAGGTCTGAGCTCTTTTTAATCAGTATAAATGGTCTCCTATTAGCTTGATCTGAAAGTCACTGGATAAATCCACCCAGAAACTATTCCTTTTACAATACTCCAATCAGAGCAATTCATTGCCAGACAGCTCTGAAAGCAAGTGGGCCGTCCCCTCACTCTTTACCTCTAACTGATTGCAGTTCCATCACTGGCTATATCACCTTCAATTGAACCATCAATCACCCCACTTGAAGGTTCAATTAAGCCTTGAGGCCTGAAGCCTAAAGCCTTCTCAAGGAAAACTTCATAGTGTTTTTGGCAAGTTATATAGCTCTACAATATGTATTCTCAACATGAGTACAGTGGGTGCTTTAAAAAACGGATACAGTTCAAAAAGCAAAGTGTTGCACTATGATCAAAAAGATTAGGCCAGAAAACAAGACAACTAGAAGCAGAAAACAGCAGCCTGCAGGATTAAACTTTATAAGTCTATCAGATGAAGAAATGACAGAGGAAACAGAGCAGTTCTATATTAGAAACAGAGGCAGAGAGGAGTGTAGAGGTAGAAGCAGAGAGTAATCTCAAAATTCTTGCCAAATGAATAATTTTTTTCAATTTAAAAGGATCCAGGATTTTAACAAGAAGCTTAATCAGATTCCAACTTTGAGCTTCCTTTGAACAAAAATGGAGTCCTGTTAGTGATCTCACTTATGAGTGGACCCTAGAGTCAGCATTCTTCAGTAAGATATTGTTGTGTTCTGTTTTGCTGTGTGGTCAGCCCTAGAATATCACATATGCACTTCTGTAGCTGTGTCAATGACATTTTTCTCTTTATTCCCTTACATTGTTGATTACTGTTGCCATAATTTCCCAGCTCCTTGCTTAGAAAAGCAATGGGAAGTATGAGAAGGATGAACGGTCTGATTCACAGGTTACAGGCTGTACACATGAAAAAGGATGACTGTATGAATAGTCAATGGATAGTCTTTAAAGAACTATCACACGACTTACAGCAACTATATTCATTCAAGGTGCAAAAATCCAAAAAAGGTCATTCAACTCTAGCTAATGAAAGACGTTTAGGATTTTGCAAGATTGAAAGTGATTTGCCAGAAATAACAGTATTTCTGAGCATAGGGGAGTTTCTAGAATACAACAAATGTGAACCCAGAAACTGATAAGGGTAGGGAGAATTAATAATGGATAATAGAGAAATAGCCGAGAAGTTAATGATTACTTTGTTTTCACAAAAGTTCTACCAGAAATCTCCCAGAACTAGAGATCCAACTGGCTAGGGAGAATGAGAATTGAATGAAAATGCCATGAGTGAGAAGATTGGACTGAAGAAATTAATGGGGTTGGAAGTTAATATATCCCAAATATCTGATGGTCTATTTCTCAGAGTGTTGAAGGAGGCGGTTTTAAAGATAGTTGAAATATTGGTAATTTTCTTCCAAAATTCCATAGATTCTGGAATGATTAATGTGGTAGCAAATGTAAGGAGCATATGTCTCTTCACTATTTAAGAATGAAGCACACAGTGTCCATCAATGCTCTCGATGCCTTTACAGATAGGTGGGCAACCTTGGCTGGGGGGTGTGGAGGTGGGAATACGATGTTATTTGCCCCATCACCTCCATTTTGATTTAGTATTTTCCCTCTTTTACCTATCCACCTCCACACCCACCACCCCCCACTTCTAATGGCTTATATTGCCCTTAATGGGCTTTGCTTGAAATGTTTTATTGCTGCATGGGTGATTACTGGTAGGTTGCACAAACAAAACAAGTCGCAATGATTTCAGGGAAAGTGGCTCAGTCGTTTTAGAAATAACTTCTGGGCAAAGTGAGGACTGGATGCTGGAGGGTCAGAGACGAAAAGTGTGGTGCTGGAAAAGCACAGCAGGTCAAGCAGCATCCAAGGAGCAGGAGCATTGATGTTTCCAGCATAAGCCCTTCATCAGGAATGTGTGAGGGAGTTTGTGGGAGATTAATAGGGGTGGGGCTGGGGAGAAAGGAAGTGGGAATACGATAGGTAGGTGAAGGTAGGGGGGTAATTGTGATAGGTCGGTGGGGAAAGTGGAGCAGATAGGTGAGAAGGAAGATGGACAGGTAAGACGGTACAAGAGGGTGGTGCGGAGTTGGAGCGTTGGATCTGGGATGAGGTGGGGAGGAGGGGAGATTTGGAAACTGGTGAAGTCGATGTTGATGCCATGTGGTTGAAATGTCCCAAGGTGGAAGATGAGGCATTCTTCCTCCAGTTGATGGATGGGTTTGGTTTGGTTTGGTGGTGGAGGAGGCCCAGGACTTGCATGTGCTTGGGGGAGTGGGAAGGGGAGTTGAAGTGGTTGGCCACAGGGCATTGGGGTTGTTTAGTGCATGGGTCCCTGCATCCACCTATCACCTTCCCACCTACCTTCCCCCCAGCCCTGCTCTCAGCCCCCTTCCCCCTCCACATTCCTGATGAAGGGCTTATGCCCGAAATGTCGACTCTCCTGCTCCTCAGATTCTGCCTGGCCCACCTTTTCCAGCACCATCCTTTTCGAGTCAGACTTCTGGGAGTAAATTTTAAAAAAGGGAGAGGGAGAGAGAAAATGGGAACCCACTGACTTGTTAGCCTTACATGAGTAGTAGGGGAAATGCTGGAATCTGTTATAAGGATGGGATAAATGGACACCTGTTTGATAATGATCTAATGGAATGTAGTCGGCATGGATTTGTGAATGGGAAATCCTGCTTGACTATCTTGGTGGAGATCTTTTGAAGGTGTTACTCACAAAATTGTTAGGGTATCTCCCTTCTTAGATAACGGGGTGACTTCTATTACTTTCCAATCCGTGTTCACAGAGAGATTTCTGATTACCCACAGGTTGGGTAAAAGATATTGAAGTGTTTGATCCGTCATGAATAGTGAGTTATGTTTGATGGACTGAAGGGCCTACTTCTGCTCCTATACCACTTTTAAAATGCTCCAGTAAAAGACTAAATAGGATCTGGAGCAGGAATAATTCACCAGACCCCCACCCCCACCAACGGCATCCCATGGGAGCCTTACTCCACATCCAGCAATGAAATGAACAGCTTTACAAATGCTGAAAGGATGGAGATTAATGAAATCTCCATAAATAATTTGTAGATCCTAGAATTGCTTTAATGTAGCTGAAGTCTATGCAATATTCGGTGAAATGATTGCAATGCGTCTCTGTCTGAGTTTTATGGTTTACCACCTGACCATAGGTTTGAATGGAAAGCCAGTACTGCACACTAAAAACACTGCTTAATGCTCGTCATTCATTGTATAAATAAAATATTAGAAATAAAAGAAAAGTCCTGAGATGTGAGAAACAAATTCTCATCTGTCGAAACGCCAGGCTTTCAACTGAGACTTTAACATGGCGGCGATGAGTTTGCAGTCAATTATTTGTAACAGACACAATGCCCACATGTCAGCTTGATCAAACTGAGCAGAGCTATGTTTAAAGGACCAGCAGAATCAGAGCTGTGTCACTAACAGCAAGAAACACCAGCCACCTGTGTTTGACCCTCCCCCTAAAGCTGCCAGGGTCTGAGCCTAAACACTATCAGCATCGCCTTCAGTACCTCCAGCCTTTAGGGAGGGAGAGCAGGCTATCCACTGCTGACTGTCTCCCCACAACGTTGACACTGTGATGACTTCTGTGGTCGAGCAGTCAGCCTGGACTCGCTGTCCACATTCACACAGATACAATTGCAATACCCGGGGTGGGGGGAGGGAGGAGTTCAACTGGAAACTGTAAAGTCAGTAACAGCCCCCTTTCCCCACAAAGAAAACGATCAATATGCATTTTTCAGATAGTCAAAGTTGACTAACTATCAATCAACAGTGTCAGGATTTGAGGTCAAAGATTTGTCAAATTCCTTTGTGTTAAACTGCAGTCTGCATTCTTATCCTGGGGATCACACATCCCACAGAGAGAGGAGGAGAAACCAGCAAATCAGGTGCATCATTGGCTGTAGCTACCCAGGTTCTGCTGTCAATCAACTGCCTTTAAGCCTTGGTTAAATGTAGGCTCAACTTGTAACTGAGGCCTTCGCCCCTGCTTCCTTTATGCCATTTTAACGTAGTAAACACAGTTTTCTAGGATGGTGATATCACCGCAATGACCTCCATTATTTAAGATGACATCTGAAATTGATTGTGGTTCGAATATCCTTATGAGAATGAAATGAGCTCTTCAATTATTGCCGTTCAAGTGAATCTCTGTTTCCTACATTTCCCTCGGGGAAAGGATATAACCCATGTGTCCTGAATAACACATAATTAGAACAGGCAAAACACAAGTCTACCTACTCAAGGGTCTTCTGTGAGCAGCATATCGTGACAGAACCAAAATGAAAGTTGCAAATCTTTTCGAAACAAATTGCAAGCCTGTTCTTATTAAGAATGGGAATAATACTATTAAAGTGCTTTATTGAAGGTGCTGTATCTTATTTTAATACAGGCAATCCTTGTCGATATTGCAGGATGAGGGCACAGCAGCCACAAGTGATTTTTGTCACAGTCTCTCAGTCGGAATGAACCAAACTCCTGGGAGTTATGAGCTTGATTGAGTGTGAGTTTCTGAAATTGGAAGGTTTTCTACAGAGCAATACCAAAAGAAATGTTGCTTTATTTCCCTTTCTGTTTTGTTCTTTTTGCTTCTTCTTTGGCTCCATTTTCTAATTCCAATTTCTTATAATCATGTCAGGTTTCCTTCAGAAGGGAAAGTTTGTGTTTATCAGGAGCACATTCAGTACTGGAAACAATAAATAGGCCATTTCATCTGCATCTGACACTCCCATGTCTGTTAAAGACCCATCAAATAACTTAGGGCACACAATGGCCGATCAAACACTTTCAGGACAGATACACCACCGATTAGATAGAAAATAAAGCTTCCTTCACACTTCACGTTAAACATTCCCAGGGCAATTACAATGTAAGTTAGATACAGGATAAAGCTCCATCTGCACACTTCTCTTTTTCTTTTTAAATCATCTGTCTTTCTCATTTGTATTCAGTTCCACGTACAGAAAGAAGTAACCTGACGAGGAATCATCTGCTTGCTTTCTTCCTTCAGATGTTTCAGACTGAGTAATGCGTGCTCCGCTGTCCAGACTGCAGCTCGTCAAAATAAAATGATTGTTGTCAGCCAGGGTTTTCGGGGATGAACAAACAAGAGCAGTGGAAAGATGGGGAAAATAAGGTTCTCTCGTCAGCTGTCAACAGCCCAGGTTACATTCACTGCTGGTGAGGACACTGTCAAACTGGGGCAGTGCAGTGGTTCAGTGGTGAGCACTGCTGCCTCGCAGCAGAGACGCAGGTTCAAATTCAACCTCAGGCAATTGTCTGCGTGGAGTTTGTACATTCTCCTGGTGCTCCGGTTTCCTCCCTTGCAGTCCAAAGATGTGCAGGTTAGGTGGATTGGCCATGCTAAATTACCCATAGTATCCAGGGATGTGCAGGCTAGGTGGATTAACTGTGGGAAATACAGGGGTAGAGGAGTGGGTCTGGGTAGGATGCTCTTCAGAGGGTCAATGCGGACTTGATGGGCTGAATGGCCTGTTTACACACAATTCTATGAAATCAAGTCTGTTCCTATCACAGCAGTGCATTGTTCTGGGGAGAAATAATATGGAATACTGCTCCTATCCTATAATAAGCAGCTGAATGAACATGTAACTTTTACTGGGACATGGTTGGATGGTGTCTAAAGTTGAAACTAAATAATCTAAGGTGCTTGACCTGTAGCAAAGGTAAGCAAAATGGAGAGGCTGGTGAGATAATCCTCAGAATACAGAACAAGCTAAAGAAAGTAATATAAAAGAAACTTCACCCAGAACATAACAATATGGAATTGGTATGGGCAAAAAATTATAGAAGCCTGAAAACGTTGGAATAGTTTTCTGACTCATACCAATAGTTACATGGCTGCAGTAACATAGTATTAAGTTACTTAAAAGATTAAAAAGTCTGTAATCATCTGACCTACCTATAACTCCAGACACAGTACAATGCAGTTAAGGCTTAATTGCCTGGTGCATGCAGCTCTGACAAAAGAACTGAGACATTATGGTAGTCACTTAGCCCTTCAGCTTGCTCCACTATTCAACAAAGCCATATCTGATTCTATACTTTAACTCCAGCTGCCCACACTATTCCTAGATGCCTTCATTTCCTTAGTATTCAAAATGAATCAATGTCTTGTATATACTTTGACTGATGCATTAAATCCTTTTTAATGAATAAGCGAGTAGTCTAAGAGATTGAAATCAACCACTCAGGTGAGTCTGCACTGGGAGCTGCCTTTGATTTTGTAACAGGAATGAAATGATTGGTGTGTACAAGTAAGTTTTCCTACAATTCTAATGTATAAAAGAGTTTTCAAAGTGCTGAGCTTGGCTAAGTGGTGTGTACATCCTCCGATGGTATGTGAAATTATGGACCCACTTGCAAGAAGTGTGTCACCAGCTGCACAAGCTTGAACTCTGGCTTTTGATCTTCAGAAGTAGCACAAGTCACTGCTATACGTCCACAAAGTCAAAAATCACACAACACCAGATTTTGGGGCTTTTTGAAATGGCAAATAAACCCGTTGGAGCATAACCTGGTGTCGTGTGATTTTTGACTTTGTTCACTTCAGTCCAACACCAGCACCTCCACATCCTACATCCACAAGGCAGAGGACAACATGGATACCACATTTACACAGGCGGCCATGCCAAAAGTTAGAAGTGTTCATGCAGCAAGAGAATAGGTGGCCACCAGGGAATTAAGAGAACTAGATTGGTAGTGCAAGAGCTTCCTGAGTTAATTGTGCTTTTAATCAGTATTCAATTTTAGATTCTGGTGAAGCCAATGTTCCACAGGAGAGTGTAGCAGCACCAAAAGTAAATCAGCTACACAGCAGGGAAAAAGAAGAGCAAATTACACAGTTTGATTGGGTTGGGGGGATCAGACGTGCATTTCTGTGGTGCCAACACAATTACAAGACAGCATGTAGCTTTCTTGGTCCCTGGATAAAGAGTGTTATTCAGCGATTGCAAA
This sequence comes from Hemiscyllium ocellatum, assembly GCF_020745735.1. Lineage (NCBI taxonomy): Eukaryota > Metazoa > Chordata > Chondrichthyes > Orectolobiformes > Hemiscylliidae > Hemiscyllium > Hemiscyllium ocellatum. The sequence continues at coordinate 34,403,883 of NC_083420.1, read as the reverse complement.
ACATTCTTCTGGGAAAGGGTAAACAGGAGAAGGTGTGATCTATGTTGGTACTAATTACTTGAACAGGAATTGAACTGAGATCCTGAAAGCAGATTTCAGGGATCTGGGTAGGAGATTGAGAGGTAAGACCTCTAAAGCAGTCATGTCAGGATTACACAGACCCATCCTCATGAGCTTAGAAATAGGAGAACTAAGTGATTGATCATGTAGCTGGAAAGTTAGTGTAGGAGGATGGGGATTGGAATTGGTCCTGGGCAAGTTTGGAATTTGCACAAGTCAGGCAATCTACACCTGAACAGGACTGGTGTAAATATCCTTGCAGAGGACTTGTTAGTGCTATTGGGGAGTGTTTCATCTGCATTGGCAGAGAGACGTGATTGTGAGCGCAAATTCACAGTAGGGAATGGGAAGGTGAAATGTAATGAATGGGACTCTGAAAGAGAGAGGAAGCAGAGCTTAAAAATGCAAAGCACTAGAAAACAGCAGTATCAAAAGGTTTATGTGTAAGCACAATGAGTTCCATAATAAGGCTGATTAGCGAAGGCATAGATACTGTTGTTGTAATGGAAACTTGGCTTAAAGAGAGGCAGGATCCTGAATATAGAGTTTTCAAGCAGGATAAAGAAGGAGATTAAAAAAGGTGGGGGTGTGACATCATTGGTTCACGAATCAATCACAGCCATAAAGGTGGCGATATGCTAAATGAAGACAGATTTGCTTGTTACAATTCAGTATTACTTTTTTTTCTGTGTACATATCATACTTTAATTTGACACTGCAACCTAAGTGTGACTGACTTCTACAATGTCTGTACAATGTGTCTCAAAAGTTATATTGTGTGATTGTTGTTTTCCACACAATACACTAGGAACACCATGAAAATATAAACTGTAATATTGATTCGATGTAACTGGTTCTATAAATTCTTTAGTTCCAGAATTTTTTTAAAAGTTGAATTCAAATGCCATCATCAGGGTTCGAACCTATGTTGCCAGAGCATCAGCTGAGTTTTTGGATTAATAGTCTATCAATAATATCTCTCGGCCATCGTCTCTCCATGTGTATATATCACATGATAAAATTCACCCTGCAGAACAAGATGGAGGAATTTGATTCATGTGTAAGGGTGTCATATTTGAGTAAAGGTAACTATAAAGACATGCAGGGGGAGCTGGCCAGGGTAAATTTGAAGGGCAGCCTAGCAGGGCAAGTGTTGGTGCAGTTATGCCAGGGGTTCCTGGGGCTTTTCAGGAGGTTCAGCAGAAATTCATCTCAAGGAAGAAGAAACATTGTAAGGGGAGGACAAGACAACCATGGCCAACAAGAAATGTCAGCAAGAGTGTAAAAGCAAAAGAAAAAGTATGCAATGTAGTCAAGATTAGTGAGAAGCCTTTAGAGACTCGCAGAAGATAAGTGAAAAAGCAATGAAGATGAACCATAGGATAAGCTAGTTTGTAACAGGACAATGCTTTTCAATGTGCCTTGGTACACATGACAGTAATAAATCAAAGCTGAAAAATGTGTTGCTGGAAAAGCGCAGCAGGTCAGGCAGCATCCAAGGAGCAGAAGAATTGACGTTTCGGGCATAAGCCTTTCTCTTAGTAATAAATCAAATCAAATCAAAATATAAAAGAAGGTTGCAAGAGTTTTTTTAGATTTGTATAAGATAAGGGTGAGATAAGAATAGACATTGGACTGCTGGAAAGTGAGGCTGGAGAATTAGCAATGGGAATGAAGAAATGACTGTGAATTGAGTAGGTACTTTGCATCAGTCTTCATGGAGGCATACCACAACATCAAGAGAGTCTGGGAGCAGAGATGAGTATAGCCACCATCACTAAGAAGAAGGTAGAAGAAAGTGCTGGGGAAATCGAGGGGTTTGAAGGTAGATAGACCAGCTGGACTACAACCCAGGTTTCTGAAGAAGATAGTTGAGAAGATTGTAGAAGTATTGGTGGTGATCATTCATAAATTACTAGAGTCAGAGAACGCCTCTGAAAACTGGAAAATGGCTAATATAACACCTTGGTTAAGCAGGGAGAAAGGCAGAAGATAGGAAACAATAGACAGGTTAGCCTGACCTCGGTCATGGGTAAGAGTTTAGAGGCCATTATTAGGGATGAGATTGCAGAGTACTTGGAAATGTATGGTAAAGTTGAGCTGAGTTAGCACGACTTGGTCAAGAGGAGGTCACATCTGATAAATCTTTAGAAATTCTTCGAAGAGGTAACAAACTTATTAGACAAAGGAGAGCTAATGGACTTGATCTATTTGGATTTCTAGAAGGCCTTTGACAAGGCATACAATAAGAGAAGAGCTCATGGTGTTAGGAACAAGATAGTGGCCTGGATAGGGGATTGCATGATGAGCAAAGGAAGAGGGTGGGGTTAAAGAGGTCTTTCTCAGGCTGGCAGCCAGGGACTAGCAGGGTTAGTGTTCAGACAACTATCCATGTTGTACATTAACGATCTGGACAAAGGAACTGATGGCATCGTTGTTAAGTTTGCAAATGACACAAGGATAGTTGAAGGGACAGGCAGTGTTAAGGAGGCAGGGAAACTGTGGAAGGACTTGGACAGGCTGGGAGAGTGGGCAAAGAAGTCACAGATGGAATACAATGTGAGAGAATGTATTTTGATAGGCAGAATAGAGACACATAATATTTTCTAAACGGAGAAAGGCTTTCTGAAATCTGAAGTACAAAGGGACTTAGGAATTCTAGTTCAGAATTTTCTTAACATTAACACACAGGTTCATTGAGCAGTTAGGAGGCCAAATGCAATGTTAGCATTCATTTCATGAGGGCTAGAATTCAAGGGCAAGGATGCTGAAGCTGTATAAGGCTTTGGACAGACTGCATTTGGAATATTGTGAGCAGTTTTGGACCCCGTATCTAAGGCAGGATGTGTTAGCATTAGAGGGGATCCAAAGAAGGTTTACAGGAATGATCTTGGGGATGAAAAGCTTGTCACATGAGGAATGGTTGAGGACTCCTGGTCTGTGGGTAAAAAATGAGGTCTGCAGATGCTGGAGATCACAGCTGAAAATGTGTTGCTGGTTAAAGCACAGCAGGTCAGGCAGCATCCAAGGAATAGGAAATTCGATGTTCCTGGTCTGTACCTGATGAAGTTTAGAAGGATTAGTGGGAATTGAAATATAGAGAATACTGGGAGTCTTGGATGGAGTGGATGTAGAGAATAGCTTCCAATAGTAGGAGAGACCAAGACCTGAGGGAAGAGCCTCCTAGTGAAGGGGTGACCCTTTAGAACTGAAATGAGGAGGAATTTCTTCAGGCAGAGGCTGGTGAATCGGTGGGAACTGATTGCTGCAAAGGGCTGTGGAGACCTAGGAGTGTGAAATATTCATAAAACAATCCTAATATGAAGGGAAGTATTGGAGAGCCTGATCTCCTTGGAGCTGGATAAACCACCAGCGTTGGATGAATTATATCCTCAAATGTTAAAGGAAGCCAGTGAGGAAATAGCAGATGCTCTGATCATTTTCCAGCCCTAGTTGATGCAGGCAAGATCCTAGAGAAGTGGAGGTGCGCAAACATTGTAGTTATCTTTAACCAACCTGTTCATTTATTTAAAACACATATATGGGGCGGGTGAGATTTAATCCAGCACACAGGCATGGACACTACTACGGCACCACAGGAACTCTTCTTTTTAAAAGGCATAATCATTGAGTATATTCAAAGCCAAGATCAATATACTTCTGACTCTTTCAGATTCAAGTGATTTGGAGATTGGGAAATGGGGTCAAGGTTGATAATAACTATAGTTATTTTAACCAACCTGTTTGGACATATTATGATCTCTGGGACAAATGTGACTCAAACCCAGACCATCTCATCCAGAAGTAGGGACATTACCACTGCGCCACAAATCCTGAAAGAGTTGCGCCATTATTGAAGAAGGTTGCAAAGAATAGGTCAAAACATTATAGAGTGGTCAATCTTACCTTGGTCATGGGCAAATTACTGAAACCAATATTAAGAGAAATGATCAATTGTTACTTGGAGAGGCATCCATTAATCAGGGATAGTCAGCATGGCATTAAGCAAAGTTTGTGTCTTACTAACATTTTTGACTGTTCTAAGGAAGCAACAAAGAGGATTGATGGCAGTAGAGGAGGGATTGGTGATCTACATGAACTTTAGTAATGCATTTGACAAGTTCCCACATGACAACCATTCAGAAAAATTAAAGTCAAGATATAAGGCAATGCACCAAGTTGGATCAAAAATTGGCTCAATTACATGAAAGAAAGGATAATGTTCAACAGATGATTCTTGTGAATGGAAAGAGGTTTCCAGTGGTGTTCCACTGGGCTCAGTTATGAGTCCCTTGCTGCTTGTGGTACAAATGATTTAGACTTAAATGTGATTAGGAAATTTGCAACAACACAAATTAGCTGGGTAATTGATAATGAAGAGGATAGCTGTCAATTGTAGGAAGATATTAATGGTTTAATTGAGTGGAGCAAATTGGCAATGGAATTCAATTGGGAAAGTGCAAGATTACGCATTTCGGAAGGGCAAGCAAAGGGAGGAAGTACACAATAAATGGGACTTTATTGAGATGGGTAGATGATAGGAAATAAAAATTAAAATAATTAAAGAGGACCGAGAAGATATACATTAATATTGTCAGGCTTTGAAAATTGAATGGTTTAGGGATTGTCTTTTTCTTAGAACAAAGGAGGCTGAGGGGGTGACTTAATCTGTACAAAATAATGAGGGACTTGGATACAATGTTTCCTCTTGCAGAGGTCAATTATCTGTGGATCCAGGTTGAAGATGATTGGAGGAAGGATTACAGGGGTCATAAGGTCAAAGCTATCATTCTGAGCATGTTGGGTATTTGGAATTCACCATCTACTTTGACGGTGGAGACTTAAACCCTCAAATCATCTAAAAGAAACCTGGATCTTCGCTTGAAGTGATGTAACCTGCAAGTCTACAACCTAAATGCTGGGAATTGGGATTAGAATGAGTGATTAGTGTATTCAGCTGTGGCAGATGATGGGATGAATTCATGTTATAACTTTCCTATGGTTCTATATACACTGCGCCCCAACACTGAAAAGCTCAATACCATTGAGAACAAAGAAGCCCACTTGTTTGTTACTCCATGCACTATGTAGAACACTGACTCTGTCCACCAGCAGTGCACTGTGACCATGACACACGGTGCAGTGTGTACCTTTGTAAGGCTCACCAGGACTTCTTCAGTGGCATCTTGAAAATCTCTAACTCTGACAGTTAGAAGGAAAGGGACAGTAAGTGAATGGGAACATGACAGTGTCTAAATTTCCCTCCAAATCACAGACTGTTCTTACTTAGAAATATTTTGCGTTCCTTTATCTTTGTTGAGTTTAACTCCTGAAACTCATTGCCTAACGACACCATGAAAGATCTACACCAAGTGGACTGCAGATGATTCAAGAGGTGACTTACCAACATCTTCCTAAGAGCAATTCAGCGATAAATATTGCCTTTTCCAATAACACATGCAGCCTGTGAATGAATTTTGGTGAAAAAAAGTTAATGTTCAACAGAGTATAAATCATCAAATTAGAACACCATATAACACGAATAATGCAATAATCATTGGGGAGTTTGATCTTCATGGGTGGCACGGTGGCACAGTGTTTAGCACTGCTGCCTCACAGCGCCAACGACCCGGGTTCAATTCCCACCTCAGGCCACTGTCTCTGTGGAGTTTGCACATTCTCCCTGTGTCTGCGTAGGTTTCCTCCAGGTGCTCCGGTTTCCTCCCACAGTCCAAAAATGTGCAGGTTAGGTGAATTGGCCATGCTAAATTGCCTGTAGTGTTAGGTAAAAGAGGTAAATGTAAGGGAATGGGTCTGGGTGGGTTGCGCTTCAGCGGGTCGATGTGGACTCGTTGGGCCGAAGGACTTGTTTCCACACTGTAAATCATCTAATCTAATCATGTAGACTGAGCAAATCCAATTGGCAATTTCATAGAATGCATTGGAGACACATTTCTACTGCAACATGTCAAGGAATCAGCAAGGGAACAGTTAATTTAGATCTTGAATTGTGTAATGAAATTGTTTTAATTAATGATCATACAGTAAAGAATCCTCTGGGAAAGGGCAATCATATGATAGAATTTGAAACCCAGTTTGAGGGTGATGGGCTTAATCTGAAACTAGGTCTTTAAATCTAACTAAAACTAATTACTTAGATGTGAGGTGCAAGATAGCCAAAATAAATTGGGAAATTAGATTTTAAAAGTATGGTCGTTAAGCAATCAAAGATTTAAATAAATAATTTCACATTTTTAATGCACAATTTCTCTTGAGGAATATCAAGACCATGGAACAACTGGTGCATGTCTGGCTGATGAGAGAGATTTGGGATTGAATCAATAAGAAGGGTGAATATAAAATGAGTAAACCACCAAGGAATATAAGTATAGAATACAAGAGCTTCTACAAGTAAGTAAAAAGGAAAAGATTAACAAAAAGGATGGAAACTGGAGAAGTTATAATGGGGAATAAGGAAATGGCAGAGACATAAATAAACATTTTGTCTTCACAGAAAACATGAAAAGCATACTGGAAATATTGGGAACTCAAAGGTCTCATAAGAATAGGGAATTAACATTAGTAAAGAAAGTTACTTGTAAACTTTATGAACTAAAAGAAAACAAATCCCCTTAACCTAATGATCTACATTTTAAGTTTGAATAGAGGTGGCTACATGGTGCATGAATGCATCTGTCTTAATTTTCTAATGTTCCCCAGATTCTAGAATGGTCCTCATGGTTTGGAAAGTAGGCAACAAAATTCATGATTCCCTCTGTGAGGGCATTGAGGATCTATCTACAGCACGTGGGCTGCAGCAGTTCATGAAGACAGTTCATCGCCACCTTAAGAGCAACTTGGGACGGTCAATAAATGCTGGCTAATCAGCAATGCCCATGTGAATAAGAGAATAAAAAAATTAAGTAAGAAAGAAGACAGAAAATAAGGAATTATGGACCAGTTGGTTTATTATCAGTAATATGGAAGACACCCAAATTGATTATTATGATGTGGTAGCAGAATGCTTAGAAAATCATGTAATGAGACAGAATCAACATAGTTTTATGAAAGGAAAAGTGACTATTTTTAGGATGTAGGGTTGACAATGGGGAATCTGCAAATGTAGTATAGTTAGATTTTCAGAAATAATTCAAAGAACTGCTATACAAGAGGTTACGACAAAATTAAACCTGAATGTTGTGCATGTAATTTATTAGCTTGCATTGTTTTTGCCTATTAACCAGTTCTCAGTCAGGAATAAATGAGTAATTTTCACTTTGAAGTATTCTAACAAGGTTTTAGTTAGAATATTGTACATTGTAAGGGGACTGAAAATGCACCCACTACCATATTTTCACCCTTCTCTCCTTCCAACCCATTGTAATCAAACATTCCGCCAATGAATCTGTAAAATACAGACAGATATAGATCGGTTGCGTGCCAAAGCAAGGAGATGACATATATAAGGCAGGGAACTGTGGACTTAACCACTTTGGAAAGAAAACAAAAGGAGAATATTTAACAATATGGGAGATTTAAAAAATGTTTGTATGCAGCAATTTTATACCATGAATCAGAGAAAATTATCATGCAGGTACAGCAAGCAATTAGGAAGGCAAATGGTACGTTAACCTTTTGTGCAAGTAAGACTTGCTGCAAATATTCAAGATTTTGGTAGGATCACACTTTGAATATTATCTCTTGTTTCAATCAATACCTAAGAATCTATATATTTGTCTCAATGGGAAACAACAAAGCTTCACTAGATTGATTCCTGCATGGGCCTACATTCTCTGGAGTTTAAAGCAATATTATTGAAACATGTAAAATTCTTACATGGCAGTTAGGACAATGAATCCCCTGGCTGGAAAAGTTACAACTAAAGACCGTAATCTTTAGATAATGGATCAGAGCCAAGACTGAGGGCTGAGACAAGATTTTTGTTTAGTTAGAGTGCTGTGAATTTTGGAATTCTCTGAACTAAATAATTGAGAATATTTGGCCATTATATAAATTTCAACAGAATTTCAGTGCTGAAGTGAATATTACTGTCACTGATGTAAAGCTGCATTTTTACTGAGTGTGGCATCAAGAGTATGCCATTGAAAAGCTGAAGTCAGTGGGATTTCGGAAAAAAACATGTTTCACTTTTTTTATTTCACGTATTGGAGGCCAACCATTTCAGCCCAGGATACTGCTGCATGGGATCATCAGGGGAAGGGGGAAAGTTAAACCATCTTTTTCTGCTTCAACACTGACTGAGCCATTACTGTGAAGTCAAAAGCTGGGATATATGTTTGACAATTACATTGTGTTTAATTCTACTCACACCTACTCAGATGATGAAGGCTGTGCCCATATGCAACATAATCTGGAGAATTCTCAGCTTGTGTTAATAAGTGGCAAGTAGCCAAACAGGTTTCAGACAATGACAGAGAACCTAACCACATTCCCTTAACATTCAGATTACCATCAGAACCCAGGAACTTAACTGGACCAGCTGCACAAATACTGCAGCCATAAGTGTAAGTTAGGGCTGGAAGTTCTGTATTCACCACGTGACTCCCCAAAGTATTCCAACCATTTATAAATCACCAGTCAGGGGTGTGATGGAATATTCTCCAACTGGCACCTGAGTCACAATTGTGGCATCAATGTGTACCATCTACAAATTGCACAGCAGCAACTCACCAATGAGTTTGGCAACACGTTTATAGATCCATGACCTCAACCACGGACAGGAATGAAGACAGCATGTGCATGAGGATATCACCACCTGGAAGTTCCCTTCCAGACCACACAGCATCCTGACTTGGAGCTACACATTCATTCTTTCACTATCACTGAGTCAAATCTGAACCTACCATTTCCTGTCACTCAGCCACCTATATATCATTCCATGGGCTCTAATTTGGTGACAAACCTATTATGTAGCACTTTATAGATTTAAAATTCCTTATGTGCTGTATCAACAGCATTGTTGTCATTAATTCTCTATCTATTCATCAAAAACCTGACCTTTAATAAATCTATAATTAATTTACTCCAATTGAAATGCATTTGTGATTATTGGATTGAATTTTATAGGCCCAGTGAAATGATTTGGAGAATAGACAGCTGGAAAAACAGGAAGAAGTTATGTAAGGGTGGCTCCGTGATGTATTGCCACCTCTGAGTGAATTTCCAGGGACACGTGCAAAGAGTCAAAATGGTAACCTATTCCAATGAAATGGGCACTAGTTACATTCCTTAAGGACCCAATTATTTGACGATTGTTTCCAGATTGAGGCAGGATTTTCACTGTGAGGCCCTTTCCTCACCCCTCCCCACATTTGGAATCTGCTCTGTGTTAGGCTGGATGTTGTTCAGGTCACTTCTAAATACCCCTCACTTCCAGAGCAACAGAGAACAGCAAACTACAGCTGTGAAAACCATACAAAGGCTCACACTCCATGATGATCGCCAGGTAGGTGTGGCCACTGTTACATTTAATAATTTTAGTAATTTCCTTAGGGCAGTTCCCATCATCAGCACCCGTCTTTCCCAATGAGTGACCACCAAACGCCTCACGTGCTCTGATTAAGCCTCACACTCATGCAGACTGTCCAAAGCCCTTCCTTACAGAATGAAGCTCCCAAAGACAGCTGTTCATTGGCTGGATCTAGGAAGGTTGTGCAGGTGTTAAGCATTCAGATACTCTGGAACCAAAAAAAAATTATATTGTTGTAAGTTCAGCCCATCATTTCTAAAAACGTTACTGTTGCTGCGATATGTTGGAAAATAACAACAGAATCTGTATGCATTGTGCAGAATAATGGCCCTTGGGTATATTACAGTGAATAACAACCTCAGTACATTTCACAGGGAATAGCAGTCCATGTCTATATTATAAAGAACAGCAGCTTCATTTGATTATAGGAAGTGGGAACTTCCAACATCAGAGATTTTTACCCTATTTTATATTATAAAGAATAGCAACCATTGAAAACATTCTTTGCAATACCAGCTCCATATATAGTGTAGAACATAGCATCCACTGAATATATTATGGCGATTTTTATCCATCCAAAAATCCCTTCTTAATTATAATAAATAGCAGATGCTGTATATAGAGACTTGAAGCCTTTAAGTTATGGAGAATAGTTTTTCCTATATATACTATATGATATGGCTGTATACACTGTAGGGATTAGCAGCTGCTTAAATTATAATGTGGAGATTAATAGCACACTGTACTAAAAAAAAGCAGCCCCAAGTACAGTATTGAGAATGCAATTCCCTGTATATATTATCAGAATAAAATCCCCTAAATTTATTATAGATATTAGTAGCCCCTGTATATTTTATAGAGTATAGCAGCCTCCTTATACACTATAAAGAATGACAGGTTACTTGGAAATGATAGACACTATAATATATTAGGGATTAACAGCCCCTGGATATACTATAGGAAATAATAGACACTGTGTATTGTATAGAAAAGCAAGTCTAGTTCATGCTACAGAGATTAACAGCCCCTGATCACACTACAAGGTACAGCAACCCCTGTGTAAGTCTTGAAGAGTAGCAGCAGCAACATATACTGTCGAGAAAAATAGCCTTGTTTGTATTTTAGACATGCAACCTTTGTGTCTCATTTGCATGTTTTGGAAAATTGCAGGCTCTCTGTTTGCTATGAAGAATCACATCCTCTGTGTATATTATAGAGAATAGCAGATGGGCAGCTTTTTCTCCATATTTTAACAAGTAGCAGTTGCAATATATGTGGTAGAGAATAGCAGGCAATGTGTACAAATTAGAAAATTACATCCTTGTCTACACTTGTAGAAATAGCAGCCATGTGGTTATGATAGGGAATAATAGCATATATGTGCCTTGTACACAGGGGTTGCTGTTCATTATTCTGTAGAGAATGACTGTCTATGACTTATTGTCTATGATAGTGGCTTTTATATCTATTATACAGCAACACGTCTGTATATATTTGTAGTATTATGGAATGTCACAGAACAGGACAGCATTTATTGCTTACTCTTTCACTATGCTGTTTTCTTCAGTCCTACTGCCTTACACTTTCCTCAAGCCATACTTTACTTTTGAAGTGTTTATCCAGTTCACTTTTCTGATATATTACTGAACATGTTTTCAACACCCTTCGAAGCAGTGAATTCCTCTTCACAATGACTCCATGCATACAAATGTTCCCCATTGGCCTGCTGTTCTTTAACCAATTGCCTTTAGACTTTGTTATCTCGTTAGAGTCATTCTATCACCAGAAACAGTTTTTCCTTATTTAATCTATCAAAATCCTTCAAGATTTGGAACAGCTTGGTACAACTGACTATAAACTAATTCCTTGCTCCTTAACTGGTCACAACAAAATTTAAACTTAAAAAGGGAGTGAATTAATATTAGACTCTGTAAGTGTGTGTGTGTGTGTGTGTATATGTATATGTATATGTATGTATGTATGTATGTGTAAGTGTGTACATTTATAAATAAGGTTGGTTGTATATAGTTCACTCAGTATCACAGAAAATTCAGCTAGTTTTCTTTAGTAAAAAATAAGCAATTATTTTATGACATGTTTGCCTCCAGCACAATATTTTACCTGTTGTGGCAATGCTTACTTTATGTAACATAAGAAATTGGGCAAAATGAATATTGTAGTATTGAAGAATACAATTGATGTTTATTCTGACTAACTAATATGTACAAATATTATATTTTTCAGCTACTATAGTGTTTTGGCTAATGTGAAGTTATTGGTCACAAGAGGAGCATTTTTGTAGTGGCATGTGATCCTTCAGGCAATCCTGGGTAAGGTAGAGTATGGGGTCTCTATACTGTCAGATATCATCCTATAATACTGTGATGACATCAAGAAGATGTCTCATAAAGATATACTGACATATCACCATGAGACATAGGTCACCAGCCCTTTTTTTGCAAAGGTTAAAACCTATCCTTACCAGGTAGACATGGTTGAACATTGGCATGTATTGTCAATTTGATAATTATATGAACAAGTAAAACTGAATTTACAAGACTAGCATATCAAATTCCAAACCTCTAAAGCATTATAGTGACAACTCATCCTGGTCAGGTGATCATATATAGGTAAAGCCACTATAGTCCCATAGGACATAGGGCTGCTCTCTTGTCAGAGAGAGATGACTGATGGCAGTTTAACTTGAAGGTCACCATGCCTTGGATGAGAGGAGAGATTGAGAATGTGGGATCTTTAATGGTGATCTCAGTCAGTGCAGGAATTAAACCCACATTGTTGGTGTCACTCTGCATCACATCAAGTCACTTGTGCTAACTGACCCTCCCACTCCCCCGCCCCACCCCTCCACCCCAATGATCATATACCCTCTGGAGAGATGCACATTGATCTCTTTAGCAACTGTTTGAAAATGTGATTATCTAGCTGTGGGTTAATGTTACTCAACATCACTGTGCTACCATCATTCTCCGAGTGTTCTTCACTCCCTTCATGCTTGTTTGGTGTGCACTATATTATCTGAGCTGGCTTCTGTTCCTTCATAATATATCACCATTATCAGTCATAACTTTAAATTATTTGGACTGGCTGCATTATTTTAGAAGCCTTGCTGGGCGGCACGGTGGCACAGTGGTTAGCACTGTTGCCTCACAGCGACAGAGACCCGGGTTCAATTCCCGCCTCAGGCGACTGAATGTGTGCAGTTTGCACGTTCTCCCCGTGTCTGTGTGGGTTTCCTCCGGGTGCTCCGGTTTCCTCCCACAGTCTAAAGATCTGCAGGTCAGGTGAATTGGCCATGCTAAATTGCCCGTAGTGTTCCGTAGGGGGTAAATGTAGGTGTATGGGTGGGTTGCGCTTCGGCGGGTCGGTGTGGACTTGTTGGGCCGAAGGGCCTGTTTCCACACTGTAAGTAATCTAATGTAATCTAATCTAATCTGATATCCAAGTATACGTACTTGCTGTTCTAACTCGCACCCTCTGCCCTGTGTACAAGTTTGGTCATTCTCTACCTGCTCACTCGTGTATCTCATTTCTTCCCCTAATCTTTAAAGAAGGATATTCTGTGTCTCGTAATGGTTGAACAATCAGATATTGGTCATGGTTGCTTGCACTTGCTATTTGAGCATAAATTGTGATGGGCTGGTAATCCCTTCTCTATTGATAACACAAAGCAAAAACTTTGTTGCTTTGTTGCATGACATTTAATGCTCATTGATTGACAGTACACACCATATATTCTGCTAAACTCTTTGAGCATGGATAGTGAAATGTGATATGGAGCATTTCCCACTTAGTACACAAAACTTGAAATGGTTTGTGAGTTTACTGTGGTCTGCTGTCAGACACTACCCATACCCAAATACTGAATAGTCTGAAAATAGCACTCACCATGTCAGCTCATTGTGTTGCTCAGTTGTCAAGCAGTGGAAAATTGAAGATGTAATCTTTCAAAAGTGTTATGATCTTAGCTGATGCCATTACTGGACAAGTCAATTCTAAGAATGAAATATGGCCTGATAGATCATATTTGGTTTTTTTTCTTAATTTAGTGTAGTGGTCTTTCACTGAAAAATAATGACACAAGTCTTGATTTTAAAGATAAAACAGGAGTTTATTATATAATAGAAATAAAAATAAAATAAATCAAGATTCTAATTATAAAATGGTTCAAAAGATTTCAGAACATGTGGCAAAATCCCATCCACTTTGTGTTTACTATCACCTCACAATTAATCAAATTCCAGAGAAACTTTCTTTCCCTATCCAATATATGGGTTTGACTTAATTACTTCTTCTCAAGTCCAGTCGTGTGAGCTATGATTTTTTTTCAGGAATACTCACACGACTGAGAGCTTAGTTCTTTGACTGATGTAACATTGTCATAACTGTTATGAACAATTTCCATTTCCACAAGAGATGATAGTTTTATCTGACTTTTAACTGAACCCAAAAATAAGTGTGCACATCCTAAGTTCTACTAAAGCTAATGACTTAATGTTTACTCTGTCCTGTTGTGAACTTGTACAGTGTCAACTCATTTCCATTAACATTCCAGGTGGCCTGGCAGTCATTTGCTTACTCATTCAAATTGGTTTTAAAATCATGATTCTGGAAAGTCTGAAGTAATTAATTTAAACAACCTTCACAAACATTAACCATTACTTATCTGACACTAGTTTGAAAATCAAACTCAACAAAATGATACTTTTACATATAAACACACAGATAAATCATCACATGAGGATTTAATCTTCCCTGTGCGCTATGAATAGGTATGTTGCTATCTGTGGACAAAGAGTGGATGGATCATCCACTGAGTATGGATATAGAAGCGCCCTCCATTGCTAGAGATTTTACATTTGACATGCCTCACATACATTCACATTGATTATCCTCATTCATCTTTGCAAGAACACAGGTTCATATGCGAGCCATTTTGAGCAGTCCTGGTGTAACATGAGTATGACAGCTTGGTTAGCATAATGCTTTTGGAATTCTGACCTGTTTTCCATTGATGTAACATGATGACTTGTTGTAATATATTACATTCATTTCTGTATGTCCAAAACTAACTAATCTTCTCAAGTACTTCTCTAATACTTTTATCCCTGGATAATCATGATTTGCAATTTTGTCATTGCTCATCATCAATAGTTCCTGATTGCAACTGTTAACACTGACCCTGGCCAAAGGATTACAGAAAAGGCTCAAAACCATCCTCAAATTTGTAGTCAAAATATCTGTAAGTAGTCAGTTCTGCTACATTGTGGTAGTTCCATTTTCATGCTATCCTGTGTTATAAGAAAATTGTGTAAAAGCAGCACCAGGGGGCCGGAAGCACATTACAATCAATGCATGCTTTAAAATCTTACACGTTACAGTGTGCCCAATTCGTCAATCATGTTATAGCGAATTTGTGTTAACAAAATGTGTTTTATAGCACAATGACCTATACTTCAAAGGAATGTCTTCCTTTTGTGGATTGCTTAACATTTTCAATATTATCATATTGGTATTTGATTTGCATCTCACTCCAAAAAGCAATTGCTGGAGATAGTTGACTGATTCAATTGTGCCGGACGTGTTCTGCTACACCCAGTGAGGTATAGTTTCAAAGTAATTAACTGTGACTATATTGAGATTAGTAGGTACTGGTTGTCCTACCACTGGATTGGTGGTATCCTAATGGTGAAAGATTTTAGGAATCTAAGATCAGCTTGCAAATTGGCATTATAGTGCGATTCTGTCATTGTAAAGCCAACTAATGATCCATTGTACACTGAGATGTTCTTGTAGACTGAACCATTGAGCACCACTTGCTAAGGTATGTGTCTTTCAGGATGTGTAGTGGTAATATATTGGAGCTGACTCTCATGAGGATTTTAGCTTTTGGTGTGTCATCCTAGCTTTTCAGAATATATGTTACTCATAGTCGTAATTGCTCCTGAGTCCCTTGTGATGGCATGTGAAGATGAAAATATGGAAAACTTGGTCATCTTCTGAAATTTGCTTTTGCCTTGGTTAACTGTGAACCTTACTGACACGTGTTTTGTACATTTCCCTTGCTGTCGGTGTTGTGATGTTGCATTGTCTAGTTGTTCTCCTGTGTTTTATTCTGGGGTATGGCTTAGCTTTTTGAAACTTCCTGCATATATGAGGCCAACATCTCAATGGTGCCATATGCTTTACAGATATCAAGGAAACCTTTTAGATAGG
Source organism: Hemiscyllium ocellatum (assembly GCF_020745735.1). Lineage (NCBI taxonomy): Eukaryota > Metazoa > Chordata > Chondrichthyes > Orectolobiformes > Hemiscylliidae > Hemiscyllium > Hemiscyllium ocellatum. The sequence goes on along the minus strand of NC_083420.1, from coordinate 34,388,099 downwards.
TGCAATAAGCCACATATGACCATTTTTATTGATTTGGTGCATTTTACTGACCATAGCAATAGTATTGGCAACACCTAAAGCATGTAATTGCACTTAACCAGCCCCATATAACTTCATGCTTGTGTCTATCCTCAAATAACGCATCAATGGTATCGCCCTATCTCATGCATAAATGATCTTACTGACGGCTTTATTTGGTGTAGACCAACATCGACTCCAATGTGCCAGTGCAGCCTTCAGATTCCTGAGGAACAGAGTGTTTGAAGTCCAAGACCTCAAACTCAGCACCAGGCTCATGGACCCCACCTTCCTGTATGTATCAGAATTATGGGCCTTTTACAATAGATGTCACAGATCCCTCAAGAGTTATCTTCTGTATTACCCTTGCAAACCCTCTGGCAGGATAGGTGTGCCAAGGTGAACATCCTCTCCCAGGCCAATATCCCAGGCAGTATCGAGGCACTGGTCGAGCACGACCTGCTGTGATGGCTGGGCCACATTGTCCACATGCCTGACACCAGACTCCCTAAACAAGTGCACAACTCCCAGCACCTCACTAGCAAGTGATCATGAGGAGGGCAGAGGAAATACTATAAGAACCCCCGAAACAAATACTATACCCCATAGACACGTGGGAATCGCTTTCCCCAGAAAACAACAAACTGGAGAAGAAGCATCTGTGAAGGCACCTCCCACTTTGAGCATCAACAAATGGAGCACGTGGACGGCAAGTAGCAGAAAGAGCTTGCAGAATCCAGAGCATCCCATCCATCCACCTCCTCAATCACCAGCAGCCCCCCACCCCCCCATCCTCCCCCCAACCCCTCCCCCAAGGCAGAGGCTGCAGGTCCAGGATTAGACCATTCACCCACCGCAAAACTCTTCCACTCCCTCACAACACACCCATCCTGAAGTCCCGAGATCAAGCCATCCTTGCCCTGATGGACTGCCAAAGGAAAAAAATATGGGTATAGAGGTGATGGCCAACTCGCTGAGTCTCTCTGACAGTTTGTCTTCAGAAAAGCCACACACATAACCTTTGCAGCATCATCCAACAAACTGGTCAATAGACTCTGAGGGGTGTTGTCTGTATAACAATCTGTTTGTCAGGTGTTTGTTTATCTTCAAGTCAGTTCTTGTCTTGAGCTGCCCTTCAAGAACTTTCCAGATCTTTTCTTTGTCATTTTAATCGGCTATGGAAAGACTGGATATGTTCATTCTGAAATTGAATGTGGAATTATAGTCATAGAATCATTGAGATGTACAGCACAGCAACAGACCATTCAAAATTGTTGACGAGATATTTCTAATTAAATCTAGTTCCATTTGCCAGCATTTGGCCCATTTCCCTCTAATCCCTTCCTATTTACGTACACATCCAGGTGCCTTTTAAATGTTGTTATCATACCAGCCTTTACCAGCTCATTCCATACATCCATCGTTGGAGTAAAAAAGTTGCCCCTTAAGCCCATTTTAAATCTTTTCCCTTTCACTTTAAATCTTTTCCCTCATTTTAGCTCCTTTGCCCTGGGGAAAAGATCTTGGTGATTCACTCTATTCACGCCCCTCATGATTTTATAAACATCTATAAGGTCACCCCTCAGCCTGTAACACTCCAAGAAAAACAGTCCCAGCTAATTCAGCCTCTCGCTATAACTCAAACCCTCCAACCCTGGCAACATTCTTGTAAATCTTTTCAGAACCCTTTCAAGCTTCACAACATCCTTCGTATAGCAAGAAGTCCAGAACTGACTCAGTATTCCAGAAGTGGCTTCACCGATGTCGTGTACAACCACAACATAACCTCCCAACTCCTATACTCACCGCACAGATCAATAAAGGGAAACATACCAAATGCCTTCTTCACTAACCTGTCTACTTGTGACTCTACTTTCAAGGAACTTTGAACCTGCACCCCAAGGTCTCTTTGTTTAGTAATTGTTAGTTTAATGCTGCATATGACCAGGAGTTACTATACAGGGAAGGAATATTGGATGTTATTGTAATGAACACTGTCACTTGAAGCACTTAAATCTGAATCTGAGATGAGAAATGCACTAAAGAGCACGATAGTTAAAATCTTCCATCTTTTTCCTTGTGCGATTGTGATGTGCTTTAATTATCAAAAGCTAGAATTAATTCAAGGGTATTTGTGCCTTTTTTTGTGACTTATCATGTCGCCAACCGGACGTCCCATTGAATTTGATAGTATATTTACTTAATCAGCTTAAGATTTACTTTTTTAAACTCTGAAGCATTTTGTTATCTTAAGAACTGTTTTCGCCAACATATTAAATCCTGTGTTCTGTTTGAGCCATCTTTGAAATTAAATGTTTGATGTAGTATTATTTCAGCTGCAATTTTGTTCCTAATGTGATTAATGGTTCCTGTTCCTTTTAAAGCTGTTTAATTCCTTTGTATCTCAATACTGTTTGTGATCTCTGGCTTTAATCTTGCAATAAATTGATTCTGTTTCATATTCAGATTTAATCAGCTTTTAAACTCTATTATTAGCAACGCTAGCATTTAAAGTCTTCAGTGCTGTTCCATGGCAATGCTGTAGTATTACTTCTACTGCTTTAAATTCAATTAAATCAGAATTATAGGATCCCTATGGTGTGGAAACAGGCCATTTGGCCCATTGAGTCCACACCAACCCTCTGAAAAACACCCCACCCAGAACCTCCCCCCCCCACCCTCACTCTATCCTATCCCTATAACCCTGCAATAAATATAACTATAAATATACTATATAACTATACTGCTTTTGTTTGCAATCAAGATGATGTTTTATGTACATTTTGGAGGTCTTCCTGCCTTTTGCAGCCTACATTGAGGTTTCCCACTTCTTCATTTTTCCCACCTTTCACAGCCTAATACATAATACCTTCCCCTGATTTTTGAAATAAACTTCTTGGAATCTTCATAAATCTTCCCATCAAATCTGTTTTAAATTATGTATCTCCCAATCTTATCATTCTTGAAGTCCTTCTGTCTTGTGTCAGACTTTGTCTTCTCAATCTTTTAAATTGTACCTTTATCATTGTAAATTTTCTCCATGACATTCTCGATGCTGTGGCCTTGCTATTAATTAATTTGATGGTCCCTGGCTTTGCTATTATATCCATGTCTCATGGTATCCACGTGCAATGGTGGCAATTCTGGCTGTGAATGATACATTTTTTTTACTTCTATCGTTTGCACTGTTAATATGATTCTATTTTCTTGCTTACAGGGATTTGAGCTCTGAAATAGTTAGTTCCCTGTTGAACCTTGAATTGGGACTGCACGTACATAGAGTCATAGAAGATGTACAGATCTTTCTTCTTTCAGGGCTCAGTATCTGTGAAATGTAACAATTTCTTTTCTCTCTATACTACTCCAAGCTGTCTTTCTTGTGCCTCCTACTAGCTCTGAGGAGAATGTTTTAGCCTGGAGTACTGCTTTTGCTCTGACATCCTTCCGTGAATTCTGCTGACTGCTCTTCTGTTCAACTGCTCGGAGCCGTTGACTGGCTATTCTTTAAACACCAATGTCTGTAATGTGGTGAATTCACTTGCTTTCTGAAAAGTTTTTCTTCTTTGTGCAATGGAAGTTTTCCTTCTTGTCACCATGAGAGATTAAAGGAATGTTGCTACCTCTTATCACCATGTCATATGTGTTACTGAACCGATCATTACCAGTTAATGATCAGAGTTGAGTGCTGCCATCAATCTTCCTTTCTCTTTTATTATGTGGTTTGATACCACATTGAGTGTGGGTTCAAGACAGACTGATCGAGAAGAAAGCAAACTCATGAACTGTCTTCAAACTTAGACTTCAAAGTGAGACTATTATACTTTCATTCTAAATATTGCTGTACATGGTAATCATTGATATTCCAAACTCTGATCTTATACTACAGAAGGAACAATCTACCTACTTTTTGTGCTTGTGCATACCTTCCACAGGAGTCTGGGCGAACTCCACCCAAAGTCTGGTATTTATGCTCTCAGTGAAGTGCAGCTCCGTGAAAGCAGAGCAAGATTAGCGAGTTTTGAGATGATAAAATACATCCAGAAACCCCAGCCACTCTCCCCTATATCAAATACACCTCAGAAATGACTGTCAGACCCCTTGGCATCATGGTAGTCCACAAACCCACCAACACACTAAAACAGCAGCTAATGAACTTGAAAGACCCTAAACAGACAATGAGCAAAACTAATATCATTTACAAAATACCTTGCAACAACTGTAACAAACACTGCATTGGACAAACAGGCAGAAAACTAGCTACCAGGATACATGAACATCAACTAGCCACAAAAAGACATGACCCTCTCTCACTAGTATCCTCACATACGGATGAGGAAAGACACCACTTTGATTGGGACAATACATCCATTCTAGGACAAGACAAACAAAGACATGTATGAGAATTCCTAGAAGCATGGCATTCCAACCAGAATTCTATCAACAAACACATCGAGTTAGACTCCATCTTCCACCCCCTGAGAAAAGGAACAGGAAGTGACATAATCAAAGGAAAAACATCACCACAGGAAATGACATCACCAACTCAAAGAAATAGAAAGCAGGAATTTTCAATATTGCTTCACGTGAGGTCCACTGAAGATGTTACCTAGTAAAGTAATGAAATGTATGGAAATGAACCTTTCAGCTCAGCGAGCAAACCTACATTCAGAGCAAGATTAGCCTGGTGCCAACGTATTTGCATAATACCTCCCACAAAATCCCTACAGTGTGGAATCAGGCCATTTGGCCCATCAAATCCAAATGATTGATCCAACCCTTGAAAGAGCATCCCATCCAATCCCTGTAACCCTGCATTTCACATGGCTAACCCACCCACGTTCCTTCCTGTGGGAGGAACCCAGCGCACTCAGAGGTAACTCATACAGACATGGGGAGAATGTGCAAACACCACACAGATAGTCGTCCAAGGCTGGAGTCAAAGCCAGGTCCCAGATGCTGTGATAATTAGCAGTGCTAATAGATATTTTTAAATAACCTGTTCAGATATGCTATGATGCACCTGTGGAGCAGGAGGGCCCTGAAATCAGACCTCCTGGCTCAAAGGCTAGAACACTCCCACTGTACCTCCATAATTCCTTCTATCCAGGTTCGGAGGGCTTGTTTGGTTAATAGTGGTATAGCATGGACTACTAGTGAATGTTAACAAGAAAATACATTTGTTTTAACATAAGGTAGCTCACTTCACTGCAGCAATAGGCACAGGTTACAATGGCTGGTTAGGCATCATTATTAAGACTACCCAGACCCATGGATGACACATCTGACTTCATTGAGATCATGAGGAAGACCACCCAAGATTGCTTGATATAATCAGACTGAATGCATATTAATGTGGCATTAAGGCAGCATCCAGCATTAACTCTTACAGAATCATTTTATAACAAGATTGATTGGCTCATCGTTTCCTGGTTTATTCCTCTCCCACTTTGTTTTAAAGAAAGGATTTAACCATTCATCCTCTATCTTCCCATTTCTAAGGAGAATTGAAAGATTTTGGAAAAAGCCTCTACAATTTCTTATCTTGAAACCCACTGCAACATACTGTGAATTTCATTCACACCTGGCGACTTTGAGTGTTTGAGTAGTTTCAGGACTGCTAACCATATAGCAGCATCTCTTTTCTATTTTTATTTTATCCAGTACTATGACTACTCCTTTGCTGTGACATTGACAGCATGCTCCTCTTTAATGCAGAGTTATTTAGTGTCTCTCATTATAGAGAATAGCACGTTTGCATTTAATAAGGACTGGAGAATCTGTGTAACTTGCAAGGCATTGAATAAATTGTGCCATCTATCCCTTTTACTTCAAAATTTCTTTATCATCAAGCACCGTTTCAATTAAATGATTTAATTTCAAATAATTGCATTATAGACTTGGACCAATCATGTTTGCATAGATGCTGATAGATGGGGCAGGTGTTACAGCTGCAATGATCAAATCTATCAATGAATGGCTCTCTGAGGAGTCAATGTATTTCTACGTGGTTACGCCAGTTAAATAAACCTGATGAGGAAGTGAATAAGCACTCTCTACAGTAACATGTTTCTGAATGGATGGTAAGATGTTAAAATGTCCCATTTAAATAAAAAATCACCACATTAGTCTTGCACTGGGAAGGTGCTCAGGCCATTAATCTCCTGGTAAGTGTGGGTGATATGGCATTGTACTTTGTTTTTAAGCAGATTGGAATTTCAAAATCCTTAATTCATTGGCCTCTTCCCCATTTTCCTTTTATGTCGCTGAGGGTATTTCCAAAATCAGGAGTCAGTGCTTCAATTTCCCAACGAGGAGTGTTTCATTTTTCTTGTGGCATGGTGGTTGTGTCCCTACCACTGAGTCAGGTGGCCTGGGTTCCAGTCCCACCTGCCGCAGAGGTGTGTCCTAACATCTCTGAACAAGTTGATTGGAAAATACTTATAATCATTCTCAGCTTCCTACGATTCCTGTACCCCAGTCTCTCATTGTGCTAACTTCTACTGACCATCTCCAAAAACTTCCTGTGGGTTTCAGAGGGTTTCTTAAATCCAATCTGGCTTTCTGCCAGGCAGACTATAGAACGAGCTACGCATGTCTCTTCATTTACCGTATGTTTAAGGCTGTAATCCCAAAAAATATAATCTTTAAAAACCTCAGAAGTGTGAGATGGTGTAAAAAAGAAACAGGCAAACAAGATAAGCAGGGGGATCAGAATTGACACAGTATTCCAAAAGTGGCCTCACCAATATCGTGTACAGCCATTATATAACCTCCCAACTCCTAAACTCACTTCACTGACCGATAAGGGAAAGCGTTCCAAATGTCTTCTTCACTATCCTGTCTACCTGCAACTCTACTTTCAAGCAACTATGAACCTGGAGCCCAAGATCCTTATCTCATAGGCATTGGAATACAGTGAGGAAGAAGTGATACTTATTCATTAAAAACAGAAAGTTAATGCCCTGGTGCAACAGGTATTCAGAAGGCCAATGCAATGTAGACCCTAATTCAAGGGGGTTAGAGTATAAAAACAGAGAAGTCTTACTGCATCTGGACAAGGTGCTGGTGATACCACATTTGGAGATCTGTGAGGATTTGTCCCTTTATGTAAGAAAACATATCCTTTCATTGGAGGCAGTTCAACACAGGTTTACCAGGGTGATCTCTGTTATGGAGGGTTTGTCTTACGAGCAAAGGTGGAGATGCTATTCACTGGAGTTATGAAGAATGGGATATGGTCTCGTTGACAATACAGGGGTTTGACAGGGTAGATGGTGAGAAGATGTTTCCTGTTGTACACCCCGAGACCATAGTCTCAGAATAAAGGGCTGCCAATTTAAGACTGAGATGAGGAGGAATGTCTTCTCTCAAGGTTGTGACTCTTTCAAATTTCTTGCTGCGCAGAGCTATGAGGTCAGAAACTTTGTGTATATTTAAGGCTGAGATAAATAGATTTTTGATCAGTAGGGGAACTGAGGGTTATGGAGAAAATGCAGAAAAGAGGATATGAGAAATGTTGAATATTTCACGATCCTTTTGAATGACAGAGCAGGCTTGAGGGGCTGAATCTGTTCCTATTCCTTTTGGACTTCTGGTCTAAAATTCGCCATTTGGACTACCTTTTGTTCAGTTCCAGACACTACACTTTAAGAAGGATAAATTTATGACTGAGAGATGCAATGCAGATTCAGCAGAATTTTGACAGGATTTAAAGGTTTGATTACTCAGATTGGACAGATTAGGTTGGCTGGGCATGTTGAAATGACAAAAGGATTTTCTTTTAAACACTTATACTTTCATGGGATGTGCACGTCAGTAGCTGGGCCACCATTTATTGTCCCATCCCTAATTGTCCTTGAGAAGGTGGTAGTGAGCTATCCATAGATTCTGAATGCTGTAAAAGGGATTCCAGGATTTTCACCCAGCAACAGTGTAGGAGTGGCAATGTCAGCATGGTGTGTGGCTTGGAGCGGGGCTTACAGGTTATGGGAAGCATTTGTTGCCCATGCCCATCTGCAGATGGTATGCTCTGCTTCCATCAACAGTGGAGAGAGTGCACATGGAAGGTGTTGGATGGACTGCCATTAAAGCAGGTTTCTTTCTTCTGAATGGTGTTGACCATCTTGAATGTTGCTAGAGCTGCACCTTTTCAGGCAAATAAAGAATATTCTTGATTTGTGCTTTTTGGATGATGGACAGGATATGAGAAGTCAGGAAGTAAGTTAATTGCCACAGATTTCCCAGCCTCTGACCTGTTCTTGTACCAACAGCATTTGTGTAGTTTGTCCAGTTTCACTGTTGATCATTGGTATCCTCTCGGATGATGATAGCAGAGGATTCAGTGATGGTAATACCATTGAACATCAAAGCACAATGCTTTGATTCACTCTTGCTGGAGATAGTAATTACCTATTCTATGGTATGAATGCTACTTACCACTTATCAGCCCAAGCCTGAATGCTGTCCAAATCATTCTGTATATGGATATCTGTTACTTCAGTGTCTGAGGAATTGTGAATGCTACTAAAAATTGTACTGTCACCAGTGAACATTCCACTTCTGACTTTATGATGAAGAGAATGCCATTTAATAAGCAGCTAAAGACAGTTGGCCGAGATAGTACTCTGAGGAACTCTGTCATTGATGACCTCCGACAATGACAGCCATCTTCTTTTTTTGCTCCATTGGAGAACTTTTCCTGATTCTTTTTTACTTCAGTTTTATGAAGGCAGCTTGGTGTCACACTTTGTGAAATGCTATTTTGATGTAAAAGGCTGTCACTCTTTGATCCACATATGGACCATGGCTTAAGTGGAAATCAGGAGCAAAATGGCTCTGGTGAACCCCAACCTGAGTATTATCAAGCAAGCTCTTGTTGCTTGATAATTCAGTTAACAACACCTTCTATCACCTTGCTGATGATTGAGAGTACACTAATAGCACGGGAACTGGTGGGTTGGATTGGTCCTTCTTTTTTCTGGACAGGGCATACCTGAGCAATATTTCACATTGCCACTTAGATGCCAGTAGTCAAGTTTTACTGGAATGGCTTGAAACAGATGATAGCATAGATAAATTATTCGGGGTTTTCTGAGGTTATGAAAAGTACTGAATAATTACCCTTTTTTTCTGGCGCTGATTTCCAAATCATTGAGTAATTGATCAACACCTTCTGTCTAGGCTAAAATGTGAAGTATGAGCATTTGGAGTAAGGCTCCATGGAGCTGATGGTGCACTACAATAATATCTAGCCAGACGTCAATACCTACAGTATAGATAACTTGAGTATTCTGCTATGTGTGTGTTAACATTCATGTCAACACACTTCAGCTTGTGTCTCATTTGCATGAAGAAAAAATCCTTTTTACATTTGAGGAATATTTTATTGATACAACTGCAGAGCTAATTTATCCTAAGAAAATTTATAGATGAATACTAGTGTCTGACGGAATATTACCATATTTATTAAATGCCGTTGGGCGTTTGAAAATCCTGGGAAAGCAGATTACTTGAGAAACCTGCATTTGTCTGTCTTCTTGCTGAAGTCATGAAAAGTTTTCATTTTGTTCTCAGATTATCATTGCATTATGGTTTTAATGAGCTTAACACAAAAATGAATGAAAATGTAATGAGTTTGTGACTTTGTCTGTCTGATGCACATTGCTGACAAATCCACTGACTTTAAACGTGTGACTTTAAGACTGGTATAAGAGTATGATTTCTGATTTTGCCCCTGGCTTGCATTGACTTATAAACTTGTGGGCGTTGATAAAACAATTACAACAATGTCCTTTCTGACTGGGTTTTGATATTTTCATTCCTGTGACTGGATTTTGTTTGCCAAGCCAATTCCTTTCTGTGCTATTTTAACAATTGCAATTAGCCTATTAGCACCTGTGTCACAGTCAGTGAGAAAATATATTTATAGCTAAATATTAGGCCAGCTCCCTACATTTTGTCTAAGACACAAGCCTTGTGTAGCTCCAGTCTCGCCCATATGACCACTGCTGCAACAATTTGGTATTATGCTATACCCAGGCTCCTGGTCTCAGTTAAATTATCAAATGAAGGCAGTCCTCTGCTTAGGACTTGCACCCATTGGAAAACGTGAAGAAACTTCCCAAGTTCATTTCAGTAAAAATCATTTCAACATAAAGAGGAGATTTCCACATCCTCATCAAGCAACTTGGCACCTTGAAGAGAGATTCATGAGAATTTGTGCTAAATTAGAGTAAGTTTCTCGAAAACAAAATGGAAAGATGTAGCCACTGTGATGTAAACTGTGTCTTGCTTGTTGGTTGACTATGTTATGTTTGAACTCAAACAGTAATTTCAGCATTTCATATTCAGCATTTCAGCATATTGCTCACTTCCCCCATAGCCCAACACAGAAATTAGACTGACATTCAAATGCAGTACTGATACATTAAACTTAGAGCTCTTCTGTCTTCTCAGATATGGATAGATTAGATTCCCTACAGTGTGAAAACGGGCCCTATAGCCCAACAAGTCCACACCAACCCTTTGAAGAGTAACCCACCCAGACCCATTCCCTTACCTTATATTTACCCCTGACTAATGCACCTAACACTATGGACAACTTAGCATGGCCAATTCACCTGACTTACACATTTTTGGATTGTGGGAGGAAACTAGAGCACCCAGAGGAAACCCACACAGACACAGGGAGAATGTGCAAACTCCACACAGATTGTCGCCCAAGGTAGGAATTGAACCCAGGTTCCTGGCGCTGTGAGGCAGCACCACTAACCACTGAGCCACCGTGCCGCCCAACAGTTGATATGCACTTTTGGAGAAGGGGGGGTACTTATCCTCAGTGCCCTGGGCAATATCTATCGGCACATTAACATCCCAGATACAGATTATTGCTGCCTGAAGGAGTTTTCTGTGTGCAGGTGGGATGACACATTTCTTACATATAACAGTGATTCTAATTCAAAAAATATTTCATTGGCAATAAAGTGTTGTTTAATAACTGGTGGTCATGAAAAAGCACCTTATGAATGCAAGTATTTCTTTCAATGCATTACCTGTATCCTTAGGTCATTCTCAAACACAGAAACAGTCAGTAGGTATCTGGGATAAACATAGAACACAGAACAGTACAGCACAGGAATGGGCTTTGGCCCATGCTGTTGTGTCGAGCATAAGACTAATTCCTTCTGTCTGCCCTTGGTCCTCATCCCTTTATTCCTTGCATGTTCATGTGTTTATCTAGAAGTCTCTTAAATGCCCTAACATATCTGTCTCCACCCCCATCCCTGACAGCTCGCTCCAAACCCCTACCACTCTCTGTAAAAATCTTGCCCCTCACATCTCCTTTGAACTTTTCCCCTCTCACTTTAAGTGCATGTTCCCTTGTTTTAGACATTTCAACTCTGACCGTCAACCCTCTCAATGCATCTCATTATTTTATAGATTTCTATCAAGCCTCCACCACTCCAGAGAAAACAACACTAGTTTTTCTAGCCTCTCTCATCATACCCTCTAATCCAGGCAGCTCCCTGGTCAACCTCTTCTGCACCCTCTCCAAATCCTCCACATCCTTTCTGTAATAAGGCAACCGGAACTGAATGCAATTCTCTAAGTTTAACCTAATCAAGGTCTTATAAAACTGCCACATGGCATCCTGACTCTTGTACTCATTTTCTGAACCAATAAAGGCATGCATGCCATATGCCCTCTTTACCACCCTGCCTACTTGCATGGTCACTTTCAGGGAGCTATGGACCTGAACCCCCAGATCTATCTGTACATCAATGCTATTCAGGGTTCTGCCATTAACTACACACATATCCCTAACATTTGATCTCCCAAAGTGCAGGACCTCACACTTAGCCAGATTAAATGCCATCTGTCATTTCTCTGCCCATATCTGCAATGCAAGTACATCCCACTGTATCCTTTGACAACCTCCTACACTATTCACAACTCCATCGGCCTGATCTGCAAACTTACTAACCCACCCAACTATTTTTTCATTCAACTTATTTTTATATACAGCACAAACAGCAGAGCTCCCAGCATGCATCCCTGCGAAACACCACTAGTCATGGACCTCCAGCTTGAAAAACACCCTGCCACCACTACCCTCTGCCAAGGATGGGCAAACCAATTCATAATCCACATGGTCAAGTCACCATGGATCCCATGCATCTTAATCTTCTGATGAGCCTACCATGAGGGAGCTTGTCGAAAATCTTACTAAATTCCATGTGGACAACATCCACTGCTCTACCCTCATCAATCAATTTTGTCACCTCCTTGAAAAATTCAATCAAGTTAGTAATACATGACCTTCCATGCACAAAGCCATGTTGATTGTCCTTAATTAGGCCATGCTTTTCCAAATGCAGACAAATCCTATAGTTAAGAATTCTCTCCAATAGCTTCCCAATCACTGATCTGTCTGTAGACACACTCACACACACCTATCTGTAGTTTCCTGAATTATCCCTATTTCCCCTCTTGAACAGAGGAACAAAATTAGTTACGCACTAGTTTCCCAGGACTTCTCCAGTGGCTAACAAAGATACAAAGATCTTGGTCAAAACCCCAGCGATTTCCCCTCTCGTCTCTTTCTTGCCTCCCTCAATAAACATATAATCAGTTCTGTACACAATGCTCACAAAGTAGAGATGCAGCAGATATTTCCCTTTGATGGGGCAACCTAGATTGACAGGTCACAGTTTTAGGATAAGGAATGGCAGAACTAGCACAGGTGAGGACCCTCTCAAAGGATTGTGAATCTATGGGATTTACTCCTCCAAAGTGCAGTGGACACTGGATAAATTTGGGGAGGAGATTTTTAATCAGTAACAGGTTGAAGAGTTATGGAGAGCAGGCAGGAAATGGCGTTGAGGCCGAGATGAGATCAGCCATGATTTTATTAAATGGCAGAGCAGGCTTGAGAGACTGAACTGCCTATTTTAGTTCCTAGTTCTTAAGATTTTGTATTCTAATCCTTTAAATCAGGAGAGAGGAACAAAACCTCTTATTTTGATAGACTTTTATCTTTTTAAGACCACTTCCTAAAACATTTTGTAAACAATAAGTTACCCAGGAAAGTAGTCACTATTCATGTGTTTTTTTAATTCATTTCTGGGATATGAACATCATTGGCATTTATTGCCCATCCTTAGTTGCCCTTGGGAAGGAGTTAGTGAGCTGCCTTCTTGAACTGCTGCAGTCCACTGCAGTGTATAAGCACAGCAACCATCTTGCATGCAATGACCTTTCAAAATTAAGGAGATGCTGACCAACAAATCTGTATTTGGTGCCGTTGATTTGGGTAAGACTGTTGACCAGGAGCACACAGCCTTACTCTAACTGCTGCTAAAACCCTCGACAATACTTTTGTTCTGTCTCGATCTGCCTATCCCCAATGAGTTCTCACCTTCATGAACTCGAGCTCAAGCCAAATCCATGATGAGTGCTCAGTAACCCCCATCAATCCCTGGTGCACTGACACAGAGAATTTAGATGTCTTTCCCCTCTATTCTAATCCCCCCCTCACCTCTCTCCTCTATAACCTGCATCAAGCTCACAACCCTTTGAAAATTCTATGATCCTTGAAAAAGCATCTCCTGAATCCCTTCACTTCACTGTTGACAGGTTTGTCTTAAGCACTTTGGAGCCTGAGCTCATGAATTTCATTAGTGCATATTTCCATCCCTAAATCTTTATTCTTGTTTGACGAAGCTTTTGGTCATCTGTATCATTGTCTCTTTCCTTCACTTGGGGACAGTCTTTCTTCTGTGAAGCACCTTTGTATGATGTACAACATTAAACTTGCTTATAGCTGCAAGTTACTGCTGTCAGGAGCACAGAATCCTTTTTCTAAAGGTATTATGGGATCGTGCCGAGCTAAACAACACAAAGTCAGATAGGGCCATGAAGTAACATTACATTTCAAGGATAGCAGGTAAAGTTGTCCCCTAAGGGAAAAATCTTTTCCTGGTGCTGAAGGTGTTGATGTTTTTTATGGATATCCATTATCAGTGTGGGATCCAGATATTCAGCATGACTTACCCTGGGGCCAACATGTGTGGAACGATTGCAAAGGTATTCACAGCAAGGGCCAGTGTGTATCGCCCTTGGGAAATTATAGGCCTACACCCTATGATTATTCATCTGGAAAAATTAATTTGAAGGAAGATCAAAAGTTGCATGCCCAACCATTTCCCACAGCACACTCTCTGCAAGTATCTTTGCACAGCAGAAATGCTGTACCTTTGTGTCAGGCATTTAATGGTCAGTGCTAATATTTGGACTATATTCAGATGAGAATTATAGAAGGACATAAAGTTTTTCAGTGTTGCGAGTTGGTCTATTAATATGAGTAAACGTAATACGCTCACTAATTTTGTGTTATTGTGTAAAGGTGTATTTTATTGTTTGAATTAAATGAAAGAGCCATCATCACAAGAATCACTTTATGTAAAGAATGTAACATACATTTTTAGTTTGTTTCTAAGATGTTAGTTTCATTCAAAAGAGCAATATTTGTTGTCCATTCCGAATTGTCATTGTGCCGTGGTGAGCCACCTTTTGAATCTCTACATTTCTGTGGTGCAGAGAGCTATAAGGGAGGAAGTTCTATGATTTTGACCTAGTGGTAGTTAAGGGATGCTGAGTTAATTCCAATTCTAAATGTCATGTGACTTGCTGAGCTATAGCAGTGCACTGTGGTCAGTGGTGGAAGCAGCAAATGTAAAATGGTGGATAGGGTACCAATCAAGCAGGCTGCTATGACCTGGATGAGTTCATTCCCTCTGAGTATTCACCCCTCTTAAGTGTTGTTGGAGCTGCACTCAACCTGACAAGCGAAAACTATTGACTTCTAAGTTATGATCTGTGGACAAGTTTAGGGAGTCAGGATGTGACTTGCTCAGTACAGAATTCAGTCTCTGACCTTCTCTTGTAAACCACAATATTTATGTGATATTTCTTGTCAATGGTAATGCCAGAATTTTGATAGAAAATGATTAAGTGATGATAATCTCATTGAACATGAAGAGATGATGGTCAGATTCATCCTTACTAGAGATGGCAATTACCTGACACTTGGGTGATAGGAATGTTACTTTCTACTTACCAACCCGTTCCTGAATGTTACCCTGACATTGTTGAATGTGGGCATGGAGAGTGTGAGCATCCAAGAAGTTATGAAAAGTGTTGAATGTTGTGCAATCATCAACAAGTACCCCACTTCTGACCATTTCTTTTATACATTTCTTTTATACATGGGATGTGAACATTACCAGCATTTATTGGACATTCCTAATTATCTAGAGGGCAAATAAGAGTCAATTACATTATAGTGGACTTGAAGTCCCATATAAGCCAAACCAAGTATGAGTACCAGATTTCCTTCACATTAGTAAGCCAGATGGGTTCTTCCAACAATTAGTTCTGTGGTCAGCATTAGATTAGTTTCTTTTTATTCCAGATTTTTATTAAATTCAAATTCCATTATCTGCCATGGTAGAATTCATTCCAATGTCTTTAGGTATTAATTTGGAGTTCTGGATTACCAGTCCAATGATATCCCCGACAATAGTTTGGTGAGCGCACTACCCTGAGTAATGCCTAGTGATATCTTAGAGTTGAGAGTTCTCCAAACTTGGTGTTTGGTATGATTCCAATCATGGAGAGTTTCCCCTTGATTCTGACAGACTTCAGATCTGCTTGGATTGCTTGATGCCATCCTTAGTCAAATGCTGCCTTAATATCAAAGACAATTGCTCTCATTTCACCTCTTGAATTAATCGTTTCTTCCCCCATGTTCAGAGCTGGGTGGCATTGGCAGAATTTGGCAGCACTGTTGATGACACCTACCAACATTTTGATGAAGACCAGTCAGAGAAGGTATAAGAATTTGGATTGGATTTGTTCTGTTTTTTGTGAATAGGACTTACCTGGGCAATATTCTCTTTTTTCAGGTAGCCAGGGTTGTAGCCATACAGGAACAGCTTAGTGAGAGGTGAGGCTACCTCAGGAGCATAATTTTTCAGAACCTCTAGTTGTCAGGCCTTTACTGTAGTTAGAACCTTCCACCATTACTTGATTATTACATGGAATGAATCAAATTGACTAAGGTTTGCACCCGTGTTTCTAGAGGCAGAAGGGGGAAAGTAAGGACTGCAAACGCTGGAGATCAGAATCGAAGAATGTGGTGCTGGGAAAAAAAAACAGCCGGTCAGGCAGCATCCGAGGAGCAGGAGAATTGACGTTTCAGGCATAAGATGAAAGGCTTATGCTTGAGACGTTGATTTTTCTGCTCTTCAGATTCTGCCTGACCGGCTGTGCTTTTCTAGCACCACACTCTTTGACCTGTGTTTCTAGGGACGTCAAGAAGTGACCAATTTTAGGATAAGGCTGTGACGGATCATTGGCTCAGTATTTTTGGCTGAAACATTTGCAGATGCTTCAACTTTGTCTTTAGCACTGATATGCTGGTTTCTGCCAGTATTGAGGCTTGTTGGGCCTTCTCCTCAACTTTGTTGTTTAACTATCAGTACCATTTATGACTAGATGTGACTTCATTTTTAAACCCATTGAATATGGAATAAATCTGCTGATTAACAAGCATATCATTCTGTGGTGTAACTTCACCAAGCCCAGAAGTTACAGATTGGGGTAGAATATAGTTCACTGCTACTGATCACTCTGTGCTTCATGGATGTTCAGTCTGAGTTACTAGATCTCTTCTATTTTGATGTAATAGTTGTGCCACATAGAATGATGATGAATATCCTCAGAGTGAAGATGGGACTTCACCTCCACAGTTCTGTAATGGTCACTCACCCCTGTAATGCCTGGACAAATGGATCAGAAAAATTTAGATTGGTGAAGCTGAGGTCAAGTAGATTTCTTTTCCTATTCTTGGTTCTGTCACCCCTTAACCTGCAAGACATTCTTCAGGACCTGGACATCTTGGTTGGGACTGGTTCTGTTGAACTATTCTTGGTAATGGAGGTTGAAGTGCCCATCCAGAGTACTGTCTGTGCCTTTTTACTCCGTGTTTCTTGCAAGTGGTATTCAGCATGATATACTAATTCATCGACCGAGGGAAGGAGGTCAGCAAGAGGTTTATTGCCCATGTCTGACCTGATATTGTGGTAGTTCACAGGATCCCCAGTCATATTTGAGGCTTGGCAACTCTCTCAAAACTGTACCCCATTGTGTAGCCACCTCTGGTGGGTATGTTTTGCTTGTGTTACAGGTCAAGCCCAGAAATAGCAAGGGAAGTGTCTGTAAGGTACAATTTGCTGAGTTTGATTGTATCAGGTTGTTGCTTGTCTAGGCTGTGGGAGACCTTTTCCCAAATTTAGCACAACTTCCCATGTTTTAGTGAGGAGGATGTTGCAGTGTCAGTATGTATGCTTGCTGCATGTTGTTTCAGTTGCCTAGTTTTCTGCAGGAGGTGCCTCAAATTTTATTCTCATTCTAGTTGGTAAAACTCAGTGGCATTTCAAGTGGCATTTCAAAGGACAATTACGAATCAGTCACATCACACATAGATCAGACTGGGTCAGGTCTGCATATTTTATCCAGTGTTATAACTCTGAGAGGAGTGCACTGATCATGAAACTCCACGAACAGTGCCAAAAGTGTAAATGTTTTAATTACAACCCAAATTGGTCTATTTGATACTATTCAGAATAAAAGAATTACCTATGAGGTGATAGCTGTTTTTGAGTTAATAACCAATATATCACAAGCAACCTTATTCTTACAATAAGTGGCAGAACTGACAAGCAACTTAAATATTATGTGCAAATGAAATAATTCCCTTTAAACCCAAATGTACACATTCACATAAATAAAGGTCTGGCAGCATCTGTGGAGAGAGAAACAGTAATACAGTACTTTGAGTCCACCATGACTCTTAGTCAGAACTGAAAAGGGCTTGAAATTGGTGCTTTAATGTTGATAAAAGAGGGAGAGGATGAGTGAGAGGAACAGAGTGTGAGATTGCCCAGACCAAAAGACAAAAGGAGTGATGAAGGTGGTAAAGGAGTGATAGAGGTGCAAGATGGATGTAAATAAAGATGTGAAAGTGAGAAAATGGGTCTGCTCTGCTGAGAGCAAAATCAACAAGATACAAGCAAAACACAGCTGGGAGGAATAGAATGGAGTCCAAACCTGAAAAGTCAATGAGATTGAAATATTGCCATCCACAAAATCAATGAGATCTTCTAATCACTCTTGGGTTGAGATGAGTGCATTCAGAAATCTCACGATTGAATTGCTTGACTAAAATATAACCTAATAGATCCTTGCAGCTGGCTCTACTTCAGAGTTTTGTCTTATTTTTCGAGGAGAGGGAGATCTTTCTGCTGCAAGCTGTTGGAGGTCTTTTCTTCCACTGACAAGTGGAACTCAGGTGCTCCTGGGAAAAAGGCAGGAGCCAGCCCTGACACGGTGTTGCTCAGCACTCTTCAGCAAATAGGCAATATCTCTTCCAAAACAAGCTTTAAAATACATCTTGTCTCTCTTACTAACTTCTCCACAAAATTATCTGGCCTTTTGTAAACAATAGGTGAACCATCAAACGTTTTAACCTTTGAGTTTTCAGTTCCAAGTAGTCAATGGCAAGCCCTCTGCAACCCAGAAATGATCAAAATCATTTCATTTTTTCCCAGCTTCTTTTGCACAGTTATTTTTTAAGAACTATGTATTCACAACACCAGAAAAGAAATTAGCGAAACAAGAAAGAAATTTGTGAACCAGATGGGTTTTTACGACAGCCTAAAATCTACACCATAACACACAAAATGCATTCTCTCCCTATCAATCTCACCAATTTCAAGCCCTTTTCAGTTCTGACTAAGAGTCATGGTGGACTCAAAGTACTGTATTAACTGTTTCTCTCTCTACAGATGCTGTCAGACCTGTATTTGTGTGAATGTGTACATTTGGGTTTAAAGGGAATTATTTCATTTGCACATAATACTTAAGTTGCTTGTCAGTTCTGCCTCTTATTGTAAGAATAAGGTTGCTTGTGATATATTGGTTATTAACTCAAAAACAGCTATCACCTCATGGGTAATTATTTCATTCTGAATAGCATCAAATTAATCAATTTGGGTTGTTGAACCATTGAATTCAAAATTATAACTTAAGAAACAATTTTCTAATAAACGATAATAAAATTGAAAATAGATGTTCACGAACATTAAAGTATTTTAAGTGTATATTTTTCCACAATCATCAAATGTATATTTGCAATAGATCCCAAATGATATTTAAAAAGTCAATGCTTTTCAGTAAAATTAAGGTTGGCAGATTGCTTCTAGGAAAGTTCTAATTCTGACATGTCAACTTAGTCTACTCTAATTAGCCTGACAAATGTGGGCCTTGAGAAGAATGGAGCCTTGGAACCAGAGGGCAAAGGAACAGCATCTTAACTTACTAGATGCTACAGAAATGAATATATCCATCTGTGCTCAGGAAAGTATGCACAATTAGACATATGGCCATACACGCCCATAGTTACACTCTTACATGGCATTATCTACACTTGCACACTCTCATATGAGCATTCATAGCATTACATACATACTTGTACACACACATACACAAAACCTTGCACACTCTCTCACACACGTCCCAAAGTATTCCCCGTTCGGCTAGTTAGAAACATAGAAACAGAGAAAATAGGAGGAGGATTAGGCCATTCTGCCTTTGAGCCTGTTCCATCATTAATTTATGGTCAATAGCATGTTCCCACTTTTCCTCATATCTTTTAAGCCTTTTTTAGTGTCTGCCATGGTTGCATTGGGAACATGTTATGACAGACTTCCATGGTCATCACAAACTGACGAAGAACTTGAACTTAGATATTTTAGTCAAGAGGTAGGGCACTACCACTGCACCAAAGTCTCTGAGTTAGGTTTAACTCCATGACAGGTGGGACCTGAACCCAGACCTTCTGGCCAGAGGCAGGGATATTATGACTGCTCCACAAGGACATTCATTGGGGAAGGTACCAAACTTACTATGGTTTAGTACAACCCTAATGGTTAACCCCCAGTGATCCCCTACTGACAGGTGATTGTGTATCTACAGGATGAAAAATGGATTGGTCCTAACTGTCAGCAGACTCCAAATGTTTACCAACCTGTTAATATTCATCCTCCACAAGTTCATTTACAAAGACAGACAGAAAACAATGATACTTGTGAAAGTGGACACCAGTGAAATTTAATACCTTCAGGAGAGGAACAGCCAAAGCTGCGATAGGAAATGACTTTGTATTTTAGGGGAGCACATTTTGTATTTCATTCACAGCAAAATACAAAAAAACCTTCAAAAAATGAATCATACAACTATTAGCAGTATTTTCTGAGTGTTAATTTTTTCAAAAGACCTAGATATTCAGGTTTGGGGAGCGCACAAGTGTTTGGTAATGACCATGTTCAATAAGAGAAACTCTAATCATCTTCCTTCGATACTTAACATAATTACCATAATTGAATCCGTCACTATCAATATCCTGGGGATTGCCATTCACCAAAACTGAACTGGAGAAGACATTAAAAAAATTTTATTTACAAGGGTAGGGCAACGGTTGGGAGTTCTGCACAAATAACTCATCAACTGATTCACAAAAGCCTGTCCAATATCTAGAAGGCACAAGTTAGAAACAAAACGCAAGTATTTGGGATTAATAGCTGTATGCTAATTGCTGGACTACGTTATCAGTGTTGACTATCGACGTCAAATCACATGGGTCTAACATCTGATGGAAGAAGGGTTCAGCGAAGTCTGAGACCAGTGAGATCCCACTCTGCCATGTATTAGCACTTAGTGAATATTTAATAACCATTTGTAAGTTTTCACAGGTATGATATCCAATCTTTATCCATCTAAGATTCCCCTGAACGAGGTTGTGATATCGATACACAATCAGTGTGTGGTCTGCGTATTGGTTTTGAGGGATCCAACCTCATGTGTGTAAAAGGCCGAAAATGATGATTTTAATTACTACTTTTCCTCTCTTTTGAGGAGAATGAGACTTTTATTGAAGGAGATGATGGAGATGACGTTTGATTGCTCATTCCACTGAAGCCATTAATGACATGCGACTGCAGCAATGATCACCGTCTGATTGAAAATCTCCTTCATATGAAGAAGGGCTGAGCATGTTACAGGCAGTATGGGCAGCACCTCATGTCTATCAGCAGAGATCAACTCAATATGAGTTAAGCTTACAGCAGAAAAACAAAGGACATCAAAATGAACTTAAAATATTTGAATAAAAACTTGAAACCTCAGAAATAGCCCTGCAACAAGTAGCTGAACAACTACAAGCTGCCAGTGAGAAAAAGCTATCACAGAAGATTGAGACTCTTCAATCTAAATTGAATCAAGCCAATATTGAATACTGTGAGGTTATTTATCTATGAAAATATAAGCTGTGGTCTGCAATTGAATCTTGTCAGCATTCTTTGGAAGAACTCAAATTTACTTTTCGCAAAAGAGCAGAGGGCTAAACCACAGAGCTCCTAGAATTGAAGAATATCCTAGAACAGCTTAACACTGAGCATCAAATAAAATTTGAGAATATTAAAATTCAACAAGAGTTGGAAAAAATCTAACTACCTAAAAGAAAACTCAAATCCCAATGATCTACAGTTATACAGCACTATCAAACAGTGAAGGATTCACACAACAGAAATGATGTAACAAAAGAAAATAACGATACTGTGATGGAGGATTGTGAAAATGTAAACAAATGTAAATACAGTCCAAAGATGTGCAAGTTAGGTAAATTGGCCATGCTAAATTACCCATAGTGCCCAAGGAAATGCAGGCTAAGTGGATTAGCCATGGGAAATGTTAGGGGGACAGGTCTGGCTGGGATGTATTTCGAAGGGTTAGTGTGGACTTGATGGGGCAAATGTCCTGCTTCCACACTGTTGGGATTCGGTGATTCCATGAAATTAAAAGAACAGCAAGGGAAAATATCCACTGAACAAGTTTCTGAAGAAGCACTGGATGCCTTTCTTATTCAACTATTGTAGAGAACACTGTATTATTGCATAGATGCCAGAAAGACAAATGACCTTCAAGGCAGTTAGATGACATCATAACATGTGCCATTCCTGTATAAAGGATCTTGCCTTCCCTTCAACAGTCTCAAGCACACTATAGTCAGTCTGTCAGCCTTGAGTATTATTACTGATGATACAATTACATGATTTTACGTAAATGCAGAAACTAGATTGTGTAAGTTTGAGATTTTTGTAACAGTGTAAATAGTTAGTGGTGTTAATAAACTTCAAGACATCTGTCTCAACAAGTAATCAGTTTTTATGATATATATTACCTGGGCTAATACAGAGGGAAACACCCAGACCATATCATACTGGTCATGGTGTTTGACAAAAGAAACCACGTCAGAGAAATACCTGAATCTACAGGAGTTCATCAGGGTAGCATCCTAGGCCCAATCATCTTCAGCTGCTTCATCAATGACCTTCCCTCCATCATAAGGTCAGAAGTGGGTTGTTTACTTTATGATTGCACAATGATTAACAACATTGGTGAGTCCTCAGATACAGAAGCAGTCTGTGTTCAAAATACCAAGATTTGGATTCCATTAGGTATGAGCTGATAAGTGATAAGCAACATTGGCACCACACAATAATGTCAGATCACATGACACTGACACTTAATAGAAAAGCTTTACATGCAATCCTGCTCGACAATGAATGCTGCAGCACCTACTACAAATACTTAACAAACATTTGTAAGTTTGCACTGGCAAGGATCATCCACTCTTCATCTGTCTCAGACTCCTCAAATCTGGCTGTTCATGTATTCTTCACTTGCTTAGATGTCACTCAAGAAGCTCAGTCCCACTGAGGACAAAGATGCATGTTTGATCAACACACCATCTACCACATGAAACCTTTACTCCCTCTACCACTAGTGCACAGTGAATCCAATGTTCACCATATGCATGATGCATTGAACAAACTTGCTAAGCCTCCTTCGACAGCACCGAGAAGGACAAGAGCAGCATGTGCCTGGGAAGGCCATTACCTGCACGTTCTTCTCCAGATCACATACCATCCTGACCTAGAACTGTAGTAATGTTGCATTCCTGACACTGGCTCAAAGTCCTAACAGCACTTTGGGTGGACCTACATCACATGGGCTGTAGGCGTCAACAAGGTGAGACACCACCAACTTCTCCAGGTCAATTGGGGGTGAGCAATAACTGCTGCCCTAGCCAGCAATGCTCTCATGCCTTCAACTAATAAAATCAAACCAAGAGTGTAGGAAGGTGACGGACTGACTGATCTATAAATCCTTATGTTATAAATGTTCCTTTAATTGTGTGGCAATGTGATTCATGCATTCATTAATATTTATGAGGTAAGGAGTGGTGTTTATATTTTTCCGGTTGAAGTTTTGAAGAATATGGCAGGAAGTGAGGAAGTTGTCCCATAAACCATCCCCTGATTGCCTTGTGTAATAAGAGATTTAAACATGCAGATGGCCGGAAGACTATGAAGTTAATGTTCCTTATTCCACTACCATACATTCAGAGAAGTTTTCAAACCAGGGGGAGAAAATGTTTACATTGGATTAAATCTGTAGCTGCGTGTCTTAATTGAGGAACCTTTTGTCTCAGACTCCCTCGAGGATTCCTGCTCCATACCCTGCCTGACAGAAACTCCTCTTCCTCCTGGGAGGGTCCAAGGGCAGACAAGTTCCCTTGTTGAGCACCCTTGCTTCACTATGACCACCAGCAGCTATTGGACGCTTCGCTCCCATTGTTTATAGATACTTTCTATTCAACCTATCCAGGGACGTTATTACAACGCTCTAGGGTAGGTTGTATTTGAACCCAGGGCTTTTCCTGTTAGAAAATCTTGTTGCTTTTAAGGCATCAGTGTGTTTCTGCCTGTCCTATCAGCTTGGCTCAATTAGCTCACCCTTGGCTCTGAATGTACTGATTATAACCTCAACAAGAGGTCAATACTGATACTGACCTAGCAGATTTCCATCAGTAAGATAGATACTTAACCTTGCAATGCATCATCTGGCTGGTAAACATTTCCCGAGCAAGTTGTAGTAAGATAAATTAAGCAGTGGGAGGTCATGAGGAGCTTGGATTGGGAGTTGCATATCAATAAAAGAATGCAATTGATTCTCTTTTCATTAATATGACTGGACAAGATCTCTTTCACAGTGTTGACCCTTCTCTGGACTCTCCTCTATGCCCAGGTGCTGATTTATATCCCGATATTAATGACACGAATCTATCTCGGTTGTGCCTTTCTGCTACAGTGTTACCTTTTTAAAGATGTGGGGTCAGTTCTAGCCTCCTACCATTTGGTCCAGGGTTAAATACAACATAGAAGTGGATCCATTTACCCAGGCTGATTAGTGCAGACAATCCTCAACCCTATCAAGAGGAAAATCTATTCAAGGTCCCTCAGTGGGCACTGCGACTGTCAATTCTGCATTCAGCTTGTCATCATGACTTCTTTGAAAGAGGATGCCTGAATATTAGGAAAGTCTTTGAAAATGGACATTTCACTATTGGAGGCCTTTGGAAAAGTTAATCTCTTCAACAGGGAGTCACTATAAAGGAGGCATACTTGAAATTCCTCAGCCCATATTTTTGGGTAGTTACCTGAAGCCCACAGCTTGCAGTCAGTAGCGGTGAAATGTTTGCCTGTGCCAGAACTTTCTGGCATTGACTCCGCTGGCATTATAATATATGCCTCAGCTGCATATTCATGTCAAACACTGCCAATCTTGTCTGAAGTAGCCACGTGGATCAATACAGGGGAATGTGCAGCAGTGCAGGAAGAAAGGTAATGATCTACGCACTCTGCAAGGGTAAACAACACCATCTCCTTCCCTTCTATGTCACATCCACTCAAACTCTTCATCTCTTACAACGGTTCGTGGTCTTACACTCACAATATTGCATTCATTGTTGCCAAAAATGATAAGCTGCTCAGCTGTTCGCCTGTGCTAAAATGCAGTGCAAGGCAAGGAAGAGATGTGAGCATCTAAGAAGGTACAAAATGAGTGAGTGCTAAGGAAGCAAGTATTGAAACCTCAGATGAACACTCTCCCGATATATGAGAGGTGGGTTCCTGTTCCCTATGCACAAAATGGCCAGGCATGAATCATTGCAATGTGAGGTATCAGTGAGCTCCTAAATAATGAAGTGCTGAACTGTAATAAAAATGAGTCAAAAATGTGTCATGGTTATGTGGAGAGGCCAATACTTTGCCAAAGCCAACCTCAGTGATCAGAGAGCTTAGGCACTCGCAATCCATGGAGTGTGCCATGAGGCTAGATAGTGCTAGCTATGATGATACACAGAGAAGGTACCAATGGATTGCAGCTACCAAGTATCCACTCAGACTTTCATGTCGGGGATGGTCGGGGTCTACTTTCTCTCCATTATCCAGGAAAACAGCCAATCTTGTTATTAATGAGGCAAAATTAGGAAATAATGAAATGTTAATGTATGTAAAGTGGCCACTCTTCATCCACTAGCGAGATTCACATCAAGATGTTAAAACCTCAAGTTGAAAAACCAGACCTTTTTATCAAGAATCTCATTTTTCTGTTCACACTATATTTTCTCAACTGATGCACCATTGTTCACCTCACTTGAGACTCAGGAAAATTCAGCCCTTCATTTTTTTTCCAAATTTTGGTCCACAGTGAGTTGCACTTCTCCTATCAAAGAAACTGAAATGCCTTCTTTCTGTCAGAAGATTAGTCTCCATGTAACAAAAGGGCCTTTGAGAGTCTGGGGAAACAGGGAGTCCCACTTGGATCTAGATCAATGGCCTGATCTGATGCCAGTATCTCAACTCCAAGCAAATAAATTGCAGCCTCTAACTTCAGACAAAAGTTTTGAAATGCCGAGCTCATTAATCACAGACTGCCATTGGAGATAATAGACGGGTATTGGAAAATCCAAGTCCTTTTGGTGCACTGAGGTCTGGAACCAACCTGCACCAGGGGTGTATAATAATATCTCTGAACAAGTGATTAAAAATATATTTGAGGGGATTTAAATCTATATCCAGCCTGCATTGAACCTGTCCTCAGTGTTAATGGGGTCATCTTATTGTATGATTATTGTCTGGATCCCCCAATCCCTACAACCACCACCACCATCCGTTTCATCAGAAAGACGGAGAGCTGGTTTGAAGTGGGTAATTAAGATTAGAGAAACTTATAAAATTGTTCGCAAACAATGAGTTCATTTTCTGCTCTAAGTGCGGTAATTATGCAAAAATATGTGAATCTTTGAATTATCAAAGCAGTTCAAAGAGTTTTCTCCTTTTAATGAGCTGTCTTGCAAGATAAAGAAAGTGTCAAGTTTTACGAAGGGGACCTGTTTGCCTAAGATTACACCCAACAGACAGAAGCAAGCAGCAAATTAACGAGGGTGATAAAAGCAGGGCTCAAGCTTTTTATTGTGAATGGCCTATTAAAGGGAATAGAACCGAGGGAGGTGCAGTTGGGATGAGCTGAAGAGCAGCTTTTGAAAACAAAACAGAACAAGATCATAATTATATCGTCACTGAAAATGTGAGCTCAGGAAATTCAAAATGAGTTTTGTTTGAGTAATTTGATTTTGGAGAGGAGGGTTTGATAATAGATGGATCAACACTAACATCATTTCACTTTCAAGGTTGGATTTATGATGCGAATGTTGAGAAATTAAAATTTTAATATTGAGAACAAGATCCAATTCTTTGTGTGATCTTCCCCGGTTTCCTTTGTCAGGAAACCAATTTGTTTTGCTTTGACTTTGGTCCACATCCTTTTATCTATATAATGAGTTGAACAGACTTTGTGTTGACGCATAAGTGTAGCTTTCAGGACCTCAGATTTCCAACTCAATGAATTAATCCTTCATTTATCTTTGAATCAAGATAGTTACTTATTGCAAGAAGTGCTAATGTCTGAGCGATCTATAAATTGTGGGTGAATTTGGTGACTTGGTAGAAGAGAGATTTGAGTCAAATAATACCAACACTTTAAGTGACAAAGGTTACAAGGGTTAATATGGATAATTAATGGAGATTATGAGAGATTACAAGTGTAAAGAGTAAGGGCAGGGCAAGCAGGGAGTGTGGAAAAAAGAGAAAGATAATGGATTTGGAATGGAATAAGAACAAGGGGTTTAAATAGAGCAAGGAAATTAGTTAGATTACTTACAGTGTGGAAATAGGCCCTTCGGCCCAACAAGTCCATACTGGCCCACCGAAGCGCAACCCACCCATACCCCTACATTTACCCCTTACCTAACACTACGGGCAATTTAGCATGGCCAATTCACCTGACCGCACATCTTTGGACTGTGGGAGGAAACCGGAGCACCCGGAGGAAACCCACGCAGACACGGGGAGAACATGCAAACTCCACACAGTCAGTCACCTGAGGCGGGAAATGAGTCCAGGTCTCTGGCGCTGTGAGGCAGCAGTGCTAACCACTGTGCCACTGTGCCGCCCATTAATGGACTGAGAGGTGTGTGCTCACTCAATTGCCCGTAGTGTTAGGTAAGGGGTATATGTAGGGGTATGGGTGGGTTGCGCTTCGGCGGGTTGGTGTGGACTTGTTGGGCCGAAGGGCCTGTTTCCACACTGTAAGTAATCTAATCTAATCAATTAAACAGTGGAATAAGCCAATTGCATGACATTCCAATGGCTTCCCTTATACCGAAAAGGGATATAATCACGAGAGAGGTCATTGACGTAAAATATTGGATTGATGTTTTATTATTTATAGTCATACAGTCACAGATGTACAGCACAGATACAGACCCTTTGGTCAGATATCAAAATTAATCTTGTCCAATTTGCCAGCATTTGGCCAATATCCCTCTAAACCATTCCTATTCATATTCCCATCCAGATGCTTTTAAATGTTGTAATTATACCAGTCTCCACCATGTCCTCTGGCAGCTTATTTCATACATGCACCACCTGTGTGTAAAAGTTACCACTTAGATCCCTTTTAAATCTTTCCCCTCTCACCTTAAATCTATGCACTCTAGTTTTGGGGTCCACTTTCCTGGGGAAATTGAACCAGTATAAGCCGTTGGGGGTCCAGTTCTGGGCACCGCATTATAGGAAGGTTGTGAAGGCGTTGGGGAGAGTACAGAAAAGATTCAAGAGAAATGGTTTGAGGAATGATGACTCCAGTTATGAAGACAAATTGAAACTATTAGGATTGTTTTCCTTGGGGAAGAAAGGATCGAGATAGAATTTGACAGAAATATTCAAAATTATGAGGCGGGGGATGGGGAGCAGAGGTGGTCAGGCCAGAGTTAATGGGGAAGAAATGTTTTCACTCATGAAAGGACCAAGAAGCAGACCTCAGGTTTGAAGAATTTGGCTAAACAAGCAAAGCCATTAGGAGAAAAAAAAAGGTCATAGTCTGTGAGTGTGGTGTAGACAAGTTTAATCGAGATATTGCAGAGGAAAGTAATCTGTTATTTGAAAATTTGAACAATGAAGCAGGTTTATTTGGAGAAAAACAGGAAAATAGCATGAAATGAAATACTCATTGGGAGGATCATTGCATTTACAATGGCCTTCTTCTGAATTACCCCAATTTTCTGACTGTGAAATTTTGCTGGAGCAGTGATGTTTCCATTGTTGGAATGATCTTTTGGTATTTGGCAGGAATTGGGACAGTTCCTGACACTGACAGCAGAAGGAGGAAGGTAAATGAACTTTCCACTGTGCAAACTATATTAGAGTCCTGGCTTCTCTGGAACAGTGACAGAGCCATCAAGAGAACCAGTGAAAAGAGCTTTGAAGGCTGCACATTAAGCCAATGTGTATATGAGACCAGCAGATCCCAAAACACAAAAGGGAAACCGAACCAGTGAAGGTGTTGGGGCTGTGGAGGCATCATTCCCATTGTCAACCTGCTCTCCACACCAAGATGGCCTCCTTGGGAAGCTGAGGGGCTGTCTCGGGTACTTGGTGACCTTTCCATTAGCAGGGGGGCTACTGCACCACTGGCAAGATACCAGCCGCCCAACAACATTGCACTTAATTGGACCAATTGCTTGACTGCCCCATTCAGTGGGCTGTTGGGCTGCTGGCATTTCACTTCTGGGAAACTGACTTGTTGATGGGATAGCTACAGCAAGCCTTCTTTGCTTGGCTTCCAGGCATTTCCCCAGTCCTCAGGCTCCAACCCCATCGACTAGGACTTATGGGAGGTAAAACACTATTCACTACTTTTCTCTCCATAGATTCAACCTCCTTTGCTAGGTTTTCCAATATTTTCTGTGTAAATGGAGGGACGACTTATTTAAACAGGAGTGTAAACCATTTAAATATAGATAACTCAAGCACAATTATCCTTTCTACTAAAATTAACAGTTGTAATGAGTTGTAAAGAGAAAAGCATCTCACGTAAACTGAGAATTTCAAATCTCTACACGCAGAGTTACAAAAACAGTTAGGGAGAATAAGTTTATGGCTATGAAATTTATTGAATAATGCTATAAGTTAAGAAATTAAAGTTGGACAGTTATCCAATATGAATGCATGGTTGTATGGCAATGCATAATACTGGAACATTCCAGAAAATGTCTTTCTGGAAACACTATCTCAACAGAAGTTTCAACTTCTCACAAATCCCAGGTGTGAGATGTTCAGTCACCAATCATTTACCTGAGGCATCACCTCAAACTAATACCCAAACTGGCTCAAAGCAATGCAGAGTATCCAACACGTGGATCAGAGGGAATGATCACCCATCTATTCCTATTTTTAACTTTTGCTGTCCTTCTTTTGTGTCATTCTTACCTTTTCTATCTTTTTCAGTTTCATCTTTTTCCAAATATGAGGTTTTGAAGTATTTTCTCACATGGCAACAAGGAAATAGTGCTACCCCAGGATTCATAGCATTAGTGAAAGACACTTATTAAAACAATTAGGTTTACAGAGATGAGAAATGGTTGGCCAGGAAGTCACGCCAATAAACTGTACCCTATCCCATCCCTCAGAAAAACCTTACAGTGTCACACGTTCTTCAAATCACACTCACTGTGATGTAACATGTAGAAATTTTGCACAAAGGAAGATCCTAAGCTAAAAGGAAGAAAGATCTTACATATCCATAACTATCCATGTCTCTGGACAATCAACATGCTTTACACCCATTAAAGTATCTTTTTCTTTAAATCTTTAGTGTCGTAAATTAGAAAATGCAGTAGCCAATTTGCTAACGGCAAGCTCTTACCAGCAACTATGTGACAGTAACTGGTTGAGGGATAAATATTGCTGAAAATGTGTTGCTGGAAAAGCGCAGCAGGTCAGGCAGCATCCAAGGAACAGGAGATTTGATGTTTCGGGCATAAGCCCTTCTTCGGGCATAAGTCATTCCTGAAGAAGGGCTTATGCCCGAAACGTCGAATCTCCTGCTCCTTGGATGCTGCCTGACCTGCTGCGCTTTTCCAGCAACACATTTTCAGCTCTGATCTCCAGCATCTGCAGACCTCACTTTCTCCTCGAAGGATAAATATTGACCAGGTCACCAGGGAGAACTTCCCTGCTCTTCTTTGAGAATTGCTGTGGGATAATTTATGTCCATGTAGGAGGGCCAAGTGGGCCTTGGTTTAAAGTTTGAATTTTAGGATGACATCTTTGACAGTGTGATGGCCCCTCAGGTCTGAAATGTCAACTTTAATTTTGTGCTTGATTGTTTGGAGTGGTTCTTGATCCACAACTGCCTGAGAGATAAGAGCTTTGTGAACTAATGTTTAAGCCCTGGGGTGAGAGGAGTGTTTTGATGTGGTAGATTGTGCCCATGCAAGAAATCAGACTTAGAGTGCAGGCGAGGGTAACATGGAGTATGAGACCTTAGGTTTTTGAGATTGTAGCTATCACAGAATGATAGGTTAGAGACACTGCTTTAAGAAATGCCCCTGAGAGGGTGACTCCAGGGATTGGAAGTAATGATGGAGTTCCTTTCTGTATTATCCCAAATCTGCAGAATGTGACATTTACTAGATTTTTGCTCACCTAATATTTGAACACAAGGGTTTTTAATTAAAGATGGATTTCATGGTGTCACCTTCAATTAAACTTTTCACATTCAAAGTGCAATATAATTTTATTCTGCTCCAAACTGGTCACAGATGGAGAGCTACAGAGAGTCACAGGGGACTTTATTAGTCTGAGTCATTCACAAAGTATTGAAATATACTCAGTGTGAGGAAGAGGAGCATGAACAGGATATCAAACAGGCGGTGTTACACACATGACAGCACACAGATTCACAGAATGTGTCACAAACAAAGTAATGGACTGTGTTAGACACAGAGTAACACTCAGGGTAATGAAATGTGTCACATACAAGTAGCACATGGGTATATTACACACAGTGATACAAAACATAATTGTGTGTATCGTATGGAAGGTAATGGAGGGTGTTAAACGCAGCAAATGTCTTCCAAGTTAATGCCAGCCCTGACCCATTGTCATAAAACAAACCATAACCCTGAATCACTGAAACATAGCAAACCTTTAAATCCCAACATGTGTTTTTGAAAAGAGGACCAATAAAGCCAAAGTGACTGAAGTTTTCAATCCATAGGCTGTGTGGAGAGTCATTCTGGAATGTCATATCTGCAGGTGTCAAAGAAGCCTCAAAGGAAGAAAATGCATTAAAACTGAATGTTAATCTCCTGTGAGTATCCCAGACTGTGAACATGCTGGAAGATAAAGACAGCAGTTGGAGCATGTTTTGAGTTGTGCCCTTACCCGAGTACACTAGAACAGGGTTAAAAGTCAGAATGACTGTATTTCTTAGTGACCTGAGGTAATCATGTGTAATAGCCTGAGGTCGAGAGTCGGTGAACATAATATTCAAGCAATCATCTATTAGTCACTCCTGCATTGCAGGTAAAGGATTAGAACCTCACTGCTCCAAGTTCTGCCAGTTACCAACGCTGAAAAGAACCAGGGCAAAGGAATTTTAAACAACCTGTAAAATTGGGAATCTCAAAATTGACAATGCAATTGATTAATAGTAATATCCACTGCAATGGCCACAATGTTCACTACTCTTCACAAATGACTCAGAGCATCGTCTGCATGTCTTTTCCTTAACATTTTGTTTGGTCTCCACTCCTAACCTATATGAACGTGAGTTGCGTTTATATTTCTTTTAGCATTTAGTAATAAATAAAGTCACTGTTTTGTTAACATAAGCAAGTCTAGTTAAATTGACACCTTTTAAACATGAATTTATTTGGTCTGGGAGAAAGGTACCAACAAGAAAGGGGATTCTTTACAATGAATGAAAGGAGCAGGTGAGCACAGAAAGGGAATCAGTTCATCCCTTCTTTATCAGGAACCTAAGAATTTCAGGTATTCCATATGGAATCATAACACCTTGCCCAGGATCTGCTAGCAATGCTAACATCTTGGGTTGTAGCTCATTCCAGATGTAAAACAGATCCCTGGTAAGATTTCACCAATAAAGACATGCCTCAGTATGAAATCCGGTGTACTTGTAAATGAGCTAGATGGAGGAGAGAGGGATGTTAAAGAATCCCAGGGGAAAAGAAGGAAGGAAATCTGAGAGAGACACAGGCCTTTCCATTGTTTACATACAGAACTGAATAGATCAACCAGTGACCAAGCTGACAGTGTTAATAATACGCTCAATGGAAGAGCCAATACCAACATTGTTAAAAACTATACAATGCCAGGTAATAGTCCAACACGCTTATTTGGAGCTCCAAAAGCTAGTGCTCTCAAATAAACCTAATGAACAATAACCTGGTGTTGTGTGATTTTTAACTTTGCTGAAAATATGTTGTTGGAAAAGCGCAGCAGATCAGGCAGCATCCAAGGAGCAGGAGAATCAATGTTTCGGGCATGAGCCCTTCTTCAGGAATGAGGAGAGTATGCCAAGCAGGCTAAGATAAAAGTTAGGGAGGAGGGACTTGGGGGAGGGGCGTTGGAAGTGCGATAGGTGGAAGGAGGTCAAGGTGAGGATGATAGGCCGGAGTGGGGGTGGGGGCTGAGAGGTCAGGAAGAAGATTGCAGGTTAGGAACTGAGGGTTGGGACTGAGACAAGGTGGGGGGAGGGGAAATGAGGAAACTGGAGAAATCTGAGTTCATCCCTTGTGGTTGGAGGGTTCCTAGGCGGAAGATGAGGCGCTCTTCTTCCAGCTTTCGTGTTGCTATGGTTTGGTGATGGAAGAGTCCAAGGGCCTGCATATCTTGGTGGAGTGGGAGGGGGAGGTGAAGTGTTGAGCCACGGGGTGGTTGGGTTGGTTGGTCCAGGTGTCCCAGAGGCGTTCTCTGAAACGTTCTGCAAGTAGGCGGCCTGTCTCCCCAATATAGAGGAGGCCACATCGGGTGCAGCGGATGCAGTAAATGATGTGTGTGGAGGTGCAGGTGAATTTGTGTCCTGAGCTGGGGTAGAGCTAATAGCAGGGAATGTAGGTAGCGGCGCATGGCTGCAAGCGTGATTTTTAACTTTGTCCACCCCAGTCCAACACCAGCGCCTCCTCAACAATATTAGCATTGGTGCCATGAAGTCAGTCGTGCTGGTCAGGACTGTAGACCAGACTGCCTAACTCTTGCAAAATTCTCCTCCATGTACCATGAAGGGATTTCAGGGTAAAAATGGTGAAAATTTAGACGGTGTTTCTCTCAGAATCCGGAAAACAGTTGCAAGGAGCAATGGTATCCTACACTGTGTAGTCCCCCAATCTAAACATTGACCATGAAGCAGAACTTTGCCTGTAAGCTGTACCCGAGCCCAAACCTGAACATGAAACTGAACGTTATTCTGAGCCTAACCCTAAACTTATAATGTACTTTTCCCAAACCAAAATCGACTACTAAACCTCACTGTAGCCCCAAACTAAACCCTAACTCTAAGCCTAACTTTAAACCAAACTCAAACTTAACTCTAACTCTAAACTGAACCTCAATGCTTAAATGAACTTTAATTCTCAGTGCATGAGCAACCATCTGGAAGATTGCCCATTCCCCCTCCTACCCCCGCCCTGACCCTGCCCTTTCCCACTTCATTATTGTGGGCAGCAGGGTGGCACAGTGGTTAGCACTGCTGCCTCACAGCGCCAGAGACCCAGGTTCAATTCCCACCTCAGGTGACTGACTGTGTGGAGTTTGCACGTTCTCCCCATGTCTGCGTGGGTTTCCTCCGGGTGCTCCGGTTTCCTCCCACAGTCTAAAGATCTGCAGGTCAGGTGAATTGGCCGTGCTAAATTGCCCGTAGTGTTAGGTAAGGAATAAATGTAGGGGTATGGGTGGGTTGCGCTTCGGCGGGTTGGTGTGGACTTGTTGGGCCGAAGGGCCTGTTTCCACACTGTAAGTAATCTAATCTAACCTAACCTCCATTGGTCTGATCTGTGGAATGATTGTCCACACTATCAAGGCAACAATTTATCTTACCTGCACTGTGTCTGACTGATCCAATTACACATCTCAATTTAATCGTGTCATTCTTTCGTAAGTA
The DNA here is from genome assembly GCF_020745735.1 of Hemiscyllium ocellatum. NCBI lineage: Eukaryota > Metazoa > Chordata > Chondrichthyes > Orectolobiformes > Hemiscylliidae > Hemiscyllium > Hemiscyllium ocellatum. The sequence continues at coordinate 34,353,530 of NC_083420.1, read as the reverse complement.
CTCTGTTCTACAAATCATGGTAGTTTCAGCACATCAAGGGTTAGCGCACGGATTACCAGTGCTACTTGCCCCGGGGATCCCATTACAATCATTGCTTAGCAACCCAAGAGCAACTGGATGGATCTAATTAACAGCACTGGATCAAAGATTAACTACTTTTGGTAAACAATGCATTCAACAGTGACATTCAATGCTCCTCTCACACCTAGAAACTATGAAGAGGTACAATGAGGGCACCCCTCTAATAGAGTGTGATTTGAGGGGTATGCAGCTAAAGGCATTTGAACATTTCAGCTCTGACTGCAAATCCAGTCTGGTATTGAAGATGGGAATTCAATTCAAGGTTGATTTTTGTGAAACATGTGTATGTTATTCGTTCATGGTGTGGCTAACAAGCCCAGCATTTAGTATCCAACCTAATTTGCCTTGGAAGGATAATGGTGAACATTCCACCATACTCCTGACAGGTCCTTCCACTGTTCAAGAACAGCCAGTGACCAAACTGACAGTGTTAATAGTGTTTTCAATGGAAGAGCCAATACTAATATTGTTAAAAATCTCACAAAACACCAGGTTATATCCCAGCAGGTTTATTTAGAAGCACTAGCTTTTGGAGCTCCTGTTGAACTATAACCTGGTGTTGTGTGATTTTTAACTTTGTCCACCCCAGTTCAACACCAGCTCCTCCACATCAATACTGGCATTGGTGCCACTGAAGTCAGTCAGGCTGGTCAGGACTGTAAACCACACTGCCTAACTCTTACAAAATCTGGACAGGATCTGGGGAGATGAGAATTGACTTAATCGCACAGAATTCTCAGCCTCTGACCTGCAATTGTAGTGACATTATTTATATGCTTGGTCCTCTTCAGTTTCTGGTCAACGGTGACCATTCCCCACCCAAGAATACTGACAATAACGTCAAGAATGTGAATGTCAAGAGGTGATTGTTAGATTACTTCTGTTGGAGATGGTCATTGCCTGGCACTTGAGTATGGCAAATGTATTTTCGCCATTTCTCTGTCCAAGCCTGGATTTTGTCCAAGTTTTGTTGAATAAGAAAATGGCTATTTCAGTGTCTGAGCGTCACAAGCAGTTGTTGACATTGTGTAATTGCTAGCAAACACTTTAGTCCTAAATTTAATTCACAGTGAAGTTCAATGATGAAGCAGCTGAAGATGGTTGGATCTAAGACATTACCCTGAATAACCTGGCAGAGATGTCATGGAGCTGAGGTTATTGACCTCCAATATCCACAAACATGCTCCTTTATGCTTATTCTGTCTCCACCCAATGGACACCTTCCCCCTGTTTGCCATTTACTCCAGTATGGTCAAGGGTCCTTGATGTCTAGAGCAGTCACTCTCACCTCACTACTGAAAGTTCCATGCTTGGATCACGGCTGAAATGAAGTCAGGAGCTGAGTGACCCTCGTGGAACTCAAACAGTGCATCAGTGAGTAAGTTATTGCTGAGTAAAGGCCTGTTGATAGCACTATCAACAAATCATCCATCACTTTCCTGATGTTTGAGAGTAGACTGATATGGAAATTCACCGGTATGGATTTATCCTGCATGTTGTCGATAGGGCTTACGTGGGTGATTTTCAATATTGCTGAGTAGATGCCAGTATTGTAACTATACTGGAACCGCTTTACTAAGGGTTTAGCTAGTTGTGGAGCACAAATCTTCAGTACAATTGCCAAATGATGTTAGTTCCATTAACCATTATAGTATCTGTGACGTTTGGCCATTTTTTGATATCATGTTTAGTGAGTCAAATTTCTTGAAAAGTGGCATATCCAAGACTGGGCACTTTAGAATGAGACTAAAATGGATCATCTACTGCAGCAATCCTGACTTGAAAATTCTTCTACTTCTTTTACATTGATGGGCTGTGCTCTTTCATCATAAAAATGGGCATATTGTACACATTCCTTATCTCATTAGTTATTTAATTGTTCACCACAGATTTTACATTTAAAACCATTTACAACTGGAGGTGACAGGGCTGCAGAACAGAGATCTGATCCACTGATTGTGGGATCCACTGACTAACTCTGTCACTGCTAAAACTGTTTGACATGGAAGTAGTCTGGGGTTATATCTTCAACAGATTGATACCTCATTTTTAGGTATGCTTGGTGCTGCTTCTTGCGTGGCTTCCTGTGCCATTCATTGATCCAGGTTTCATCCCTAGTTCATGAGGGAATACTCTATCTCAACACCATATCACCCCTTTCTTTCCATAACACTTGATACCTTTAATATCTAAAAATTAATCAATTTCTTCATGGTAGTGTCACAACATGATGAAATCCTTAATGTAAAAATGAGACTTTATCTCCACCATACTGTCATGGACAGATGCATTTGCAACAAGTCAATTGATGAGGTTGAGGTTACATTTTTTTCATCTTGTTGGTTCCTTCATTCCCTGTAACACACTCAGTCTACCAGCAATGCCCCTTAGGATAAAGCTAATCTGGTCAATAGTGGCGTTACCAAACCTCTTTTGGTGATAGACATTGACGTCCACCATCCAGAATATATTCTGTGTCTTTTCTACCCTCAATGGCTCCTCCATGTGGCATTAAACGTGGAGGAGTATTGATTCATCCACTTGGGTGGAAGGAGGGCGGTTGGTAGGTGGTAATCAACAGGAGTCTCCTTGCTCATGTTTGATGTGCTGTTAACAGACTTCTGGGGGTCTGGAGTCAAAATTAAAGATTCACAGGGCCATTTCTTCCTGTATAACACTATGCTGCCATCACTGTTGGGTTTGTCCTGCTAATGGGCCAGGACGTACCCCAAAATGATGATTGTAGGATCTGGTACATTAACTGCAAGGTATGATTTAGACCATCGATGCTGATGGTCTATTCGTTTCCATTTCTTACATATTTTTCTGTAGTAGTTTGAAACAACTGAGTGCTCAGCCTTTTCAAAGGCACAAAAGATTCAACAACGTGTAAGGAGTCACATGTAAACCAGTCCAGGAACGAATGACTGATGTCCTTCGCTAGTGGACATTAGTGAATCAAATGGGTTTTTACAGCAGTTTGGGAATGATTTCATAGTCATTATTATTGAGACTAGCCTATAATTCCTAATTTATTCATTTAGTTCAAGTTTCACCATCTGCTATGGTAGGGGTTCAATTCCCATATCCCTAGGCCAGGGCCTCTAGGTTACCAATCTATGTAGTATGTCTATAAAGGGTCTATAAACTATATAATGGAGTGTGCCCTCATTGTAAAGAGAAAACTTTGTCTCCACAAGGGCTGCACGACGTTAACTGTTCTTTCATGGACAGATACATCTACAACACACAGATTGGCAAGGGTGAGGCCAAATAGGTTTTCTTACAGCCCAGTTCTCTCACTAGCCGACGCAGGTCTAGTCTGATAGATATAACCTTCAGGACTCTTGTCACAATCTTATGGTAAAAATGAACAAATCAGATTCCAGAGTGAGACTGAGCTTGAAAGAGCATATGCTTTATTTTTGTTTACCATGGTGGTAACATTCACAAACATGTTCACAACAGATAGTGTCAACGTGCTGCAAACAAATGAGTATCTACAGGCACCACAGCATTACAGGAAGGCACTGACACTGTTGTCATTGATAAGTCTCTAGAACAGGAAGCTGGTGCAACTAGAACCGGGAATATTAGCTGTTGCTTTGGGGAAAGAAAGTAACAATGATAGTTTCTTCCTACTGCTCCCTTTCAAACAGGATCTCTCCACAGGTAGCTGTTTTAATGCTTTGCAGGAAGAGTAGCACAATGCTGCATTTAAAACATACTTGGATCTGCATTTACCTCATTCTATGTTTCTGAGTCAGTGTGGTTCTGGAATTTTACAATATACTGCATGTGTTGCACAGTGCTCACTGTGCCCCTAACCCTCAGTGCAACTGGGAGGGACACCCTTACTAAAGCAGTTCCAGTATAGTTACAATACTGACATCTACTCAGCAATGTTGAAAGTTGCCCATGTGAACCCTATCGACAACATGCAGGACAAATCCACACCGGTGAATTTCCTTATCAGTCTACTCTCAAACATCAGGACAGTGATGCTCAGAAACCAATTGTCTAGCCATTCTGAGGCACATATTGGTGGGAATGGAAGTGGCTGTTTGTTTTCATGTGAACTGTTAGTCCATGGGAACGGCTGTTAGAAAGGTTACACCACTCTGTCATTTCGAAACCTGGAATACAGGAGGATCTTTAATCTGAGGCCATGAGGCTTCATAGGATTCAGAATCAATGCCGAGGGAGGAACTCCCAAAATCACAGTTGGTGTCAGAGGGGTCTGTGACATTAGCCAGAAGGTAGATTTAGTAAGTATGACTGGGTCAGCGAGTGGCTTGCTTTAGTTACTTGGCATTCCTGCTATGGATGCAGAGACATGTTCAAAGAATTAGGTATTTGTTTATTTAAAATAATGTAGTCCCAGTCTGTTTAAGTTCTGGATTGGGTTCCAACACATTACTTAAGGCATTGGGGCACCCTCATGCCAAGCACAGATCAGGGAATTGCTCAGTGAGCAATAACCTTGAGTGTTTCCAGGACAGCATCCCATTTGGCCAACAGACACATCCTGGCAGTTATGCAACACGCTGCAACCACCATGGTCCTGATTTCCGGGAATGTGGAGCAGGATTACTGAATCTGGGAGAGCATCCCTGCTTAACTGAGCTTCACAAAAAAGAAGAGGATTTAATTAGTCTCTCCACCTGTGTGCTGAAATGCAGAATTGACTTAACTAGTTCCTCCATCTTACTTATAGTTGGTCACATTTAAATCATATAGAAAATAGTGCACACCCACTATAATGTGATGCAGTTAGTTGCTGCTCAGAAAAGCATCAGCTCATCCAGCAGACTAACGACCATACAGTCGGGAAAGGGGTGCATAAAAGGTGCACAACATTAAATTTAGACCTCTTGTTGAATGTTTATATGGTTTAACCACTGCCCCTTCAACCACTGCAGCCTCATTACTTTCAGAGCTGACACACTCTGCTCATGTGTATTACCCTGGGTACTGCTTATGCAGCAAGAATAAAGAAACAACATCTGATCTTTCAGTCAGAAAAACTCTTAAATTACTTGAAATCATGAAGGCATCTTGTAGTAATGTTTAGAATAAATTAACTGATCAGAGATAATTTTCATTTGATGTTTAATTAAGTTCATTAAGTATTGTTGCTCACAAAACTGCTGAAGGAGGAGGGAATGATGGGACCACATTCTATCTCCATTGTTCCCTATATCTACTGCTCTCTAGTGTCCACATCCCTACCAGTGCAAACAGCATTGTTTGCATGTCAGTTAGCGATTCTATTCTGCACCCTCCATTACCCAAACCAAATAGCTCTTTTCCATGTTACAGCATTGTTATTTACTGTAGGCATGTGAAGTATTATTGTGAGGAAGTGAGGTCTGCAGATGCTGGAGATCAGAGCTGAAAATGTGTTGCTGGGAAAGCGCAGCAGGTCAGGCAGCATCCAAGGAGCAGGAGAGTCGACGTTTCGGACATGAGCCTTTCATCAGGAATGAGGAAAGTGTGTCCAGCAGACTAAGATAAAAGGTAGGGAGGAGGGACTTGGGGGAGGGGCGTTGGAAATGCGATAGGTGGAAGGAAGTCAAGGTGAGGGTGATAGGCCAGAATGGGGGTGGGGGCGGAGAGGTCAGGAAGAAGATTGCAGATTAGGAAGGCGGTGCTGAGCTCGAGGGATTTGACTGAGACAAGGTGGGGACAGGGGAAATGAGGAAACTGGAGAAATCTGAGTTCATCCCTTGTGGTAGGAGGGTTCCTAGGAGGCAGATGAGTCACTCTTTCTCTAGCCGTCATGTTGCTATGGTCTGGCGATGGAGGAGTCCAAGGACCTGCATGTCCTTGGTGGAGTGGGAGGGGGAGTTGAAGTGTTGAGCCACGGGGTGGTTGGGTTGGTTGGTCCGGGTGTCCCAGAGATGTTCTCTGAAACATTCCGGAAGTAGGCAGCCTGTCTCCCCAATATAGAGGAGGCCACATCAGGTGCAGCAGATGCAGTAAATGATGTGTGTGGAGGTGCAGGTGAATTTGTGGCAGATATGGAACATTTCAGGGAACACCTCTGGGACACCCAGACCTACCAACCCAACCACCCCGTGGCTCAACACTTCAACTCCCCCTCCCACTCCACCAAGGATAAGCAGGTCCTTGGACTCCTCCATCGCCAGACCATAGCAACACGACGGCTGGAGAAAGAGTGACTCATCTTCCTCCTAGGAACCCTCCAACCACAAGGGATGAACTCAGATTTCTCCAGTTTCCTCATTTCCCCTCCCCCCACCTTGTCTCAGTCAAATCCCACAAACTCAGCACCACCTTTCTAACCTACAATCTTCTTCCTGACCTCTCCGCCCCCACCCCCATTCTGGCCTATCACCCTCACCTTGACCTCCTTCCACCTATCGCATTTCCAACGCCCCTCCCCCAAGTCCCTCCTCCCTACCTTTTATCTTAGCCTGCTGGACACACTTTCCTCATTCCTGAAGAAGGGCTCATGCCCGAAACGTCGACTCTCCTCCTTGGATGCTGCCTGACCTGCTGCACTTTTCCAGTAACACATTTTCAGCAAGTATTATTGTGAGGCAGGCTTCTGTTTTTATCTAACATCTGTACTTTTTTGCAGGTACTTTGTATGATCTGGGCTGATTATGTATTTTTGAAAATTGTTTTTGAAATGAGTGTCCAAGTATTTGTAATTCCAACGTCTAATACACCACTGTGGTAGTTCTCTATGTGCTCACTAGTTGTGTATCTCTTTCATTCTGCACTGTCTTAGATGAAGAAGGTCCTGTGTCTCAGAATGGTTCGACAATTGGTTTCTAGGCAAGGTCATTCACAGTTGCCTTTCAAGCAGAAATTGTACTGAAGATGGAGCAGAAATTGTACTGAAGATGGTAGATCCTTCTCCATTGATGTGGCATAAAAATGCAGCAATGCAATGTGAAACTCTTGTTTTGTCACTCATCATTTAATGATGACTGGTCTGGTACTGGTCAGCTAGGCTGTTTGAGTATGGATAGTGGGCTGACAATGTGATATGAGTTTCCTCCGGGTGATCTAGTTTCCTCCCACTGTCACAAAGATGTGCAAGTTAGGTGATTAGGCCATGCTAAGTTGTGGGTTAGGTGCCTTAGTCAGGGGAAATGTAAAATAATAGGGTAGAGGAATGGGTCTGGGTGAGTCAATCTTTGGACTTCAAGAGTTCTATTGTCTTCAAATGGTTTGACAATGAACAGCAATTGCTTGTCTGTTGTCAGGTTGTGCCAGGTCACTCAGTAAATTGAAAGTAGTGCTCATTGTGTTACATATGATTGCGCTCATATTGCTAAGTCATTAAAATATAGACTATTTGGAGAAGTAGTTTGTCGTAAGGATGGGATCCTCCTGTGCGCTGTGAATATGTCTGTTGCTACCTTTAACCAATGAGTGGATGTGGCAGCTGTCTCCACTGCTGTTTAGCATGCCTCATGTGCATTCATGAGTTGTTGGATATCCTGATTCATCCCTGGCCAGTATACAGACTCAGATGCTAGGCACCTTGTGCTTTCAATATGCGTATGATTGTTGCATGACATAGATACGAGCTCCAGGTATAATACTTTTGATACTTAATGCTCATTTGTTCTTGAAAAAGACTTATTGTGAAAAGCCAAGTGTGTCTCTGTACAGCCAAATTGACCAAGTCATCTCAGGCACTTGCTTAATTCTGTCAGGCCATTCAAACCATGGTCTTTTGCACCTCCTGCAGTTGCTTGTCTTCAACAGTTACTGATTGCATTTGTTCACAGTTGCTTTGGCCAAGGTTGAACCGATGAACTTTGAGAATGTCTTTGACTTCATTGTCTCCAGCACAACCTCTGCTTGAAAGACAACTGCAAAAACCTGATGGAGATGTTCTATTGCAGCTGGTCTGTTGGTATCTACCCAGTAGAAGATTTTGGGAAGCCAAGATTAGCTTGTGTATTGGCACTGCAGTGTGATTCTGCCAATCACTGGAATTGGTGATCTGTTATACAGTATGACATGGTATTCTTGAAGGCTGTACCATGGACTACCACTTGCTGAGGTACATATCTTTCTGGATGCAGTCATATGTTGGAACTAGCTCCCATGTGGATTTTAGTTTTTGATGTGTGCCTTCGTATCTTTTCAAAACATATACTAATAAGAGTTGTAAAAACTTCAGATCATTTTCTACTGTCAATGTGGTGAATGAGGTTTAAAATATGGAATGTTAGACCATTTTCTGAAATTTGTCCATTACTTGGTTAACTGTGAGCCTCACTGACATGTTTGTTCTGTACAATTTCTGAACACATTTCCCTTGCTGCCAGTGTTGCGGTGTTGTATTGTCTAGTTGTTCTCTTGTGTTTTGTTCTGGTGTGTGGCTTAGCTTTTGGATCGTATATGTGGCCAGCAGCCCTTCTTCCGACCATGTGCTTTACAAGGATAAAGAAAAACTGGACAGTATTTGGGTTGGTGCAAGAAACCACACCTTTTATGGTATTTTCTTGGTTTGATGTGCTGAGCTGACTGTAGCAGTAGTGTTGACTGCAGCTAATGCATGCAATTATTGTTGGCTTGTCACAATAGCTTCATAATTTTGTCCATTCTCAAGTACAGCATCAATGGTACGGCTCTTTCTTTTGCCCCAACGATGCTTTGTAACAGCTTTTATTGGTATAGAGGTGATGACTATTTTAATGAGTCTCTTTAAAAGCCCTTCTTTGAGGAATCTGCTTGTGCTAGTGTCCCTACCCTTGGACTGAGAGACCTGGGTTCAAGTCACACCTCTGAACAGGTTGGTTGGAAAAATAGGTTAATTTTTGTTGAAAACTCACATGCATACCCGTTGCAGTAGCATCTGCTGAGAGACTGGTTAATGAATCTTTGGAATTGCTCATGTGTGACGTGAGACAGGACCTATTAATCCTGCAGTTAAATCTTACCTTGAGCTGAGATTTGTGTATTTTTCAGCTCTTCATTGGATCTTTCTTCCTGCAAAGCATTGCTTTTCCCTTGGCAAGCAAAATTTTCAGAGTCCTCTTCTTGAGATTATTTATTATTTGGTGAATGTAATAAAACAGAATGCCTCATTCACGCTGTTGCAGTTCAGCAATGGGTGTTATTGACTGCCCAATCTATAATTAAGTACTTGCCTTCTGCCTCTTGTCAAAGGTATTTGACTTTTTTTGAAGAAGTCGAGAGCAGTGCAGTGTTTATTATTTCTATCACTGGTTTTACTTCCCTCTCCTTTCAATTTTCCCTTTCCTGCTTCAGATCCACTTTATTTTCCAGTTTTGCTGCTCCTATCTTTACGCCCTTGAAAATTGTTTCAGGTAGGGCAGACTTGTAGTAGCAAGGTTCGCCCACTAGATGGTGGTCATGATAGATAGGCAATTATGATATCACTTTCGTACTGACTTGGAGAAAGAAACTGGCAGATTCAACCAACCTTTGCACACAGGTAAGCCTAGTTAATGTAGAAAACATTTTTTTTTAATTGTGTTTGTTTTTTCTTTCAGGGCAGTTTTGAACCTATACAGTGAGAAGCATTTCTCTATGATTTCTCTTAAAATTGGAACCCAGGTAATTCTTTTTTAAAAGAATTACAGGGATCAAGACATTTAGTTTTTAACTGTATTATAACATTCAGCCTTGCCTGCATTCTTAGGTAAGGCACTGTTAGAAATTTCTTCTCACTTACAAAAGACTTAGAGCTAATTGCTTACTGATTAAAATCTATCATCTCTTTATTCAATTTCTATCTTCAGATCTATGCTCACAGTGACTGATGCGCTGGTTGACTGAATTCTTTGATGTCTATGGCTGATGGGTATTTGTTCCTCAATTTAATTTGGAAGTATCTCACATCGAGATTTCAGACTCTTTTTATGGACAGTTCAGCATGATGTAGGGTTTGCCTCTCGGAGCATATTTTTACCTGATGCAGCAATGCTTTCAATTATCTCCCGCCAAAAAAGCAAGACGTGGATAACAATGTAATAAAAGAGCCAGCAGATGTTTGTTCCTACTCAATGATAAGTACAAATTTACAGGCGCTTCAGAGACTGGGCTAATATTAAGCAATTTGGTTATAAAGAGTAGCATGTTTCCATCAATGTGCTATGCTTCAAATGGCCCTAGTTAAGATGGAGTCTGAGTTTTTCTAGAACAAGGTTACTTGTCATAATACATTGATGGTATCATGCAATAGTCTCGCAAAATTATGCGTATATACTATACCTCCTAAAATCATACTGATACACTGACTGAGACATAACATAATTTCAGTGAGGAGCAATGTATGAGACAGAGGTTGTGATTGAAATTTGTCAACTGTCGCAAAGTAGAGCAATGTTATAGCTGTCAATGTGGAATAGTTTCCAGTGTATGAGAGTTGTGGATGCAAAGTTTACAATAGTGCTGTTGCAGTAGAACATATGAATCAAAGCGTTGAGAACTGATCAATAACGTTTATTGTTAGATGGTTGATGGAGGTGTAGTGAATGAGAACAGTGGATGAGACCAGTAGTGAAATGGTAATTGAAGATTGAATTCACCCTCAATGACAGCCCATGGTTGTTAAACTGCATCCATAGTCTTGGAACTATACTCAAGTAAATAATTTTCGACACTATTTGTTGCCACTGCCTCCTGAGCATCTGACAGGAAGGAATCCTGTTCCTCTGTGCGGGAAATCATTGTTTCTTTCCAGGTATTGCATCAAGATCTCCTGTACATTGTTAGAAAGATTTTGCATGTGTTTTCTTACTGGTTCAGCCATTCCCCAAAGAATCACTGCATAGATTCAAGTTTCAAAGAATCCCCCTGCTATTGACTGCAACGCAATGCAGCTGATATATAAAACGTACAGAAAGCCATTAGTAGCATCAGCCACTTGCAAAATGGTGGAATTTGCCAATATGTATAACGCTATAAATAATACAGGTGGCATCAACTGAGTAGCAACAATTAAAGCAGCACCAATTTAATTCATTACCTGTCTTGCAATGACCAGTACAGGTTAGTCTAGCACCACAGCTCCACATGCATTTTACTATTTCCCTCCCATGGACAGGGACAGATTGGGACACAGTAAGGCAGAGAGATATGTTTGAAAGATAAAGAACTAGAGCAAGAGAAATAAATGAAGGTACGATAGAGAAAAAGGTACACAAAGAATGAGAAGTGGAGATAGAGGGACAAAGACATGGACAGAAAGAGAGAGAAAAACCAATAAAACAGAGTCATGGAAAGAAGTGGGTAAAGAGTGAGAGATGGAGATTACGATGAGACAGAGAGACACACACACATAAATAAATGACAAGAAACAGACCGAGTGAGTTCACATGTTTGCGACAGACAGGCAGATGAACATTTAAAAGCAGACAGACATGGATGAAGGAGGGATTGCATATCATTGTCTGGGGAGAAATGTGAACAGTGTCTCAAATGCTCTAGTCATTATGTAGCATCATGAGAGGATAATAAGGAAAGTAGAAAAGGAGAAAAATGACTTAAAATTAAAGCAACTCTTTGAAAGAAGTGTAAATAAATTGTTAATTACTGCACCAAAACATCTCTCTGCTTCATGCAGAGATACTATAAAGAATATGAAACCTTAGAATAATAATTGCATGCTGCAGTCTCCTGGTAGGATTCCTAGAGGCTTTCATGTTCCCCTTGGCTTTCAATCGAAGTAATCCATAGGCATTCCTTGAAGTACTGAAAGTTACAGAATATAGAGGAAAAGACGAGATAAGAGACTATCCCATCATCTGTGGTGTTAAAATCCGAATGGATTGAAGATTAGCAGTTGAATTTAATTGAAATAACAGCCCTTGCTCTTTTTGCCTCATCTGAAACCATGGCATAATCTAAGAGGTATAATACTATAGCAGGAGATACTGGGAGAAGAACTTGGTACGTGGTGCAAATGGAAATTGTGTTAAGACATCCTGTGTTATTAGCTGTCTTGCTCACGGCAGAGTTTACAGTAACTTTGGACAAAAGTAAGAGGGCTATTCCCAAAAGCAGTCAGAGTGTTGCAAGCTCATTACACTCCATGTACAGACCCCAGAAACCATCAGACAGAATAGTTTCTTACTTAATGCAGGCTCACGTCAGAGAAAGCTGCACTGAATTCTTAATAAGAGTTCAAAGGCCCTTGTCAGGAACCCTAGGAGACTTTGCTGTAGCCTTTCTGCACTGGGTAGTTAAAGTTTTTTTTCTGGTTAGTCTATGCATTCTATTTAATATCAGAGAGGCTGTGAGACCAAAACTGAACAGTTGTTTCCATAGTGATGGGCCAGACCTGCTCACTCGATGATATTGAAATGATTTTTTTTATCACAAAATACTCAATTATATGTGTTGTGGTAATAAGAAGGATTGTATTCTGCCATGATAGGTTTAGGAAAGATCTAAATATTAAGATAATTTTATACTATGTGTTTTGACATGGATTTATGTAATAATTTGTGTATAAATATATATTAAAAAATATATCTATGTGCATATTTTTATGTATGGGTGTTTGTCATAGACTCATAGAGATATACAGCATGGAAACAGACCCTTCGGTCCAACCCATCTATGCTGACCAGATATCCCAACCCTATCTAGCCCCACCCGGCCCATATCCCTCCAAACCCCTCCTATTCATATACCCATCCAAATGCCTCTTAAATGTTGTAATTGTACCAGCCTCCACCATTTCCTCTGGCAGCTCATTCCATACACGTACCACCCTCTGCGTGAAAAAGTTAGGTCTCCTTGTAGATGTGCATATTTATCTTTGTGTATACATGTTTTTGTGTTAATGTGTGTGTCTGCATTGATAGATGTGAGTCTGCACATACAAATATGTGCTTGTATGTGTATATTTGCAATAATGTCCATAAGCATTTGCCTTTGCATGTTTATGCATATGTAAAGGTACAGAAGAGTACATGAGAGACGATAACTCTCAGCTTGTCATCTCCATTGTAGAAATGTCAAACATTGTATCATAGACTAACACCGTTTAAAAACCACACTTACTCCTGGTTAACTGAAAGGTCAAAGAAACAGTGTCAGGAAAGCATTTAACACTTGGATGATTCAAATCCCAATTGTTCTTTTATCCCTGCTTAGCACTGGGTCAAGAGGGACTTTAGAATTGAATGACACGTTTCTACTGTTTTAGTTTCTGTGTGGATATAGTTTGCAGAATTTATCTTCAATCTTTCTAGAACTTTCTTAGTTCAGTACAGATCCCTTACACTTTGTCTTGTGTAAAGGTTACACCCTCCGGAAGATGATGCTGAGGACCTTGAAAGAGACTAATGCCCTGTTAAGAAACAAGGCAGCTTTCACAAATAAAGTCCAGAACTTTCTATTCTGCCTCCTTAAAATGTATTCCTTAACTGTATTACCTTTCTACCTTGCTATTGTTACTCCTGTATTCATCTGATCGGCACCAAAACATCAGAATCCTGGAAAAACCTTACTTTGATGATCTTGCTAATTAACAGTTCACTGACTTAAATGCTATATTTTTTGCTTAATTCTATTGTTTCACTTTATCCCTGTGTGTGATTGCTCTCTGGGGAAGGGATGGTTGACAGGTGACAAGGTCAGCCTTTACTGACAAACGATCTTATTAGCCTGGAAAATAAGCTCAGCGGTCAGAAGTCAAAACCACTTCAGCAGAAACCATGAGGAATGTGAGCATATTGTGTAAAACGTTCCTCAAGCTCAGAATGTTAGAGCGAGACAATAGATTCGCACCAAAGATACTTTTGATTAGATAGTGGCTGCTCATGTCACCCCTCTGCACTTGTAGTCTGCCACACAATCAAGTGGCAGGCTATTTTAGGGGCCTCTTGCCACACAATAGTAGTGTCCCTATTCTTGGACCTTGAGGCCAGGTACAAGTCCCACCTGCTCCTGAAGTGCGTGATAACATCTCTGAACTAGTCGATCAGAAAAAATAGATTTGACCAGATATTATCCCTGTAGTGTGTATGAACGATAATTCAAGGTGTAAGAAACCAAAGGGTTTGATAACATGTTGTTTGAACCCAAATTACTGAAGTTTACCTTCTGTGCTGATGAGGACTTAAAGATTTGACTAAAATGCATCACCCCATCACTTCTGGTTGAAGATGATTATAAATGCTTCAGCCGTGCCTCTTGCAGAGATGTGCTGGGTTTGAGGATGGGCAGATTTGTGTTGCCTGGGTGGACAGATGACATTTGACATTGTTTGTTATTGGATCATTCAAATAGATATCCATCAATGATTGGGTTGAATCAGATTCATAAATTTTGCTGTGAAAAGAAGGTTTAAGAAGGAACCCCATGAGGATGAGGGGAAGGGAGAAGTATCCATAAAACACAGAATTTTTAGCAAAACATTACAGTGTCATGCAACTGAAATTATATACAGAACAAATGAGGATTGTTGTTAAGTCTTGCATCTTTTAGAATGGGTTGCAAGTTTTGGTTCATTCTGGGATTTCCATATTAATGATCTGAAAGCTAGTGCTTCCAAATAAACCTGTTGGACTATAACCTAGTGTTGTATGATTTTTAACTTTGTGGGTAGAATTGGCAGAGGTCTTCCATGAACATGCTGCATCGGCTGGTGTGATCTGTGAGTGATCACATGGAGGCGAGTTTTCAAACATCAGCATATTTCAGAATTGCCCATAATAAATAAAGAATAATCATTATCATCAGTAAGGAATATCACGTTGAATCACTTTGGAACATGGAACTAAGCAGTTAAAGGATTAACTTACTCCCTGTACTTTGAATTTTAACAAAAGTTGAATTCAAAGTCCCGTTGAAAACACAGTTGCCATTATATTGGTGCTGGTCTGTGTTCTCCTCTTTATGTTAAGATCAAAAGAACTGATTCATGAAATAATATACTAGCCACCTGTTTCAGCACAGATTTAGTTCCACCATGAGATTTGGTTCGTTCTTTGTTGGATATCTCTGGCAAGGCTGACATTTAATGCACTTTTTTAGTTGCCTGGAGGTGGGGCTGGTGAGCTGCCTTCTTGATCTGCTGCAGTGTGTGTGTGGTGAGGTGATCTCAGATGAAATGCCAAGGTGCTGACACAGAAACAATGAAGAAAGATTATACATGTCTAACTCAGAATGGTATCTGACTTGAGGGGAATTAACAGGTGATGGTGTTCCTTTGTACCTGCTATATTCCTTTATTCTTCTCATTGTGGAGGTCACCGGAAGGGAAGTTATGTTGAAGTGACGTTGGTGAGTTGCTGCAGTGCAAACTGTAGACTAGAAACATTTCAGCCTCAGTGCACCGTGACGTGAGGGAGTGAACTGAAACCCAGTAACAGTAACACCAATCTGGCCATGCAAGTATCTTAGATGTTCTCACTGTTTCAGCCATCCCAAAAAAGTGAAGAATGTTGAAAACCTTATTTATTATGTGTGTCTGTTCTCCTGAGTTTGTGGTCCCTGTTGTTTTTCTATTGTTGTCACTGTGTGGCCATGCACTTGCAATATTTATCATACAACAAAAGGCCTACAACTTCCAGGTTGCTGCATATCTGTGCAGTCGCATAGCTTAGTAGGAATGTTGATAGAGACTATTCTGTCACACTCTTGATTGTGCATGTAGGCAGTGAAGAAACCTTTAAAGGGGGGTAAACCACATGGCCCCATAGCCATGTGACAGTCCACTTAATTTTCTGGTTAATGATGATCAGCAGATATTTTGATGGTGGGAGCCTTTTTAAATTTACCTTCTTATCCAGTAATGAATTATTCTAAATCAAATCTGTTGATGTTTTTAACACTTTTCTTCACAAGTAAGTGGCTATCTATTCAAACCAATGCACACATGCCAACTCTCGCTCAACTTGCTGTGGTTATCTGTTCCGAATGAAGGGCTCTGGCCCAAAACATCGAATTTCCTGTTTCTTGGATGCTGCCTAACCTGCTGTGCTTTAACCAGCAACACATTTTCAGCAGTTATCTGTTCCTATACCTTTACAGATACTGTGCACGTTGGCAGTATTCCTTATGCATATATCCACATTTAATTCTCCCATGATCAAATGGGACCCCGTTTGAAAGCTTTCATCATTATATTTCCAAAGTCTGGCTGCCATTTTGGACTATTCCACTCTTAAAGATCTATTCTGTAGCTGATACTGAAGAACATACATCACATCCCCAACATCTCAGACACCTCCATCACCAATTCTGAGTATCTTCTGCCCCATAGGCAGGAAGGACCCGGCAGAGGTAATGGCATAATGGTATACAGTCAACTGGTGCCCAAAATCCTCAACACTGCTTTTGAACCTCATGATGTCTAATGGCATCTCTTCAAATGTGAGCAAGGAAACCTCCTGTTGATTACGATCTATGCTGATGAATCACTTCACTAACATATCAGCACATCAAGTTGGACACCATTTAGACGAAGGACTGAGGGTTGCAAGGGTATAGAATGAATTGCCCCAATCAGATTTCAATGTCATTCACCGAGAGTAGGTCAGCAATATCATTGACTGAGCTAGTCAAGTCCTAAGGATACATCTGCCAGATTGGGCCTGCACTCTCTGGTGAGAGAACCAACTAGCAGGAAAAACTCACGTGATCTCACCCTCATTAGTCTCCCTATTAAAGATGCATCTGTGCATGATATATTGTTAGCACCGATCACTTTACCAAATACTCAACTACACCAGCAACCATCACAATACACACAAACGAAGCTGTATCAGAACACTATTTCAACGAGCCACCACACATTGCAGCACAGACAAACTTCGAAAAACAGAGGAGAACTACCTGTAAGAGGTATTCAAGAAGAACGGATACTCAAAAAACACAGTGCACAGATTCTTCAAGAACAAACCACGACAAGCAGACTAAACACAGCCTGAAACCCTAACCACCTTACCATACATCAAAGAAGCTTCAGAAATGACAGCCAGACTATTGAGACCCCTCGGAATCCTAGTAGCACACAAACCACCAACACTCTCAAACAAAAACTAACAAACTTAAAAGACCCAGTACAACCCATGGATAAAACCAACGTCATCTATAAAATTCCATGCAAGGACTGCCACAAACACTACATAGGACAAACAGGAAGAAAGTTAGCCACCAGGCTACATGAACACCAGCTAGCCACAAAAAGACACGAATCCTCTCCCTCATAGCCCTACACACAGATGGAAAAAACCACCATTTCGACTGGGACAACACATCTATCCTGGGACAGGCTAAGCAAAGACATGCCAGAGAATTCCTAGAGGCCTGGCACTCCAACCACAACACCATAAACAAACATAGATCTAAATGCCGTCTATCAACCCCTCAGAAAATGAACAGGAAATGACATCACCACAAACCCCAGGAACCCCATCCAGGAGAAAGATATAAATAGAAAGCAGGAGACAACAGCTTCGCTTCACTTGGAGGTCGCCACTGATGATATTACCTAGCCAAGTAATGTAACATCTGGATATCAAACCTACAGCTCAGCGAGCAAACCTACACCCCATGAAGTGTTGTACTCTCAGTTATAAGATCATCCATTATATTACATAGAATAGCTGAAAATGTGTTGCTGGTTAAAGCTCAGCAGGTCAGGCAGCATCCAAGGAACAGGAAATTCGACGTTTCGGGCCAGAGCCCTTCATCAACTATTACATACAATACCACTGTACTAAATGGGATAAATTTAGAATGGAGCTCACAACTCAAAACTGAATTTTCATGAAGTACTGTGGAACCTCAGCAACAGCAGAACTGTATTCAAGCACAATCTTAATGGTCTAGCATATCCCTCATTCTACCATCACCACCACCACCCCAGAAAATGTTGTGGCTCTGTTCACCAAGCTGGGAATTTGTGTTGCAGACGTTTCGTCCCCTGTCTAGGTGACATCCTCAGTGCTTGGGAGCCTCCTGTGAAGCGCTTCTGTGATCTTTCCTCCGGCATTTGTAGTGGTTTGAATCTGCCGCTTCCGGTTGTCAGTTCCAACTGTCCGTTGCAGTGGCTGGTATATTGGGTCCAGGTCGATGTGCTTATTGATTGAATCTGTGGACGCTCATCCACAGATTCAATCAATAAGCACATTGACCTGGACTCAATACACCGACCACTGCAGACGACAGCTGGAACTGACAACCGGAAGCAGCAGATTCAAACCACTACAAATGCCGGAGGAAAGATCACAGAAGCGCTTCACAGGAGGCTCCCAAGCACTGAGGATGTCACCGAGACAGGGGACGAAATGTTTGCAATACAAATGCCCAGCTCGGTGAACACAACCACAACAATGAGACCCCAAGCTGCAAATCTTCTCACAAACTTTGAACCCCAGGAAATCAAACCACGTTCAATGCAGAGTGCAGGAGAATGGACCAGGAGAAGCACCAAGACCATAATAAATCAAATCAAATTAAACTTAAGCCTGAAGAGCCAATCTGGTGAAACTATGACACCAAGCAGATCCTGACGCATGCAAAACTGTGGAAGCAGCCTGCCATAGACAGAACAAAGTAATCCCATGGCGTACAGATTAGTCCAAAGTCTGGCAGAACTGGAAAAATCAATTCATGAGTGCTGATGGACAACTGAACTAACTGAAGGAGGATGTTTCACAAATATGCCCATCCTCAAACCTAGCACATCTTTGCAAGTGAGAAGCCTGACCCATTTGCAATCATCTTCAATCATAAATGTTGAGTAGTGATCTGTCCTAGCCACATCTTTATCATCACATCGTCATCACAAATGGCAAATTGTACTCAAGCAACATGACACAAAAAATTTGATGGAAGGCACTGGATTCACCGAAGACAGCAAGACACCAATAGAACTGAAGATTTGTGCTCAAGGATAAGCTGTGAATATGCCAAACCTGTTCTAGTACAGTGACAAACACTGGAACCTATCACACAATGCCCTTGATATCAAGGCAGCATTTGACAGTGGGACATCAATGAACCACAGCAAAATTGAAGTCAGTCAGAATTAGGAGAAAACCTTCCACAGATTGGAGTCATATTTAGGACAAAGGAATATGGTTGTGATTGTTAGAAATTGATCATCTCAGCCCCAGGACATCTCTGCAGATTTCCGCAGGGTAATAGCTTAGGGCTGATTTCAATCTTCAGCAGCATCATCAATGATCTGCTGTCAGTTTTCCGACCAGAGGTGGGGATATTCACTGATGATTGCATAATGTTGAGCATCATCCACAAACTCTCAGATACTTAAGTAATCCATGCATCAGCAAATCCTGGGCAACATTTAGGCTTATGCTTATAAGTGGCAATTGACGTTAATACCACACACATCAGGCCAAGACAATCTCCAAAGGAGAATCTGACTGGTGAAGGATAAGGCTGGGAAGAGTAGGGAATAATGGATGAATAAAGATATGGAGGTTCCAGTCAAGAATATGAAGAGTCATACATGAGATAAAGACAACTGGGATCAAATGAATCTCTTGAAGAGTATAAAGGGGCTAAGGGAATTCTTAAGAGGTAAACCAGGAAATCAAAAAGGGGGCATGAGATAGCCTTGGTAGATAAGTTTAAGGAAAATGGGCGGCACGGTGGCACAGTGGTAATGGGCGGCACGGTGGCACAGTGGTTAGCACTGCTGTCTCACAGCGCTTGAGACCCGGGTTCAATTCCCGACTCAGGCGACTGACTGTGTGGAGTTTGCATGTTCTCCCCGTGTCTGCGTGGGTTTCCTCCGGGTGCTCTGGTTTCCTCCCACAGTCCAAAGATGTGCGGGTCAGGTGAATTGGCCATGCTAAATTGCCCGTAGTGTTAGGTAAGAGGTAAATGTAGGGGTATGGGTGGGTTGCGCTTCAGCGGGTCGGTGTGGACTTGTTGGGCCGAAGGGCCTGTTTCCACACTGTAAGTAATCTGTAAGTAATCTAATTATGAGCAATGGGGAAGAGAATAAGACCCTTAAAGATTAACGAGGTCAGCTATGTGTTGAACCTCAGGAGATGGAAGAGATGCTAAAAGAATATTTCATGTCATGTTTTACTGTGGAGAAAGAAATGGAGATTAATGGGGAAATAATGTTTTGAAAACAGTTGACATTACAGAAGAGAAGTGCTGGAGATATCAGAAAACATAAAGGTGGATTAATCGTCGGGATCTGATCAAGTGTATCCCTGGAGATTGTGGGAAATTAGGGAAGAAATTGCCAGGTCCCTCATAGAAGAATTTATACCATGTAATACCATGGGTGAGGTGCTGAAGGACTGGAGGATGGCTAATGTTGTGCCATTCTTTAAGAAAATTTGGAAGGAGAAACCTGGGAACCATAGGCCTGCGAGTCTGACATCAGTGGGGGGTAAGTTGTTGCAGATTATTCTGAAAGATAGGATTTCCATGCCTTTGGAGAGACGAGGACTGATTAAGGATAGTCAGCATGGCTTTGTGCATGGGAAATTGTATCTCACAAGCCTGATTGTGATTTTTGAGAACACAGCCAAAATGATTGATGATGGCAGACAGTAAATGTTGTTTACATGGACTTTAGTAAAGCCTTTGACAAGATTCCACACGGTAGACTAATTAGTAAAGTTAGATCACATTTGATTCAGGGAGAGTTTGCCAATTGGATACAAAATTAGCTTGATGGTAGAAGACATGGGGTGGTAGTGGAGGGTTGGTTTTCAGACTTGAGGCCTATGACCAATGGTATCCCGCAGGGATCGGTGCTGGGTCCACTTTTGTTTATCATTTATATAAGTAATTTGAATCAGAATTTAGGAGGCATAGTTAGCAAGTTTGTGGACAACACCAAATTTTGGCATAGTCAACAGTGAAGACGGTTATCTAGGATTACAAAGAGATCTTGATCAATTGGACCAATGGGCTGAGAAGTTTCATTGGATAAATGTGGGGTATTGCATTTTGGTAAAACAAACAAGGACAGGACTTATTCAGTTAATGGTGGGGCCCTGGGTAGTGTTAGGAGAAAGTGAGGATTGCAAATGCTGGAGATAAGAGTTGAAAAGTGTAGCACTGGAAAAGCAGAGCAGGTCAGGCAGCATGCGAGGATCAGGAGAATCGACGTTTCGAGCATGAGCTCTTCATCAGGAATGTTGGAGTGGGGGAATTGGATTGAGAGGTAAATGGGGGGGGGGTAGGGCTGGGGGGAAGGATGCTGGGATGATGATAGGTCAGAGCAGAGGGTGGAGCAGATAGGTGGGAAGGAAGATGGACAAATGAAGAGGGCAGTGCTGAGTTGGAGGGTTGGATCTGGGGTGAGGTGGGGGGAGGGGAGATGAGGAAACTGGTGAAATCAACCTTGATGCTATGTGGTTGGAAGGTCCCAAGACAGAAGGTAGGTCCCTAGGTAGAACAGACAGATCTCGGGGTTCAGAATTTTTTGAAATTTGAATATTCTTTGAAATTTGCATCACATGTTGACAGGGTGGTTAAGTAGGCATTTAGCGTGATCGCCTTCATTGCTCAGACCATTGAGTATTGGAGTTAGGATGTTATGGTGAGGTGGTACAGGACGTTGGTGAGGCCTTTTCTAGAGTACTGTGCACAGTTCCGGTTGTCCTGCTCTAGGAAGGATATCGCGAAATTGGAGAAGGTTCGGAAAAGATTTACCAGAATGTTGCCAGGAATGAAAGCTTTGAGTTATAAAGATAGGCTGGGAATTCTTTTACAGGAGCATAGGGGGTTGAGGGGTAGCCTTATAGAGGATTATAAAATCATGAGAGACATAGATAAGGTGTATAGCAATGGTCCTTGCCATAGAGTGGAGGAGTTCAAAACTAGGAGGCATATTTTTAAAGTGAGAGGAGAAAGATTTGAAAAGGACATGAAGGGGCAACATTTTTTACACAAAGTGATTTGTGTGTGGAATGAATTGCCAGAAGAAGTGAGGGATGCAGGTACAATTACAATATTTAAAAGACATTTGGATTAGTATGAAAATAGGAAAGGGATATGGGCCAAACACAGGCAAATGGGACTAGTTTAATTTTGGAACATGGTCAGCATGGACTAGTTGGACCGAAGGGTGTGTTTCCATTCTCTATCTCCTCTTAACATTCAACACAATTACTTATTGCTGAATCCTTCACCGTTCACATACTAGGTGTTACCCATTGACCAGAAACTGAATGCCTTTACAGCAGTGAATGCTGGTTAAGCAAGTGACAATCACATCCCATTAAAGTAAAAAATCTCTGATGAATATTGCAAAAGCTCATGAGCAATAGAGACAATTCCAACCGTAATCGTATGTATTTCTTTTGCACTCTCAATTGGCAAACACTATTTCTATGCACTATTTTAGAGATTATGATGTTGTCTGAAGTACTTTGTTGGATTATCTCCTTATGATGTGCTGCCATTGAGTTACATTCCTACGTGTACAAACCATCCTGTATAGATTCAATGGGCTGAATGGTGCCTTTCTATGGTGTAAATGACAATTATTCTGACTCAACCTAAACCACTTGTGCTATTGCTTGGTTTTGTTGTACGCATGTACAGGTGCCAGGAAATGTAAGCAATAGACTGAGTAAGCATTTGATTGCAATGATCAGCCTTTGTATAAGGTTACACAGTAGGTATGAGTTACTCACTGAGTAACTACAGTCAGCGTATACTTGGTGGGGTAAGGGTTACTCAAAATAAAACTGTACAGAGAATTGTTTATTCAGGGTAAGGATAACTCACCATCTATTGCACAGAATTACTGTTCATTCAGTAGGATAACTCAATGTAATTTTACTGTGAATAAGGTGTAAGTTTTATTTCGTGTACAACCAAGCAGAACCATTGTTAATTCAAGGTAAGGATTACTCATAGTATGAATCAACAGAGTTACAGTATATTCAGGATTTGGATTACTCAGTGTGTAACTGGAAGTTTGACAGTTCAGCAATGTAAAGGTTAAAACTTGTCCTCGTAATAATGTACAAATTAGATTTAAAAGCCCAACGGCAAGGATTTTTCAGCCTGATGACTCAGCTACTAATTTGTGAAGCGCTAATCAGTTTATAGAAAGTCTTGAAGCCTGCAAGATGTGAAATTGGAATTTAGTCCCTGTGCTTTGTAACTTAGAGCATATGTATGCTGTCGGTATCAAAGGAACCCGCTGCATCATTGTATCTGACAAAGAAAGATCCTTCACTTATTCAGATTTCATTTGGCTTCCTGAAGGTTCAATTAAAGATATAACTTAAATTTCCACTTTTTTGAATGTCCAATTAAGTTTCTGGAGTGCAGAATGAGAAAGGACTAATCTGGTGAGTCTACCGTCAGATATGGCAGTGCAACATTCGAATTGGGGAAAGATTTGATCCTTTCCTAGTCATTGGTGAATCATCTAATATCAGCTGGAGCAGTGTACCCTTTCTAAAGCTTCAGTATTCCTCACATAGTATGGAGCTCATACAGTATAAACAATCCCTAATCTGGGAATGTGGTGGCACAGTGGAAATTTCATTGGACTAGCAATCCGGAGGCCCAGACTAATGTTCGGGGAAAAAGGATCCAAATCTCACTGTAGCAGCTGGTGGAATTTAAGTTCAATAAATAAAACTGGTAATGATTAGATTCCCTACGGTGTGGAAAAGGCCCTTTGGCCCAACAAGTCCACACCGACCCTCTGAAGAGTAACCTATCCAGATCCATTTCCCTCTGACTAATGCACCTAACACTACGGGCAATTATAGAATGGCCAATTCACCTAACCTGCACATCTTTGGACTGTGGGAAGAAACCGGAGCACCCGGAGGATACCCGCACAGACACGGGGAGAATGTGCAAACTCCACACAGACAGTTGCCCGAGGCAGGAATCAAACCTGAGTCCCTGGTGCTGTGAGGCAGCTGTGCTAACCACTGAATCACCATGCCGTCCATGTGATGTCTATGACACCATTGCCAATTGGCATAAAACCCCATTAATGTCCTGTGGAAATGCAAGGCATGAAAGAAAAGTTTGAAAGGAATTAAACCCAAGGGACCACCTGATACCGGAAACTCTGCAACTCTGCAAAGTCCTCCTCAGATAGTATTCTAAAAACAGGGAGAGCTCTCGCAATGCTGAGTCAAGTGAAGGCTAGAAATAACAAAGAAAATGGTTGGAGGCATTGGATACTGAAACGGCTGTGGGCTCTGACAATACTCCAGCAACAGTGGTGAAGAGTGATGCTCCAGAATGTGTCACAGCCCTAGTCATACGACATTGTTGACTACAGTCTTACGAAGCAGCATCTGCTCAGCAATGCCTGGTTTGCGTTCCTCCAGGGCCACTCAACTCCTGCTGTCAATGGTCCAAACTTTGAAAAGAACTGAATTCCAGAAGTGAGGTGAGGGTGACAGCCCTTGGCATCAAGCAGTTCCAACAAAACTGGAGTCAGTGGCAATCATGGAGAAAGCTGCCTACTGACTGGGTGCATACCGAATGGAAGATGGCTGTGGTTGTTGGAAGTAAGTCACCTCAGCTCCAGGACATCCCTGCAAGAGTTCGTTAAGATAGGATCCAAGGTCCAACCATCTCCAGCTGCTTCATCAAAGACCGTCCCTCCATTATACAGTCAGACGTGGAGATGATTGCTCATGAAAGCACAATGTCCAGCACCATTCGTGACTCCTCAGATAATGAAGCAGCCCATGTTCAAATGAAGCAAGACCTGGACAATATCCAGGGTTGGACTGCAACATGGCACTCATGACCAGGCTGGTTAAGTCCGAAAGGACAACTCTGGTAGACTGGGTCTGTAGCAGGTGATGAGGATGCCAACAAGAGGGAATAGCCATTTAGCTTCATCTGCACCAGTTCTACATATCTCAGATGCATCAATCCATGACAGTATTGGTATGAGTGATCACTGCACAGCTCTTGTGAGGCCAAATTCCAATCTTCACATTGAGAATACCTTTCATCAAACTGTGTAGCACTACCACTGTGCTAATTAGAATAAATTTCAAACAGATCTAGCAACTTAAATTTGCTATTCATGAGGTGCAGGGGGCCATCAACAACAGCATTGTATTCAACTACAAACCGTAACTTCATGGCCAAGCACGTCTCCCTCTCTGCAGCTACCATTATGCCAGGAAAGCAATCCCAGTTCAATGAAGTGTGCAGGGTGACAGCCCTTGGCATCAAGCAGTTCCAACAAAACTGGAGTCAGTGGCAATCATGGAGAAAGCTGCCTACTGACTGGGTGCATACCGAATGGAAGATGGCTGTGGTTGTTGGAGGTAAGTCACCTCAACTCCAGGACATCCCTGCAAGAGTTCAAAATGAGGCAGAGCCCCCTTCATCAGTGCAAAATGAAGGTGTTAGGCATTTACAACATTATTTAGCCAGAAAAAACTGAATAAATGATTCATCTCTACCCCTTCCTGAGATCCTTAGCATCACAGATACCAACCTTTATCCAATTTGATTCTGTTCACATACTATCAAAAAACAGCTGGAGACACTGGATACTGCAAAGTTTATGGATCCTGCCAACGTTGCAGTAATAGTCCTGAAACCTGTGCTCCAGAACTAGCCGCGACCCTAGCCAAGCTGTTCCAATATGACTACAATATTGGCATCTACCTGTTAATGTGGCAAGCTGCCCAGGTACATCCTGGACACAAAAAGCAGAAAAGGAAAACATCTACAGCAGCCTGTTGTAAAAGGCAGTTAGCTGAGAACAGACTGGGAGGAAGTAGCTAATACCTGTCCAAAGCCAGGGAAAGGAGCTAGAGCACAGAGGCATTGAGAATTGCAATGTTCCTGATTTTAAAACCAATTTACATGAAAGTAGTGAGGCTCAAGCTTGAGCTGAGAAGTCCTTTATCGTGAGGGTTTGAAGAAAACCTAGACATTCATTTGGTAATAGCTAATGGAACAATCTCCATGAAATATTGTACCTTCGAGAACAATTGGAATACTGAGGTGAAATCAAACTGGCTTCTGGAGGGTGGCATGCTGGTTTCATCCCAGAAGGAATGAAAAAAACACCTCCAAGATCTTGGAATGTATAAGATAACTTTTGGGTGAAATTAGGAATTAAAGGGGGAACCAAGTTTGTGCAGTGTGAGTCACTGTGGCCTTTAATTTTTATGCATCTGGTTCATTCCAGAGGTTCGCTGGAGATTTGTGTGGCATTTTCCAATCAGCCATACATCATTGGATTAAGGTGATGACCGTTGCAGTCTTCAGGAGAGTTAGCCAGTAAATACATTACAGGACTAATACAGATGGTGGGACTGAAAGAAGTCAATGCCACTGCTTGATTCCCCAAGGGCAAGTCCTTTTTGACTATACACATGTGGTCCTTCAGGTTCCTACAGGCAAGTCTAGGCCTTCATTAACTGAAAGAGACATCACTCTATCAATGTGCAATTCATCTGTGATCACCATCACAACATTGTGCAGATCAGTGCATGATGCATATAGATGTTGGAGTTCCAGGGACACAACTTTTCATCTGCCATGTGTGCCTTCAAAGATGAATTCCGGACAAAAGAGAAACCTGTGATATCAGGGCGTAATGCAAGGATAGAGACTACAATGTGAGCTATGAAGTGACTGGTGCTGCCATCAGGCAGATTAACAGACTCCTCAAAATGAAATTCAGGTACTTGGAATATACCAATAGAGCACTTCAATGCATCTCAGCAACAGTCACCCAGATAATGGTGGTCCATTGCACCTTACACAAACTAACGCTAGATATGATGGAGCAGGTTGTGGTCCTTGAGGCTACAGCAGAATGAGGTAATCTCACATGAGGAGGCTGCTGACCAGCTGTGAAAATCTGGAATGTTATGAGGGTGCATGATATAAACACAAGGGAGCTGTTTGTACACAATTACTTTACGCAACACACCATCTGATCAAATAAAGGTCACATTCAACTTACACTGTTGCTCTGCACCTTGGCTAAAAACCCTGGTTTCCTTGACTAGTGCAACCTGATGCTTGTGGATTATCTAAAAGCGACAATGCTAATTGCCATAGTCCCTCCCAAAAAGCCCATGGAGTAAACCATGATACTCCTAACCTCCCACAGGGTCTCCCACAATAGACAGAAATATTGAGAAGACAAATCATGCCTTGCTACTCCAACATAATCAGACAATAGTCTATTTACGCATGAGGTCCAAGCTGAATTAGTAATCTGGAACCCCAGGCTAATGTTGGGGAGGGCATGGTTTCAAATCCCATCATGGCAATTGGTAAAATTTGAATTAATGAAAATCTGGAATGTAAAGCTAGCCTAGTAATGACCTAGTTGTCAATTGTCATAAAAACCCA
This sequence comes from Hemiscyllium ocellatum, assembly GCF_020745735.1. NCBI lineage: Eukaryota > Metazoa > Chordata > Chondrichthyes > Orectolobiformes > Hemiscylliidae > Hemiscyllium > Hemiscyllium ocellatum. The sequence goes on along the minus strand of NC_083420.1, from coordinate 34,326,152 downwards.
TCTGATTCAGTAATGTTCTTTAGGGAAGGAATTTAACATCCTTGCCAGGTCTGGCCTGCATGTGACACCAGACCCACAGCAATGGGTTGACTCTTAACTTCTCATTGAAATTGCACTAGAAAGGCCATCGATCCAAGTGGCAATTAGGGACAGACAATGAAAGCTGGCCCAGCTAGCAATGCTCACATCCCAAAACAAATTTTTAAAGTCCCCTCATCTGTTTTCTTTCTTCTTTGTCATGTGATGCTCCCCTGTACTAGAGGCTGAAGTGGAGACAAGCTACTGACCTTGCTGTCCTGAGGACTGGGCTGATCTTGGTGGCCATAAGACCTGACAGACCCAAGCATGCAGAATGTGTACTGCAGAAGCACATGAGCCTCCTCCATCACTGAAGTTACTTGAGATACCATGATCACTTACAGAGGTGCCAAGGAGCCACTATCCACAGCAAGAATGCCCTGAGATGATCCCCCAGCCTTGTACTTGCAAAGGAACTAAAAACAATGAGGATCTTGTGGAAAGTCCGCAGCCTTCATCTCACTCTCACCTTGCTGTTGTTGGATAGTGCTGATGGGCAAAGCAATGGGATGCTCATCTGCTAGTATCTGTGACACTGACTGGTCTGCTGGATGCTGGCTTTCCTTGAAAATTAACAATGTCTTAATGGAAGAGGCCACACATTGGGAAGAAAAGGAAATGGCAGCATACATTGCCACTATTCAAACAATGGTGCAAATACTGTCTTAAATTCTGCTACCTGTTTCACATATTTTACAGTGAACTTCCAACACCTGCTGCCTTACTGACATCTTTCATGATGCGTCATCAACCTAGGGTTCAGTGTGGGCCTGACATCCAGCATCATTGGCCTCAGCAGTCCCAGATAGATGATCAGGAGTATCTTTGGTGTTCTAACCACATTATGAACCTGAATGGAATTGCAAATATTCATTGTGACCCACCTTACTGGTGGAGGGGAATGATGTGATGTTGGCGTTGGCAAGGAGTGGAGATGGATGACGATGACCTTCCTGCTCCTATCCTTGGTCCTGCCAGAATCTGTTGCAGGTGGGGTTGCTGATCATTCATTGGCCAAAGGCAGGGTCTGAAATGGTAGCCACATTGTCAGCTGATGGTCAATCATGTGATGATGCCATCTTTAAAAATCCACCACCATAAGAAAACATGCAGGCCTTCATTTCCATCAACATCCACAGCTACTACAGACTTGCATGCCCAGAGGTTCTGACCACATGCCTCACACCTTCCCCACCAGGACATCCATCCAGCACTTACAGAAATCAGTGGGACAGGATCGTCTAGATCTGTGGAAAGAGACGCTTGTTAGCTTGGTCAAAGGAGGAGCCTCAGTGACAGCTCATTGCATATTCTCCTCCAGACTACACGGTCAAACTGTAAGACCTTCTTTTCCTGGGATCGAAGATCACCATGCTCACCCAGTAAACAAACCTGGACAGAGCTGAAGGAGGTACAGTAATAGGTAAACTCTGACTGCTGTGCCACAAGTGCAGCAGCAGTGTTCTCCAGTTCACAGGGGTGAGTATGCCATGCCACAGATCCCTTAGGAGTCTGCATCTGGCTAAGTGTCAGGGTATGCCACGCGAGTCAACCAGTAATTAAATGAAATAAAGTACAAGTGAAAAACCAAAGCTTGTCTCTTCCTATCTTTATATTTCTATTTCTTCCTTCCTGCTCCACATCTCAAAAAAATTTTCTAATCAACATTCCTCTTCTCTCTCTCTCAGACTTTCAGACATTCAATACCATTACAGTTGCAGACTACTGATGCAATCTTTGCCAACCGTTAACTTATGTTAATATTGACTCATTGAAGAGCATGGAATATTTACTCATTTGAACTGTTTGAACTGCACTCAGTTTAAAGATAATACGGTCCCATCGTCAAAACATTGCTGATCAGACTATGTTTCTCTCTGAAGTATCAGTGTCACCGATCCTTCTATTGACTAAAACAAGAAATACTCATCAGGTTTCATTGACACGGACCTGCTGGTCACAGCAGTGTGAGATGTGTGAAATGGGCAGTCCTTAACAACTAATTGCAGGTAATGTGAGTGAAGCCACACTCCTATATGAAGACAAAGATGCTTCTGTGACGCCTTCGGTATAAAAGGGGTCCATGACAAAACTAGAATTCTGAGACGTTGTAAAGAGGAGGTAAGTGCTACTGGCAGAACCTGCTTAACACATTAAGATATTGTTGGCTTCTCTGAAATATTTTCTAATTAATCTGTTCAGATACATTATTATGCAATTCTGGAGCGAGTAAAACTTGAACCCATGTCTACTGGCTCAAAGGTAGGGACACTACCATTGGACCACAACAGTCCTCATGCCTTGGCTAGATGGGTAAGATCCTTCAACTTCCTCTCAGAGTGCTTTGTGATGGAGCTGTCATTCATTGCCATTGCCAATCCCTCTCATTGTCTCAGGGCTATTATTGGAGGCTTTTATGTCTCACTGCTGAGTGGAATTCCTTTCTCTGCCTCATTTGCTCTGAAGCAGTTTCAGCTTAGTTTCTCCAAGAAGAAAAACCATTCTCTTGCCTCCAGCAGGAATTGTTTCTTAAAATTCAAAGGAACAGCCCAGAGAGGATGCCAGCAGGACAAGATAGAGCTGGGTTTTCACATGCTTCTGATCTCTCCACTGAAGTTCACAGAATGTTGGTCTAAACTCCATTTGAAAACTTTGTTTCCAGCCTCGGTTGATGTCAAACTTAAAAAAAAACCGTTGCTATGTTTTTCAAGTCAATTGAAAGTAAAAGAAAACCAGCTCAATACTAAGGTGACTGCTGATTCACTTTCAGCCCATTTTGAATTGCTAACATGGAGATGTTTATCAATGATTGCACCATGTTTAGCACCATTCATGACTCCTCAGAAACTGAAGCAGTCCACGTCTGACTACAACAAAGCCTAGAAAATATCCAGGTTAGGGCTAACAAGTTGTAATTTGGGCAGCACAGTGGCTCAGTGGTTAGCACTGCTGCCTCACAGCAACAGAGTCCCAGGTTCGATTCCAGCCTCGGGCAACTGTCTGTGTGGAGTTTGCACATTCTCCCTGTGTCTGCATGGGTTTCCTCCTACAGCCCAAAGAAGTGCAGGTCAGGTGAATTGGCCACGCTAAATTGCCCATAGTGTTATGTGCATTAGTCAGAGGGAAATGGGTCTGGGTGGGTTACTCTTTGGAGGGTCGGTGTGGACTGGTTGGGCTGAAGAGCCTGTTTCCACACTGTTGGGAATCTTATGTAAAAAAATATTTGTACTGCACAAGTGTCAAGTAATTACCATCTCAAAGAAGAGAGAATCTAATCATTGCCCTTCGATAGTTAATAGCATTACCTTTGTTGAAACCCCCACTATTGATAACTTTCTAATTAACATTGACCAGAAACTAAACTGGATTAGCCCTATAAATACTACGGCTAAAGAGCAGGTCAGAGGCTATTTAGTTTAAAACTAAATATTGCATTCAATGACTCAAATTGTGTAAATCAAAGAATAGAAACATGGCATGAGAGAAAGGTATAAAAGAGATTAAATGTATCTGAATGCATTTAACATTTGAAACAGAACAGATGAACACAATACATATAAATATATATATACAATCTGATGGCCATTGCAGAGAACTTACTGCAGAATGATGGGAACCTGAAGGAAATGTAACATTTAGGAAGGACAGGAAGCTGGGAAAAGGTGGAGGGCTGGTTCTGTCCATTAAGATATAACTAGCACAGTACAGAAAGATGACTTAAGTTCAGGAGACCAGAATGTAGAGGCAGTTTGGGTAGAAATATAAAATGATAAAGACCAAAGTTAATTGTGCATGAACAGGCTGGGGCTGTTTTCCCTGGAGCGTTGGAGGCTGAGGGGTGACCTTATAGAGATTTACAAAATTATAAGGGGCATGGATAGGATAAATAGACAAAGTCTTTTCCCTGGGGTTGGGGAGTCCAGAACTAGGGGACACAGGTTTAGGGTGAGAAGGGAAAGATATAAAAAGAGACCTAAGAGGCAGCTTTTTCATACAGAGGGTGATGCATGTATGGAATGAGCTACCAGAGAAAGTGGTGGAGGCTGGTACAATTGCAACATTTAAAAGGCATTTGGATGGGTATATGAATAGGAAGGGTTTGGAGGGATATGGGTCGGGTGCTGGCAGTTGGGACTAGATTGGGTTGGGATGTCTGGTCGGCATGGACAGGTTGGACCGAAGGGTTTGTTTCCATGCTGTACACCTCTATGGCTCTAAGTGGTGGAAAGGCCCCTAACAGTAACCACACGGTAGGATAAAAAATAAAGAAAGAAATATTGAGAGATTATCAGAAAGGCGTGGCAATAGTCATCTAGGAATCTTAATCTACAGAGAGATTGGAGAAATCGGATGGGTAAAAGTCACTTAGATAAGCAGTTCATCTTGAAGAGGCACCAAATGTAAAATAAAAATAGAAAATGCTGGAGAAACTCAACAGGTCTGGTAGCATCTGTGAAGAGAGAAACAGTTAATGCATTGGACTCAAAATGTTAACTCTCTTTATGTCTCTTAAAAATGATCCCTCCACCTTTTTCCCAGCTTCCTGTCCTTCCTAAATATCACGTTCCCTTCAGGTTCCCACACTTCTGCAGTAAGTTCTCTATAATGGCTGTCAGAATGTACTTATATATTTTTATACATACTATCTTCACCTGTTCTGTTTCAAATGCTACATGCATTCAGATACAAATGATATCAGAACTGCTGATTTCTCCAGTGTGTTTTCTGTTTCTATTTCAGATTCCCATCAGCCACAGTATTTTGCTTCGAAGTGGTACTGAGAACATTGTTGGAGCTGCTGGCTGATAAAGCCCTGGGCCGTGATGGACTTCATCCTCAGGTCTTAAACAAAGTTGCGAGTGAGACAGTTGATGCATTGGCTTGAATTTTCTGAAAATCACTTGATTTGCCAAAAGGGTCCTTTAGATTGAAAAATGGCGAATGTAATTCCTTAATTCAAAAAAGGGGGCAAACAGACAGCAGGAACCTTAAGGCGGTTAGCTTAACATCTGTCATAGGAAAGCTTTTAGAAGCTATTATTAAAGATATTATGGCAGAGCACTGAGAAAAATCTAGGAATTGAGGCACAATTAGCATCGGTTTGTAACAAGGAAAACACCATTGAGTCGATTTCCTGGAGTTGGTTAAAAATGTGCTGGGTGAATATCTTACATATGGACTTCGAGGGGTCCTTTGATAAAATGCCACATCAAAGGTTATTGCAGAAACTAAAAGTTCATCGTGTGGAGGGTAACTGGCATAGATAGAAACTTTTTGTGTGGCAAGATATAACAAGTGATCTAGCACGAGGATCAGTGCTGGCATCTCCACCTGTACAATTTATATAAATGACTTGGGTGAAGAGGCCAAAGGCGTGGTTGTTAAATTTGCTGCCGACACAAAGATAGGTAGGAAAGTAAGTTCTAAAGAGAGCAAAAAGTGACTGCAAGGGCTTATAGATACATAGGTTAAATCAGTGAGCAAACTTGTAACAAATGGAATATAATGAGAAGTTGTCCATTTTCACAGGAACAAAATTAAAAAGCAACACTTTATCTAAGGGATGTGCTGAAATGCAAAGAGATCTGGGTGTCCTAGTGAATGAATTGCAAAAGGTTAGTATGCAAGTACAAGTAATTATGAAAGCTAATAGAATGTTACCTATTGGAAAAAGAAGTAAAGAAAGTAGGGAAATTATGCTTAAGTTATACAATATTGTGTACGGTATTGGTTCTCATAATCAAGGAAGATTGTAAATGCGTTGGACACTGTTCATAGAAGACTACACTGATACCAGCAATAGTTGGGTTGCCCTATAAGTAAAGGTTTGACAGAACAGACAATTTGTATGTTGTGACATTACAGGACACCGGTTAGTTTAGCTTTGTATCTGCTGGAATTTAGAGAAGGCACAACTTGACTGATACATAAGATCATGTTGGGTCTTGATACAGTAGTTACTAAAGGATGTTTCCTTTTCAGAAGAATCTCGAACCATGTGCTATCTTTTTAAGGCAAGATAGAGATTCTTTTATATTGCAGAGGCTTAAGTCTTTAAAACTTTCTTCCACAAAAGACTATGAAAGCAGAACATATGAATATTTTTAAGGCAGAGATAGATAGATTCTTGATAAGCATTGGGATGAGAGGATGTTGGCCATGCACAGGACTGTGGAGTAATTAAACCAGCCATGATCACACTGAATGGCAGCTCAGGCTCAAGACACCAAGTAGCCGACTCCTAATTCATATATTCATATAAATAATGGCTAGAGGTTTTCACCCAGTCTTTGTTTAGTATCTAGGCTTTAACCAGATAAATTGAACTCAAATTGAGTTCCCTTAGCTCAGTGTGAATTAAGTGGAGTTAATTGTCATGCTCACACAAAGCCACTTGCACTGGTCACTGAGAGCAGTCTCCTGCATGCCATTGTGCCTACATTATACATTGCCAAATTGGGATTGAAAAAGCCTGTGAGATATTCTGTCTTCTGATTGGCACTGCATATTGCAAGTGGGTTAATGCCTTCATTGAGAAATCGCTGGGAAAGTTGATCAGCCAAACAAGTCATAGTGAGTTGGAGTGTTTTATTAGAATTCACATCCATGCATCCTCCAAACGAAGAGTGCACTGATGCTAAACCTCTCGACAGGTTCAGCAGAGCATTCATGGCAAGCTTCAAAAGCAAAAATGAATATCTCTCTCCATCTTACTCCCTCTGAAAGATGATCTTTACAAAAAATCCACCCACTGATTCCTGTGTGTGAATTAATTGGATTTTGCTCTGCTCCATCTTCCATTGTCAAAGGTTGCTGGCAACACACAGTACATCGAATTCAAATTCTGAGGGGGGGGGGGGGTTGGCTGTGCTGCCCATATATTCATACAGTCTTTTTCTTCTGACCTGTAGGTTTGCTTGTACTGCTGGGGTTTTGCCTGTTGCAAATTAGTTCAGATTAAGCTTGGCCCAGCTGTTTGCAAAAAATAGTTGTGAACATTCACTTAAAATGCAATAAAATTGTCAATGGAATGTAAGACTTTCTATTCCAAGGCCTCTGCACCAGCCAGGCCCAGGGTAGCTGGGGCAAAGGTTAGAAACAGAATTGAGTTGCCTCTGCATTGTGCAATCAAACTCTCCCAAAGCAGGTGCAGTACACCTTTGATCCAGAGTAAAGATCACTCAATGTTGTTTTGTATTGGCTGGTGAGGAAGAAGAAAAGTGAAAAGAGGGGAATAGGTGTGGAAGAAGGAAGCGGTAATTGGAGAAATTTATACAAGCAATAACAAATTTCATATTTTCATACATCTGACATTTAAAATTAAATGCAAAGAAAATCACAAAAGAGAAATTCTACCAATTATTAACATAGAACTTCCTTTTGGGCGAAAGTGAGTATTGCAGATGCTGGAGATTAGAATAGTGCTGGAAAAACACAGCAGGTCAGGCAGCATCTGGGGAGCAGGAAAATCGATGTTTCGGGCAAAAGCCCTTCATCAGGAATGATAGATAGGACTTCTTTTCACAGGATGTGGGTGTCGCTTGTAGGCCTTCGCTAACTGTCCTTGAAGGGGGGGGGCAGCGATAGCCCACCCACAGGGCTGTTCAGAAAGGCACCCAGCAACAGCGAAGGAACAGCAACATAGTCTCAGTTCATTATAGGAGGGGAACTTGCAAGTGTTGATTCATTTGCAGCCCTTATCCTTCTGTATGGTAAGAGGTCATCAGCTTGTAATGCTTTTGAAGGGGCCTGAGTGAGTTAATGACTGTTAATGAGTTAGAAAATAAAACATCATTGAGAAGGTGCTTCACTGGATGTTCACAATTTTGAATTGTCATTCTGAAATGGAATTAAAATGGTCAGTGTTCAATGCTCAAAACATGGATTGGTCAGATCCTAATTTAAATTGATTAACAGCACCCCCCCCCCCCTCCCCCCTCATCCAGTAAACAGCATCTATAATCACAGAACATCACTCTCCTGATCAAATTCATGGAGATATAGTGTCATTTATGGCACAGAGGAGGTCTATCAGCCCTTCAAGTCCATGCTGCCTCCTTGTGGAATATTCCATATACATTCCAAGGGAGCATTTGACCATTTCACATGTTATAATTTCCTTTGGTGAAAGGTGGACATCACTATTATATAGTCCACTGCTTTAAACACATGCTACATCACTTTATACACCACAGTGCTCTATATATCATTCTTTATGCTACATCATTATATCTACTAAATCACAGCATATGTAGAATAAGATATACACTGTATCAATACTGCATACTGCAATATTGTATATTAGATTTTCATATATATCACCTAACTGCATATATTCCATTATTATATAATGATGTTTATCTATTCATTTGTATCTGTATTAATGTTATCATTTTTGAATATTAGATCTATATTTGACCATCAAACTTACTTTGAACTTAAATACCTACTCTATATTCATTAGATGTTTCTCTCTGTCTATCTATCTTGGTCATTGTTTAACTTTCAGTTCTGATGACAAAGTGTTCACCCATTGATTCTCTTCTCTAATGTGACCAATCTGTCTTGGCTATCTCTCTAAATATATTGATCCATCTATACTTTGCTATTTATCAGTATCTGTATATGCTAATCTCTGTTAGATAGATAGTGGTATTGATGGACAGCCAGGTACAATTTTTAAAAATGTAGTGAGCAGACTGGTGTCATCAAAAAATACAACCCTGGTCAGTAAGGAATATTGTTCAGTTAATATGGACAGGAAGCTTCATCCTGGAGTTGTGTGTACTGTTCCTGTTCTGCCAGCAATGGATCAGCCATGTTCTGATTCCCACTGATAGAAGTATTGGACAAATCAGAGTCTGCCAGCATAGAGTCAAGATGGTGGCTGTGAGTCACCAGACATGAGTGGATGTTGTTGGCGCCGAAGAAGAAGTTAGTTTGTGTATGAATTTTCCAAAGGACAACGTTGTAATTAGTTCTGTTGCAAGAGACTCAGATGAAGACATGTTGGATGAACTATAGAAAACTGCTGATGAGGATGTACAATGAGTTGCAGCTGGTGTCCAGACTGTCCTGCCAAGTAGCCTCCAGTCACTGAGAAAACAGCACAAAGAAATTCAATTGCAACTTGTTACAAGAGACGGAAGCTCACCTTTCTGCTACGGAAGTGATGGAAACCTCAGAAGTAATACAGCAGTGTAACCCATGACAAAGGGCCTGCTGTCAGTGCAGCACTGGTGAAGGCCTCCTGATATCTTAGTGCTGCAATGTATGCTCACCTTATACAGCCAGCCTCCCTTTCTTCAAGCCTGTTTCTTGCAATTTAGTCTTGATGTATGTGACATTAAAAAAACTTTGACTTCTTATCACTTTTTAGCAATGTTTAAGTTCTATACTACAAAGCAACTCTGAGAATTGATTGGAATCTATCAGTGGCACCAAGGTGCATGAACCAGCTGTATTCTCTCAGGACAACAGTATATGTGTTCCCACCAATGGCAATTAGCTCCTGGAAATTCTCTATCAAATCTTTAGAAATGAACCAAGAGGCAGGAAGCTGACAATATGACAAAAGCAAGATGTCAAGGGTTACCCATTATCTTCCCAACGCTATGCCATTTTTGCTAGTAACAGGATTGTTGTCATGTTGGCTGCCAATTTAATGAACAGTGCTTCTCAACCCTCAAGAGCCTTTTGTACTTGTGGTGAGATGGAGAGGTCACTCAGTGGAACATCTCCACTTCTCAATGAGCTCTGAAATGCCAGATGTTTTTCTTTGGGTACTGCAAAGCCCATGGAGAGGCCTCTTGGAGCAATGGCTGCTTCAAGTAGCCTACAGTAACCCCAGCCCCACCAGCCTAGCTTCAGCATTCCCCAACCACATTTATCCTTCCTCCCTGTTTGAGGGCAATGGGCCTTTGAGATGTCTCCTCCTTCTAGTTACTGCCTGGACCAATAGCCTTGGGAGATCTTAATTGTCTAGTAATCCTAGCATGGCTACTTAATTGGCCACTTCTCTTTCCCTTCAGTCTCAACACTCAGACCTATGTCAACATCATTGATAGTGCCTGTCAGCCAGCCCAAACATTTCTACCCATGCTGAGATGGTAAAGCCCAAACATTACTATCCATGTTGAGGTGGTACAACCCACACATTACTAAATAGTAAATAGAGCAATAGAAGCATACAAAATAATACAGCACAGAAGGAGGGGGGGGGGGTCACTTGGCCTATCGAGTCCAGGCTGACCCAAAGACATCCAGATGTTTTTTCTAATCCCATCTTCCTACGTACAACCCATAGCCCTGCAGGTTACAGCACTTAAGGTACAGATCCAGGTATTTTTAAAAAGAGTATAGGGTCCCTGCCTCACCACCCCGAAAGGCACTCACCAATCTCTGCATAAAAAAGGTTTTTCTCACATTTTCTCTGATCCTTCTGCCACATCACTTGAATCTCTAACTCCTGCTTTGTGAACTCTCTGCCAAGGGAAACAGGTTCTTCCTGTCTACCCTATCACCAGCCCTCACTATTTTGTACACCTCAACCATGTCACCCCTCAGCCTTCCCTATTCCAAAGAAAACAACCCTGACCTCTCTAATTTCTCCTCGTAGCCACAGTTTCCCAGCCTTGGCAACATTTAATGAATCTTCTCTGCACTCTCTCCAGAGCAATTATGTCCTTCCTGTGATGTGGTGACCAGAACTGCACACAATTCTCTAGTTATGGCCTCACCAGTGTCTTATGCAGTTTTATCATTATATCCCTACTTTTGTATTCTTTACCTCTGACAATCAAAAAGAGCTCTCCATCTGGCTTCTTTGCAGCCTAATCTACCAGTACAGCTACCTTTAGGGAGCTGTGTACTTGCACCCCATGACCTCTCACTTCAGTTACCCTCTCAGTGTATTCCCTTTAGTTGTTAAACATCCCTAAATGCATTGCCTCACACTTATCAGAGTTGAACTCCATCTGCCACTTTCCTGCACACTCCTCCAATTCATCTATATCATTTGGAGCTTACAACTATCCTCTGTGCTATCCTCTTAAAGGCCAATTTTGTGTCGTCTGCAAATTTCCCAGTGTCCCCCGCCTAATGTTCAAGTCCGAATCATTAATATATAAAACAAAGAGCAGGAGCCTCAACACTGAGCCTATGGAACAGCACTTGAAAGAGCTTTCCATTCGCAAGGTCAGCCATTGATCATTACCATTTGTTTCCTGGTATTAAGCCAACTTTGCATTCAAGTTGATAAGTTTCCCTGTCTGCCATGGGCTTTTACTCCTTTGGCCAATCAGCCATTGTCAAATGCCTTACTAAACTACTGTCTGAAGGCAGGCCCTCAAGGCTCTGAGCTGCTGAAGGATGCATTGGGAAACCATCTGCAGGGTCTCCCACTTAAAGTGGTCAGCTTTTCACCAACCATACTCGTGGTACACAGTTAGCAATGTGTAGGTGCAGTGGAGCAAGCAACGGCTTGTGTTTTTTTCATATGATTTGCATGTTGCTGGAAAAGATTATTCAGTGAATACGTTTGCTGTTGGACTTTTTTTTAAAGGTACGATTCAGGGAATTTTATGAAGGCCATCGCTTTAGATATTGGTGGATCCATTGGAAATAGGAAATTCACTTTCATGAAGCAAAGCCTTGCACTGCAGTCCTTCTCACTCCATCCAGGATGTCGATGTGATCTCCTCCCTTCCACCACCTGCTATTGCACCTTCTCTTCTTTCCTCTTCCCAAGGTAACCAAGAGGGACTGGGTCCTCAGACTTGTAAGGCTGAAGAACTCACTCAAACATGGACAAGCATTAAGGTATGCACTCAGAGATTCAGTTCCCCCACCCCAGCAGCCAGGTGATCTAAAGCAGCAAGCCTTTTCCTTCAGAAGACCGATGATGTTGCTGCTGGCTCCAGAGGGATCCTTTGACGTTGTGTGTTGGCATGGCAGCAATGAGTAGTGAGCTTTTATTGAGACTGCAGTCCTTCTCCCGAAGCAGCCATTCACAGGTGTATTTTGGAGACATGAAGATTATCACAAGAAAAAAAGCATTATGGATGCTACAGATTAATGAGCATTCAACATAACAACTGCACAGAATGGTAGCCATTGTCCTTACAGTATCGCCAATTATCATAGATAAGCCCACTAAGTCATGAATCCCTGTGCCCTTTTTTCCTGGTCTTCCCAACAAGAGAATTAAGTTCCCTCTCTTTGCAGACAGTATCATTCTGATTTTCCTGTATTTCTATACAAGGTGAATTATCTATTGTCAATTGTACGCGACTTTACCTGGAAGGATGCTGTTAGAAGCAGCAACAGGGAGTGGCACAGTCACTGGAGGACCATTAAGAACTAGATAGACTTAGCAGTTAACAGGAATTGAGCTCAAAGCAGTTCACTCCTCCCAGGAACAGTCCTCTAAGTGTTGAAGGCTAGAACTTATCTCATGTTGTTAGTTAACACTTTCAAGTACAAACTCCTTACACAACATCGTTCATTTTTTAAATTCATTCACAGGATTTGGGCATCACTGTCTACGCCAGCATTCATTGTCCATCCCTAAGTGCAGTTGAGAGTCAACTACATTGCTGTGAGTCAGGAGTCACATGTAGGCCAGACCAGATGAGGATGGCAGTTTCCTTTCCTAGCTGAAAATGTGTTGCTGGAAGAAGGGCTCATGCCCAAAACGTCGATTCTCCTGCTCCTTGGATGCTGCCTGACCTGCTGCGCTTTTCCAGCAACACATTTTCAGCTCTGATCTCCAGCATCTGCAGTCCTCACTTTCTCCTAGTTTCCTTTCCTAAAGGACATTAGTGAACCAGGAGGGTTTTCCTGACAATCAACAATGGATCCGTGGTAATTATTACTTTTTTTTTAAACTCCAGATTTTTATTGAATTCAAATTCCACCATCTTCCATGCTGGGATGCAGACCCAAAACATTACCTGGGTCTCCAGATTAATACTCTACCGATAACACCACTAGGTCATCACCTCCCTTCCTACTACCTACTTCCATCTTCCTACTGACCTATCCTCATTCACGGAAAAGGGAGATCAAATGCATATTCGATATGTGGAAGATGGCAGAAAGTGCCAAACTCAGCAGAGGGAGAATGACATAAACATTAGGTCACAAATAATTGGAAATACATGAAAGGATGCAAGGGGAGGTGAATTTGGGGGGGTGTACGCACTATGTTACATATATTACTGAAGGTCCTTCCAAACATTTTAAACTCTTGGACCCTTGTCATTCTTTCCATAATACATGTGTAGTGTTATGGCTAGATAATAAGAATAGTTTCTCAACAGTATTGAGCTCTTTGGTGCTTTGGGAAAAGATCAAGTAATTATCCAGAGCAGATGCTGCTGGTGTTAAATAAGCAGGCAGAGTAATTTGTGTTTCCTGATAACTGCTCAGGGCATCTATTGTCAGCCGCCCTGCAAAGTGCTATGTGATGTGCCTGTACTAACAAATGATAGGAATATAATTTGGCAGGGTGGATTTTTGAAGAACTGAGCAGGTATGGTGGACCTTCAAAAGTATCAGGTGGAACCTATGTGTGAAGTCCAGTCTCTATTCCAATAGATATAATTTTTGCCAATGGTAGACAGCCATACAGGCAATGAATACAAAATTTGCAAAGCCATATGAATTCAGTGTTGAATTCAAGTAGATCCCGTTTTGGTTGTTGTGGGAGCCATGAATTGATGGATTAGATATAAATGTTCCCAAACAGCAAATAAGGTGTGTTTTTGTGCCATGGTCTGATGAATTTTAAACCCCACGTTCTTTAAACATGAATACATGTCAGTGAAAATTTTTAAAATACCTCCGCTAGGCTAATTTGATTAACAAGCCATCTGGTGTAGGTTAGAAAAAAAAAATTACTGTCTAGTCATTCAATTGTTATTTACATTTCCCAAAGTTTATTATTCTGTAATCAGAAATACTTGGCAGCGTTACAGCACCATTTAAGGAGATTTAAAAGCTTTGAATGTGAGTTTTTTTCAACTTCAGGTATGTATTTGTGACAGCATTATGAGGTTATTAATTTTTTCTTAAATCTCTAAGTGGTGCCTGAGAACTGTCCGTGGATACTGGATGAGAGGTTATAGCCCTATCATGGGTGGGTTGTGGTATAAGGGACCATGGGAGTATTGGGTAGAAGGCCCAAGGTGGCATGGGAAATAGTGGGGCATGAGGGTGAATCAGGACACAGTTTAGCACAGAAGTGTTATGTGAAATCATGGGCTAGTGGTGCATTAAGTGCTAGACAACGTAACAGTACCTAAACAACTGCACCAGAAACTAAGATGGACCTTCTAATCAGTCCACTCTAACACTCACTCACCCTTAAAGTCACCAGAAATCTGCATTTAGGGTCAGCAAGCTTGATCTAATTCTGCTCCACCTCCTCTTAGTAGAAATTGACATTAACGAGGTCTTCAAACTCACTGCAGGACCTGGCCTCAGAATATTGATGCAATATTGTAAAGAAACATTTACTCTGTACCTAATCTGTGTTATATTATCACTGGCAGTGTTTAATGGAACATTTTACATTATTGCACAGATCTCAGAAAAGCATTATCCCTTAAGACAGCTAGATGAAGTCATGCCATGTGATACTCGACTATTAAAGGAACATCATGGGAACACTGCCACATGCAAACACTCTCCGAGCCACTCGCCATCTTGACTTGGAAATATACAACTGTTCCTTCAGTGTCGCTGGGTAAAAATCCTGGAACTCACTTCCTCAGGACATTAATGGTCCACCTGTTTTCAAGGAACAGATAAGACATGTCCTTGATTTCAAGGAACAGATACAACGTGTCCTTGATATGTATGTACCTGTCAGGCAGGAAAGAGATGGCCGTGTGAGGGAACCTTGGTTGATGAGGGAGATTGAGTGTCTACTAAAGAGGAAGAAGGAGGCTTACATAAGGTTGAGGAAACAAGGTTCAGACAGAGCGTTGGAGGGATACAGGATAGCCAGGAGGGAGCTGAAGAAAGGGATGAGGAGAGCTAAGAGAGGGTATGAAAAATCTTTGGTGGGTAGGATCAAGGATAACCCCAAGGCCTTTTATGTGTATGTGAGAAACATGAGAATGACGAGAATGAGGGTAGGTCCGATCAAGGACAGTAGTGGGAGACTGTGTATTCAGTCGGAAGAGATAGGAGAGGTCTTGAATGAGTACTTTTCTTCAGTATTTACAAATGAGAGGGACCGTATTGTTGAAGAGGAGAGTATGAAACAGACTGGTAAACTAGAGGAGATACTTGATAGGAAGGAAGATGTGTTGGGCATTTTGAAAAACTTGAGGATAGACAAGTCCCCCGGGCCTGACGGGATATATCCTAGGATTATGTGGGAAGCAAGAGAGGAAATTGCAGAGCTGTTGGCAATGATCTTTTCATCTTCACTATCATTGGGGGTGGTACCAGGGGACTGGAGAGTGGCGAATGTCATGCCCCTGTTCAAAAAAGGAAATAGGGATAACCCCGGGAATTACAGGCCAGTTAGTCTTACTTCGGTGGTAGGCAAAGTAATGGAAAGGGTATTGAGGGATAGGATTTATGAGTATCTGGAAAGACACTGATTGATTAGGGACAGCCAGCACGGATTTGTGAGGGGTAGGTCTTGCCTTACAAGACTTATTGAATTCTTTGAGGAGGTGACCAAGCATGTGGATGAGGGTAGAGCAGTGGATGTAGTGTACATGGATTTTAGTAAGGCATTTGATAAGGTTCCCCATGGTAGGCTTATGCGGAAAGTCAGGAGGCATGGGATGGTGGGAAATTTGGCCAGTTGGATAGAGAACTGGCTAACCGGTCGAAGTCAGAGAGTAGTGATAGATGGTAAATATTCAGCCTGGAGCCCAGTTATAAGTGGAGTTCCGCAGGGATCAGTGCTGGGTCCTCTGCTGTTTGTAATTTTTATTAATGACTTGGAAGAGGGAGTCGAAGGGTGGGTCAGTAAATTTGCAGATGATACGAAGGTTGATGGAGTTGTGGATAGTGAGGAGGGCTGTTGTCAGCTGCAAAGGGACTTAGATATAATGCAGAGCTGGGCTGAGGAGTGGCAGATGGAATTCAACCCTGTCAAGTGTGAGGTTGTCCATTTTGGAAGGACAAATAAGAATGCGGAATATAGGGGTTAACGGTAGGGTTCTTAGTAAGGTGGAGGAACAGAGGGATCTTGGGGTCTATGTTCATAGCTCTTTGAAAGTTGCCACTCAGGTGGATAGAGTTTGTAAGAAGGCCTACGCTGTATTAGCGTTCATTAGCAGAGGGATTGAATTCAAGAGTCGTGAGGTGATGTTGCAGCTGTACAGGACCTTGGTAAGGCCACATTTGGAGTACTGTGTGCAGTTCTGGTCGCCTCACTTTAGGAAAGATGTGGAAGCTTTGGAGAGGGTGCAGAGGAGATTTACCAGGCTGTTGCCTGGAATGGAGAATAGGTCATACGAGGATAGGTTGAGAGTGCTAGGCCTTTTCTCATTGGAACGGCGAAGGATGAGGGGTGACTTGATAGAGGTTTATAAGATGATCGGGGAATAGATAGAGTAGACAGTCAGAGACTTTTTCCCCGGGTACAACAGAGTGTTACAAAGGAACATAAATTTAAGGTGAAGGGTGGAAGGTATAATGGGGATGTCAGGGGTGGGTTCTTTTCCCAGAGAGTGGTGAGGGCATGGAATGCACTGCCTGTGGGAGTGGCAGAGTCAGAATCATTGATGACCTTTAAGTGGCAATTGGATAGGTACATGGATAGGTGCTTAAGCTAGGACAAATGTTCGGCACAACATCGTGGGCCGAAGGGCCTGTTCTGAGCTGTATTGTTCTATGTTCTATGTTCCTACAGCCCATGCACTGCAGCAATTCAAGAAGGCAGCTCACCATCACCTTCTCAGGGGTAACTAGGACCAGGCGTTAAATGCAGGTCCAGCTAGCGATGAACATATGCCATGAATGAATGTACAAAGGTCTTTATCATCCTCCCTGTCCAGTCAGTCAGTCAGTAGTTAATAAGAAACCAGCCAGCCGACTGACAGTTTCTGCAACAGAATAGTAATTTAAGTAAACATATAGCCCAGGCTGTATGTGCAAGTCTGAGATGTCATTTTTGTGAATATATTTAGTTGTGAATAAATATGACTTAATACAAATCCAGTTCCCTATGTTATAAGTGACATGTGAACATATAGAATATTACACAGGCATATCAGGAGGGAGATTTACTCTATGTAACCTGTGGTGTACCCACCGGAGAAATGTTACATTGAATTGTACAGAGGGGGCTTTAAACTTTATCAGATACTGGTATATATGCTTTGAAGATATTTGCCAAGTAAATGTAAATGGCTCTTTACCCTGTTTCTAACTCATGCTGCACCTATCCTGGGAAGACAGAGGAAGTTTCTTTCCTGAATAATAAACAATAAATACCTGCAGACAGTAACATGAGAATAAGACTTGAGAATGAGAAACCAAGAAAGATCATCATTGGTCCATTGATTTGGAGCCAATGCGCAGCAGACGGGTCAAGAGGACATCAATCACTCCTGTACAGATTATCTATGATGTTAACCTTCCAACGATTATACACTGTTAAAGGGAACTAGTTAAAGTTGTGTATTTTTTCTACAAGCACTTTGCAGAACAAATGACGAGGCTATGTTTTCTGGTATGACACTTCAAAGCTATCCTGTGCATTGAAACAGCTATTATTCTATGAAGCAAGAAGTTACTATTAATCCTTTAATGTGCAATGGTCTGAAACTAATTTTTAAAATGTACTCATAGTGTGGATGCATCACCAACTGGCTGGCATTTATTGCCCATGTCTGGATGCCCTTGACAAGATAGTGGTGAGTGGCCTTCTTGAACTAATACAATCCATTTCATAGAATTATAGAATCCCACAGTGTGGTTTGGGCCATTTCACCCATTGAGTCCACACCAACACTCCCAATAGCATCCTACCCACTGCTAGGAGAAAGTGAGGACTGCAGATGCTGGAGTACCAGAGTTGAAAAATGTGGTGCTGGAAAAACACAACAGGCCAGGCAGCATCCGAGGAGCAGGAGATTCCTGAAGAAGGGCTTATGCCCGAAATGTCGATTCTCC
The DNA here is from genome assembly GCF_020745735.1 of Hemiscyllium ocellatum. Taxonomy (NCBI): domain Eukaryota; kingdom Metazoa; phylum Chordata; class Chondrichthyes; order Orectolobiformes; family Hemiscylliidae; genus Hemiscyllium; species Hemiscyllium ocellatum. Next base: position 34,307,927 of record NC_083420.1, on the reverse strand, counting down.
TGCTCCTTGGATGCTGCCTGGCCTGCTGTGTTTTTCCAGCACGACATTTTTCAACTCCTACCCACTGCTACCCATTATTTGTTTTAGGTAGAACCATAATTCAGTTTGGGTGTGAGATTTTGACCCAGTGGCCCTAAAGGAACAGCGATATATGTCCAAGTCAGGATGGTGAGTGACTTGATGGGGAACATGCAGGTCCTGGCATTTCCATGTACCTGCTGCTTTTGTTCTTCTAATTGGAAGTGGTCATAGGTTTGAAATATACTAAGGAGACTTGGTGAACTTCTGCAGTTTACGTTGTAGATGGTACACACTGCTGTTACTGAGTATCAGTGGTGGAGGGAGTAAATGTTTATGGACGTGGTGTCAATCGAACAGGCTGTTTCGTCCTTGATGGTGTCAAGCTTTTTAAGTATCGTTAGAGTTGAACACATCCAGGCAATTGGAAAGTATTCCATTACACTCCTGACTTATGGTGGACAGACTTTGGAGATTCATGAGTGAGTTACTTAGTGTAGGATTCCTAGCCTCTGACCAGTTCTTAAAGCCACAGTATTTATATGGCTAGTCCAGCTCAATTTCTAACTAATATAACCTACAACATGTTGATAGTGGGTATTCAGTAATGCTAAGGCCATTGAATGACAAAGCTGAGAGTTAAATTCTCTCTTGATGGGGATAGTCACTGCTTGGCACTTGTGTGGCTTGAACATTACTTGCTACTCACCAAACCCTGAATATTGTCTCTGTCTTATTGCATTTGAATATGGACTGCTTCAGCGTATGAGAAGTCACAAATGAACATTTCTGTGCAATCCTCAGTGAACATACTCACTTTTGATCTTATCATTTAGAGATGGTCATTGATGAAGCAGCTGAAGATGGTTGGGGCTCAGACACTACCTTGAGGAACTCCTGTAATGACATTCTGGATCTATGACATATCTCCAGCCACACAATAATCTTACTTTGTATTAGGTATGATTTCAAGCCAGCAAAGAGTTTTCTCTCTCTTTCCCATTGACTCTAATTTTTGCTAGGGCTCCTTGATGTCACATTCAGTGAAATGCAGCCTTGATATCCTGATGAAGGGCTTATACCAGAAACATCAATTCTCTTTTTCCTTGGATGCTGCCTGACCTGCTGTGCTTTTCCAGCACCACACTCTCAACCTTGATAGCAAGGGCAGTTACTTTCATCTTGCCTCTGGAATTTAGCTCTTTTGTCCATGTTTGAGCCAACAGTATAATGAGGTCAGGAGCTGAGTGGCCCTGACAGAATCCAGATTTTGGATTAGTGGTGCTGGAAGAGCACAGCAGTTCAGGCAGCATCCGAGAAGCAGCAAAAGCTTTTGCCCGAAACGTCGATTTTGCTGCTACTTGGATACTGCCCGAACTGCTGTGCTCTTCCAGCACCACTAATCCAGAATCAGGTTTCCAGCATCTGCAGTCATTGTTTTTACCTGACAGCATCCAAACTGGGCATCAGTGAACATGTTATTGCTGAACAAATGCTGATTGATAGAACTATTGATGACACCTTGCATCATTTACTGATTATCAAGAGTAGACTGATTGGGCAGTAATTGGCTGTGTTTAATTAGTCCTGCCTTTTGTGTATGGGACATGCCTGGCAATTTACCTCATATTTGGGTAGAGACCACTGTTGAAGAAGTACTGGAATACCTTGGCAAGAGATTCAGCAGGTTCTGGAGTTTAAACTTTTTGATACTATTATTCAAGTGTTGTCAGAGGCCATAGCCCTTGCAATATCCAGTGTCACCAGTCTTTATTTATTTATTTATTTTAAACCCACCCCCACCCCCACCCCACATTGCCACCTAACTGCAGTAGTGCTTATATTTTCCCCAGCACCCACTTTGTGTGTGTGCAAGTGTGAGACACAGTGAAAGGTAACAGGTGTACAAATCTTTATTCAACTTCCATCACCAGGAAGAAAGGAAACATCCAAGTGGCCAGTGACAAGCAATGACCTTCTCAACAAAGGGCAACGTTCTGTGATCCCACAGTGAAGGGGAGGGCAGGGATTAAATCAAAATAGAGTTGGAGGGGGGAAATAATACACTCCACTCCCTGCGGTGCACACCTTTCCCTGAAAATGCCACCAGCCTTTATTGGTAACATGTGAAATCAATTGAATTAACTAAACATTGGCATCTGTGATGCTGTGGCCTGTGTAGCAGCAATGATAAATCATCCACTCAGCACTTCTGGCTGAAGACTGTTGCGAATACATAAGTAAAGTAAGTTAATTGATACTTCAGCCAATACTGTATTGCTGATTACTAAATTGTCGCTGTCTTGTTTTAATTGAATTGGTTTGTGGAGGGCCAACTTCATGTTTATTTACAATGAAAAAAGTCTGGATGCAAACATCAATTCTGATGTACTTTCCTGTATTGGATTGAAAATATGTTTTATTTTTAATCACCTGAGAACTGCTCACAATGATTGATGCAATAAACTTGGAGCTACGAAGGCATTCAGGTTAGTCAACGTTTGCTTGGGGCAATAAGTTCTCCCAGATCAGTTGTAAAGAGTTATATAACGTGATATTTACTGGTGATGAAATGGCAATTTATATTCAATGTCAAGTGCGCCCAGGTCAGGTGCAGTGTGCAGGTGCACTTGATGCAAAGTAAAATGTCAGGATACAATTTTAGCGTGCCTCAGCTGGAGCATTCACACATCCACGTCAGAACGTTGTATTTTTGAGCCTCATTCCAAAATCTAAGGGATTGCTATTTTTTGACAACTGAATTCAGAAGTGTTGCTATCGAGGACCCTTATGAAAGAGGAGACTCTCCATTAGGGACACCCTTTACAGAGTGGTCTCACCCTCAAGACTGTTACAAAAACCGTGGCAAATGATTCTATAACTCTGCTCCCAGCTTTTGGATTAAATGACATTTTTAATGAGTTTAATCATTGCAGATAACATCATCAACAGTATTATCCTGAGAGAGTTGGTGAACACGCCAACTTATTATCACCATACTGGCCCTGAAAGATAGCATAATGTCACTGAATTTCTGACTACATTTAGTGACATTAATTCACTTCCTACCTTCATATAAAAATGTTTGGCAAACCTTTCTTTTGCCAGACTTGGAAGTAATGACTCAATTGTGTTTGAAATGCCACTACATCATTCACAGCTGATGTCACTGCTTCAAACCACATCTAACTTCCTACTACAGGATAATGTTGATAATTTTCCTCTTCAAATGAAACAGCTGAAGATAAATTATGCTGTTCCACTTGCATTTTTGAAAACATGGGTCAGAGTTAGACTCTTATTATAGAGAGACTGAGCTAAACTTTCCTAGACCCTGACTTGAGCAATGGCAAGTCTGGAATAATGTAGTGAGATTAGAAAAATGGGATTCTCAACATTGAGTAAAAAGACAGATTTTCCAACCAAGGCTTGAATAGCGAGGTAAGAACTCAATGATGAGGGATGAAAGGCTTATATGCATGCATTAATACTTCATCAGTTCTCATCTCACCTCATTATATGCAGTTTTCTGTCCTCACATGAACGGAAAGAGAAACTGGAAGGCCATAATTTTCAACATCAGCTCCAGCTCACCGCTTACTCCTCCAGGCATTCATATTGAATAGATATCAACATCTCAGGACATGTTCCACAGAGAGCAACCATTTGCAATCCCCCATCTACGGAGGCTCGTATCAGACAAGCACCAGCCTTATCAGATCCTCGCGGCCCATCTCTGACCTTCATAAAATACAGTCCGGCGCTGCAATACTGCACTATGGAGTGCACCAGCACCTTTCATTGCAATGCCAGGACACTTGATGTGCAAGGACAGACTTGGAAAAATGTGGTGCTGGAAAAACACAGCAAGCCAGGCAGCATCCGAGGAGCAGGAGAAACGACGTTTCAGGCATAAGCCCTTCTTCAGGAATGAGGCTGGTGTGCCAGGCCTGCTCCATCTCCTGCTCCTCGGATGCTGCCTGGCCTGCTGTGTTTTTCCAGCACCACATTTTTCAACTTTGGTCTCCAGCATCTGCAGTCCTCACTTTCTCCTAGTGCAAGGACAGACACCCAGTTCATGAATTGGAACAAGTTGCATCTCAGGACTCCTCACTCGATCTCTTAGCATTCACTTATTTTGTGCCTACTTAGACACTCACAGCATTTCTGCCATGCGTTGCCTTCCCATTTTGCCCTTTGTCTCCTTATTCAAAATTTACAGGCTGACCGTCCATCTATCTTGCTTTCTTTTAGCACAGACAGAAAACCAGCCAATTTGTCATGGTCATCAGCACTGATCAGTCAAGAAGGTGGAAATTTTGCTGAACAGCACTATTCTGCATCAATCCAGCATCAGCATCATGTGCCGGCGGCTTACATGGCAAACACAATGCAATGTCTTAAAGTCTACAAGGAGTTGTCTCAATAAATCAAGTTTACAGGGATTGCTTTCAGTCAGGGGCTCCCAGCACAGGACATCATCCACTCTCAGTCTCAGTCAGTTAGCTGCTTGGGGCATCCAGGGTCAGAGGTCTGTATCTTTATAGTCTGGGGAGTTGGCCACATTTAGTTTGCAGGTCCACTTCAACTAGACCAGGGATTAGTTGTATGTCAGTTGTGGAGCTTCACAGCGATCAGTCAGAAGCCTGTTCACTTAGCAGTGGGAGTTGTATTTCCAAGTCCATTGACAGTGGGTCATAATCAGTCCAGGGGATCTGTTCACTGAAAGTCCAGGGGATTAGCAGCAGCCACTGTTGTGGTAGGGACACTGGGGAGGAGCA